>NC_090934.1:245212017-245515048 GCF_040938575.1 Ambystoma mexicanum
TCTTTTATTAATGAGTTATAATTATTAGTCTTGTTAGTGAGATTAGTTTGTTAATTACCAAATGTGTCTCTTGCAACATAGGCATTTCAGGTGAGAAATGGTGTGCATTTTTAAGGTACAGATGTGTGCTTTTAACTGTGAAAAATGAATTTGCATTTTATATGTAAAAATCGTTTTTGACTGAATAACCTACCCTTACTTATGTGTCCATTTTACACTGGCAACACATAGCTTGAAACAACTGCAACATAGCAATGCACCAAACCCATGCAGTGGCGCTGCATAAAAATACTCAATAACACATGTCTTGCTGTACCACATTATATCAATGCACCAAACCCATGCAGTGGCGCTGCACTTCAAAAGAAAAATGCTATACATTGATCCTGTGCAGTGGTGCTCTACTCTGTGCTCCCAAAACACGCTAAACAATCCTACAGGCCCCAGAGTCATGTAGGATCCTGTTACCCGGTGTCATCACAAGTACTTTGGGGTATAGGGACCTATAAACATAAAAGCAGAGCATTAGTGAACATTTATAGACTGGCCTATAATAGACAAGATAAAGGACACCTTAACTATAACTGCCCAGCTGGGGAGAAAGTCACAGAGATTTGCACATCTATTTCAGAGACAGCATCCTGCCAATGCTCCTAAACTAACCTGCCTTTCTACATTGATCTATGAAGTTGCACCTTGCTTAGAAATGATTATGCTTTTACCGCGTCCATGTAGTTATGGTTAAGTTGGTGTTTCCATAGGAAGAGCACTTTTTGGGCAGCTTATAACTTTGCTCCCCCTGGACGAATCCTCACCAAACTTTGCAAAAATGTATATGGCCCACTCTGAATTATTTTGCAAATTTTAGTGAGGTTTGGTTCTGGGGCAGGAAAAGTTATAGGGGGTTCCTAAATCTTCTTTTTTACTCCATTGACATAATGGGAAAAAACTTTGCGCACGCTTACAGCTCAAACCGCTGGACGGATTTCCACATAATTTGTTGCAGGAGTGGTGGCTTAGTCCCGAAAGCGTGCTTTTGTTAATTTGGTGTAAATCAGTCCAGTAGTTTTTTTTTTTTAAATGCCGAAACGTAAGGCAAAAAATGTGTGATAGCTATGTCCGCTTATCGGACACACTTCCCTGTTCGCTCCGCGGACAGGACACCGATTGGATAATCAGCTTACGTCATGTCCGCGGACATGCAAAATGTTTGCCAATTGGCTGGGGTGAGGCGTGAGGCACGTCACATTGTTTCAATGCACCCGCCATCTTGGATTTGCCGCCAGCGCGGCGGTGAACAGAGGCAAAATGCACTTTAGGGGAGTGTGTTGGTGTGCAGGAGTTATTGGGGAGGGTTAAGGAGTAAGCGATGGGTCAAATACTGTATTTGTTTAGGTGGTAGGTGCCTTTGATGTGTTCGCCATGCCCGCGGTCGTAGCAGCTGTCCACGGACATAGTAAATGTGCTACTAGCTAATTTATTTTAGTATGATGTTGGTTTTGAGTTTTTAGTACAGCATTGATTATTATTATTATTAATATGATCTATAAGCAGCCCACATACCACAGTAAAAATGTTTGATAGTATAGGTGTGTTATGCTGCAGTGGCTGTGGCCAGGGCCTAGAGTCTTGGGTGCATGGCCAAAGGCCGTAGGCCGTAGGCCATGCACCCAAGTCTCAAGGCCCTGGCCACAACCACCGCAGCATAACACACCCATACAAGATTTGCTGGCAATCTCTGCTTTAGAGTAATGGTACTATCATTACATTCAAACCATCCACAATTCTTTTTCATATATGCAGTGTAGTGACCTGCATTGGTTGTGGCTCCTGCATGGTAGATTATACCTATTGTTGTGAATGTTTTGTTACCAAGTTATACTTGACCATGTGTGAATCCAATCAGTTTACAGTTGTTTTTGGTACCATCTGCATTGTACAGCTGGCAGTTTTCAACTTGCAGACAAACTGTGACAGAGAGTGACAGGTTGTTGGATGCCTAGTTGCTTTAAAGGAGGCCTACATTATACTCTCTCTCCTCTTATTCACAGCATGCATGTGGCCAGGGTCAGCATAGGAATGTGTGAATGTTTTCACCCCATTTAAGAACAAGGAGCTGCATAGTGGTTAAATACTAAAGAGTGCCGCGAAAGGGACTGAATCACCATAAATAGATACATTAGGGCATCTAGATCTATGGACGTTCAGCCAACGAGTTGTCTAGCATGTGTGCCTCTCAGGTTCTGTACATCATTTCACATTCAACACCATCCTAAATGAATATTGATTTGACCAACAATCACTAATGATGGCGGCTTAACATTAGCCTTACAGTGCAGGCTCCTCAAAAAGCGCATTCCCTTAATCAACATCCTCTAGATGGCAAGACCAGATAAGAAGAGTGCAGGGCAATGAACAAACAATGTGGAGCGATTAGCAGGCAAGGATTAGATTTCAAAGTACCTCTAGGAAGAAAGCGTGAAAGAAGCAGTCCTTTCGAAAAATGAATCGAGAAACAGGAAAGGTCCCACAAAAATTGATCATTTTCATCAGGTAGTTCCTCGAGTTGGTTAGTTTTGCAACCCAGCAGTTAATCAATGTACTCAGTCATAGCTACTGCAAGTGCTGGAAAGAAAATTATTCTCAAGCGTCATACAGATTCAATGGGAAAAGTGTATCGGAATTATGTTGCCTGCAGTGCTTAATTTGTGGGGGTGTCTGCCAGGACCCAGCCCTGCCACTTATTTCTGAGCACCCGCACATAATGTCTCATACTCATATTGATTATGAAGTGATAATAGCCAGAGCATCCACCAGCCCCCAATGAGCAGGTGCGACCTACAACTGTGAGTGCGGGCAGCAATGGTGGGGCACTGCCCTCCTGCAGCATCATAATGCTTCTAGAAAATATTTGAGCCCTGACACTTATTTTCGTACAAATTAACCACTCGTTGCCTGGAAGGACCCAAATTAAGACACGTGCTCACTATGTGATAATGCCACACACTGTTATGCAATGCTGATATGATATGACTTTTTATTGGGGCAAATCAACATCATAGTATTATAAGAGCTCCTAGACTTGTGCAACCATGATTTTGCATCCTTGTATTCTCCCTACGTGCTGCTGCTGATGCCGCAAACTGTTCTGCCGAAAGGCCTTTTAGCAGCATAGCGGTGACAACCCCCACCTGCCCCCTACCCCTTTACGGGGGGAGTCAAAAAACATACCATAACCATTAGTACCCACATATTAAACACAAACAATTGTTATACATTTGGAAACAAAAAGGTCACATTTATTGGAGCATAAACAATACGGGGGCAGACCCAGCCCTAATCAACTTCTAAAGGTAGCCCAAAAGCAGGACAATGTCAGAGTTCTGAATGTTCCAGTGTACCCTTGCCACACATGGCTTTAGCAAGGCTGCGGACATACGCTTCAGATTGTGCTGCGCGCAGTACTTCTTCCTCGGGCCACTGAATCTTGCAGATGAGGAATCTCAAGTGTCCCTAAGGGTCTTAGTGCCGATGATCCGAATTTGGCTCGAGTGCGGCCATCGTCAGGCGGGGAGGACTTGAAAGAGACTGAGCTACCAGTCCCTCCTCCTTGTATCCCGTCCCCAGGGCGCACTTGATCTGCAAGCCCTGGGAATGCCCCATCCTCCCGGAGGAGGGAAGGTGGGAGTTCCCTGCACAGAGGAGGGGGTGGCTAGAGAAGCGGCCCGCTATTCAGGCTGTCCCTCTAACACCCCCTTTGGGGGCTTGGACATCCCCTGAAACTGGTGGTGAGGGGAAATTCATGCAGCGATATAATATCTCTCTGCACAAACATGTGATGTTTAAACAGGCTCTGTGACATGGGTGTGTCCTCATAGCGGATATGGACCTTCCTTCACAGATATGTATAACCTGGAGGCCATCATAATCTAGGGTGGAAGGTCCATATCCGTTCCGAAGGTACCAACAACAACGATGAACATGGAATGCACGTGTATTTATGCAGTGTGAGATACCTTAAACTACAAGACTGCAAAGTGGAAAGCACAGTTACCAACCTCAGGCTGCTGTAATCAAAGGGAGACTCTGTCACCCTTTGCACCATGTAAGATCAATTACTGCATTTGGGTGTTTGGATAGAATTTACTATTTTTGGTCTATTCATATCATTCCCTCCCCTCCCCCATTAATTGAGGTTTTCGACACTTTACAAAAATAAAGCAGATGGTGTGTATCCATTTTGTGGGGAAACGATTTTTTTTCGGATTATTCATCAGAGAGTAAAGCCTCTCAAAGGCATCTTTAATGGAATACATAATCAACCAGAATTGCACAGGCACCATGGATAGTCTGTATGTTGTCATAGACTGCGTTTTAAATGTCTGCATTATTTGTGTGCTCTTTTGGTCGCCATAAATTCGACCAGTTATGTATTTCTTTTTTGAACGGTTGGTGGGGGTCTTCCTCATATCCCCTAGTCCATCCTCCACACCCATACTCCCACATACACATCTACGTATGCATTTATATAGATATGGAATTGGTTGATTTAGACCTTAAGAGCACATACAAAATACTATCATTTAAATAACAGTCTATGAAAACATGTATTACGGCCCAGGGACCATGGCTGTAGTCTATAGAAGGACATGGTTTGTAGTCACTGTGCCCTTGTGGTGAACACACAGCCCGCCTGAGGCAATGCCATGCGGGAATAGTGCCTGTGGCCATGCCTAGGCACAGTGTGTCTAACAACTCTTTCTGGAAGACCTACTGGATGGCAATTCGTACCCCTGGGGTCTGCGTGGACCTGCTGCTGAGTCTACAGACCCCAAAGATATCAAATGGCTATCAATGAAGGGCGGCTAAAATAGTTGGCCAGCCCCAATCATGGAACGCCTCCAATTCCCCACTGCTTTGCAACATTGTGGATTTTATTTTTAAATAGAAATCGCCCGTTTTGCACCCCTTTGGTTCATGGTGCCCCCCTTCTGGGGGTCAGGGAATGTTTTAGGGTGCTGCTACATGCCTCACACGATTGGCATCCTCCAATCAGAACACTGGAATCGATTTAAATATGAACAGAATACATGTTTCACCACTTGGGACATTTTCACAAAACTGGCAAAAGGATTACAAGTTGGACAAGAAGCCAACCTAAAGTTTGGTGTCAATCCATTAGGTATTGGAGCAAAATGTCCCTGTCGCGTTTGATGGAAGCATTTCATTTTTCACACTGCTACCCCAATGCAATTTTCACTTTGAACTGCATGCACACAATTTTCAAAATATTTCAGTGTGGCCTGGATTCATTCTTTGAGAGCTTTTCGGGAAAAATGGCCGCTGGTGTCCAAAGTTAAATGTCTCCCAGAATCCTTGTATTAATAGTGTATCCCATGAATGATTACAGATAGGAGGATGATTGTTATGGTAATACATGCACGAGTCTCTTTAGAACCTCGTGCATGTATATTCCATTTGAGAGTGCCTCGCCAGTTGGTGCTTCCACTGTGACTACCCCGGGGGCCTCGAATAAAGCTCCTACTCACCTCCATTTCTGTGTGCCTCTTTATTACAATGGTGACGAGGCACCGTACCCCGAG
Organism: Ambystoma mexicanum; assembly: GCF_040938575.1. Classification (NCBI taxonomy): domain Eukaryota; kingdom Metazoa; phylum Chordata; class Amphibia; order Caudata; family Ambystomatidae; genus Ambystoma; species Ambystoma mexicanum. Next base: position 245,217,621 of record NC_090934.1, read on the forward strand.
GCCCCCGGGAGCGTATCATGCCACCTGACTGCGAGCACAGCCCCCCCCTTTCACTGCCGCCGACTTCTGCTGACAGCTGACAGGCAGGCCGCTGCGGGCGCTGCCAAGAGAGGCCTCGACATCCTTTCCCCCCACCTTCAGTTCTACACTGAAAAAGGTGCCGCTCCTCCCCGCTGGGAGTTTAGAGCGGCGCACATTTCACTCCTGCCCTACTCCAAAAGTGCTTCAGACAGCAGGAGCTGTCCATCTATCAGGTCAGAGGAGGGGGGAGGACAAAGTGAAACTCACACTTTCCTTTCATTGGCATTTTATGTGTAAAACGGACGAGGTGAAACGTGCGCTTTCCTTTTGCTGGCATTTTTTTTGTGTAAAACCCTCACCGCTGCCCTGAGCAGAACCCTGCATCTTTTTCAAAAGCTGCTAGCTGTTGCCCAGCAACGCACACACTGCATTAGCAGTCTTCATTCTCTCAATGGCTACCCTGACCTTCCGGGACTAATTACTCACTATCTTGGTCCATTGTGACATCACAACTGAACATTCCATCAGGTCTTCCCCTAACCAGCCAACCTGCGCTCCCAGCCCATTGTGAGGTCACAATCTGTACTAAGGACCATCCATACACTGAAGCCTAAAGACTCTGCAGTACAGATACACCTGGGCATTCTCTGAATGGGGTCCCACCCTGCCATTCAAGCAATTCTATAAAGACTGTATCCCAGCGCCTCCTTGCTAACTGCCAACAGTACTGCAAACCTCTGCCTATCACTACAGCAACTGGTGCCACTCAACGCCATTCCCCACACTTACAACCTAGAATCAGGCACACCACGATGCAGGGCGTTCCGCCTCCCACCAAGTTTCTTCCATGCCCTGGGAGCCCAACCTGCCCATGGGAACAATGGATCGATGGATTCCACGTCTACCTCAGAGCCATTGGGGGCAGCAAATTCAATGATGACCTCAAGGAGGCAACCCTTTTGAACTGTATAGGGGCAGAAGCACTGAGACTTTTCAGGACCCTTCCTGAACCCGGCAACATGGGAGGAGATGGCAACCGCAAGTTTGACATAGCATTGGCCAAACTCACCAGTCATTTTGGCAACAAGACCAACGTAGTACTGGAAAGATACAGGTTCTTTTCCAGAAAGCAGCTCAAAGGCGAGTCTATTGATTCATACATAGCGTCCCTCAGGGCGCTTATGTCAACCTGCAGTTTCACAGGTGTCTGTGATGAGTATTTGAGAGACCAATTGGTGCTGAATGTGGCTGATCCACGCATCCAACAAAAATTGTGGCAAACCAAAAATCCCACCCTGGACCAAGCCACGGAGATAGCAAGGAGCATGGAATTGGGAGATCGATGCATGAGGGAAAGACGTGACCACACGACCAGTGTGGAGATCAAATGTGTCAGCCCTGAGTCTGAGCCTTACGAGCCTCTAGTAGCAGCAGTAGGAAAGGCTCCGCCATCAAGGGGTTCGAAATTTGGCTCAAACAGAGCGAGGCCATACAACTCCCAGAATCCAACGCGCTGCCAGAGGTGCGGATGGTACAAGCATGCAAATCCTGACAAAGAATGCCCCGCCATCGCTATGGAGTGTTATAAGTGCAGCCAGATTGGACACTTTGCCAAAGTCTGCAAGAACACACAGGGAAAGACAACCAGATATGGCGATCTCACCAGGTGACCTTTCACCAGACCGTCCTCTGTGAGAGTCATTGAAAGCAACCAAGAGCACAATGACATGTTATCTATCAGTCCAATGCAACAAACGGTACAAATACTCACTGTAACATCCCAACAACAGAGCAACGGCCCCAGGGTCAAAATGCAAATCAACGGCATATCATTACCCGTAATGGTAGACACTGGCTCCCCCTACACCATAGTGGATCTCAAGACCTTTTTGAGTGTACTCTCTGGCAAGATACATGACCTGCGAAGAACTTGTGTAAGAGCTACCGGTTATGGAAAAACACCCATCGAGATAATGGGATATGTGTGGGTGAACCTCAAGTTCCATGACAGAGAAACATATTGCAAACTCTTTGTAGCCAAAGATGGCTCCTCCGTTGTGGGATGGGAAGAACAAGCCGCCCTTCGAGTAAGAATACACCCTGGAGAAGAAATCCCTGTGCTGAGTGTGCTCAATAATGATATGGACATCAAATCTAATCTAGCAAAACAATTCCCCAAGGTGTTCTGCGACAAGATTGGACTCCTAAAAGGTTTCCAACACAGAATAATCCTCAAAAGAAGTGCTGTCCCAGTGGCCCACCGAGTCCGCAGTATTCCCTTTGGAACAAAAGAGGCGTTGAAGAAAGAACTTAAGCGCCTCTGCGATGAAAATATCATACAGCCCATCGAGAGTTCAGAATGGCTTGCCCCTATTGTCTTAGTAAAAAAAACGGACGATTCCATAAGAATGTGCGTCGACTTGAGAGACCTAAACAAAAACATATGGGTTGACAGACACCCACTTCCCAATATATCTGAACTCCTATCGACCATGAAACCTGCAAAATACTTTACAACTCTGGACCTCTCCTCAGCCTATCACCAGATAGCTTTGGAAGAGAGCTCAAAGAACCCAACATCTTTTGTCACACCTCTCGGTGCATTCATGTTTAACAGAATGCCATTTGGACTCGCTTCAGCCGCAGCAGTCTTTCAGAGACTCATGTCACATCTATTTGGAGGACTTGATGGCATACGCTGCTTCCAAGATGATATCCTCATATCAGCCAGTACAGAAGAAGAGCACAACGCAAAACTTGTGGGTGTCCTACAGGTCATACAAAAAAGTGGGCTCACACTCAAATTAGAGAAATGCAACATAAAGTGCGACCAAGTTTCATACCTGGGCCATTCCATTGACGCCAACGGCATCAGCCCCAAGAGGAAACTCATGGACACCATAATGAATATCGCCGAGCCTCAAAGTAAAGACCAATTAAGGAGTTTCCTCGGGATGACAGAATACTACTCCAAGTTTATAAACAACTATGCTGATAAGACCAAAAACATGAGGAACATCTTGAAGAAGGCAGCCAAATTCATATGGTCCACTGAATGCAAGAACGAATTCGAAGAAATCAAATTCCAAATTAACCAAGCTCCAGCCTTAGGAATGTTCGATTGTAAAGCCAAAACCATCATATCCGTAGATGCAAGTAAAACCGGACTGGGTGGTATCCTGGAACAGCAACACGATAAGAACATCGTGACAATCGCATTTGCATCGAGAGTACTGAGGGGAGCCGAACTAAACTATTCCACCATTGAGAGAGAAGCTCTAGGTCTGAGGTGGATTCTTCAGCATTTCAGGAACCTAATTTGGGGCTTACCCGTCATACTGAAAACAGACCATAAACCTCTAGTAAATGTCCTTCAGTCCAAAACCCCTCACCTTATATCACCGAGAATAAGACGTTGATTCCTCGACATCATGCAATACAACCTCCAACTATGCTATACTCCTGGTCCACAAAACCAAGTAGCAGATTGTCTTTCCAGATTATCGACCAACATCGACACTGAGATTGCATCTCCAGATGAAGACATCATAGCTGTCGTAAACCCTGCCATCTCGAGAGATGAATGGAAAATTAATGCCAATACTGATCTGGAACAGCGAGAAATCAGAGAAGCGATAGCTAATGCCTGGGTGGAAACGGGAGAGGCTTTAACTACCTTCATTCCCTTCAAGGAAGAATTATCAATGGACGATGAGCATATCTTCAGAGGCGATCGAGTAATCCCACCCACCCAACTCAGAAAAAAAGTACTTCAACTGGCACACGGAGGTCACCTAGGAAGGAGCTTGACGAAAAACAAGTTGAGGAACAACTATTGGAGGCCAGGAATGTGGAAGGAAGCAGAAGAACTGGTCAAAAATTGCTCCACGTGTGCCATGAGTGACAAGTCCAAGATCTTAAGAAAGACCCCCTTACAGCCTATTGAACCTCCCAAACAGGTGTGGTCTAAACTGGCAATCGACATCATGGGTCCATTCGAGAACCTCGAAACAGTCAAAGTATATATCATAGTACTTGTCGATTACACCTCTAAATGGACAGAATGGGGAATAGCTGAGGACAATGTGACCTCAAAGAAAGTCACAGATTTCCTGACAGAGATCTTCAACAGGGAGGGAGACCCCAAGGAAGTGGTTTCGGACAACAGGTCTCAGTTCATGTCTATGGAATTTGGGGAATTCCTCAAGAAAAGGTCCATCAGCCACATAACAACATCTTTGTACCATCCAATTTCCAACAGACTTGTGGAAAGCATGAACAGGCTCGTGAAGAGCGTAGTTCAACTGGCCACGGCCAACAACCTCCCGTGGAGAGAAACCCTCAAAGAAGCTTTACATGCGTATAGAACAACCCCACACACCACCACAAACATTGAGCCCTTCACCCTCATGCGAGGTAGGGTTGCAACCAACCGATTTAGACCAGCGTGGATGTTCTTATACACGGGAGAAGCAAGGGTGAACATGGATCTACTTCAAAAGACAGTAAGAGAAAAACAAGCAAAATACAAAAGACAATACGACTCCAGACATGGAGTAAAAGAGATGATGGTTTGTGAAGGAGACTGGGTATGTGTCAAAGAACCGAAGAAAACTCTCAAGGGTGAATCCATCTTCAGACCTCCACAGAGAGTTGTGAGTTGTCATGGGAAGTCTGTCATTCTCGATGATGGAAAGAGATAGTCTGGAGATGATCTCATAAAAGTAACAAAAGACATCCAAGAGACCAGCATATCTAAGGACAACAGTCCTGACAGACCATCACAACACACCTCACATCCCCTAAGAGAATCTCTCTGTGAACATGTGGACAATGATAGACCTCACTCCATGCATCAAGGAGTCCCCACTGGAAGAATGTCCAGAAGGAACCGCAAAATCATCCAAACCTTCAACAATGACTATGTCTATTACTAATGTACCCCAGTTTACCCATCTTCCCTCTGCCTCTCCCACTTGACCCCCCTTTTTTCCCCTTCCACTTTCCTGTTTTTTCCCCCCCTGTTTTTCTTTTTTCTTTTTGCCTTAGGTGGGGGAGATGTTATGGTAATACATGCACGAGTCTCTTTAGAACCTTGTGCATGTATATTCCATTTGAGAGTGCCTCGCCAGTTGGTGCCTCCACTGTGACTACCCCGGGGGCCTCGAATAAAGCTCCTAGTCACCTCCATTTCTGTGTGCCTCTTTATTACAATGATTCCCAGAGGAACGAGGATCAGCTCAAACGATTTTTGTACATGGGGAAGTTCTCCACGGAAGCTTAGCATCACCTGAGGATGTGTTGAGGTTCACCCAGCGATCCCCTCTGGAAATAAGTCGTTTGCAGACATCTTGGAGATTCTGTGACCGGGCCACCAACACAACACACACTCTTGGGTGCATTGATGTTCACTTTGATTGCAGCTGTGTTGTGACCTCGGCTTGGTTTTGGGCATGGTGAAAACACTCCATGTATCAGGGCGCTGCTCGAAGGTGGCGCGCAATCCTCATCACTCAGGTCACATTCTTTTTTCATTCCCTCCTTCCCACCTTGCTTTCTCTTTACCTGATTCCTAAATGGTCGCATTCATACCCCCACCCCTCATCAGCACTTTGAAAGAGTTCCAAGGTGGTGTGGGCGCTATATCAGGAGCCCACAATGACATACCACTGTGCTGTCTTGTTATAAAGATGGTTTGAAGAGGTTGAGAGGAAAGGGACGAGAAACTGCCAGAGGTGGAATAATTTAGGCCCTACTGCCTAGACTGGAGGCTCTGGCACTGGCAGTCAATATTGCAATTTATTTATTTATTTAGGCATTTATATAGCACACCGAACCCTGAGGCATCTGGGCACTTTAGGCTTAAGAAGGTGGTTATAAGAATTACAAAGTGCAGTAATAGGCTCCTAATTGTAAAAGAAAATCGTGTACTTCCAATTGCACCCTCAGCGAGGGCTGCTCACAATTATTCCTCAATTGAAGGCTCAGCTGGGGGGGATTACGTGCACTGCCTGCACAGGTGATGAACGACCTAATAACCTGCAATAATTTTTTTCATCAAGAATTCACGCTCTTTCATTTGGATACTGGAAATTATATGAGCACCTCTTCAATTCCTCCACTAGATCACTCAGGTTCACCATTGTCATGTTTTCCACATCCATCAATTAATCCGTCTAAGGTCTCCAAATTCCTTTGGAAGCTAAGAACGCCTGCAGCCTTCTCCAGGAAGCTGATAATCCTTCCGGCTTAGTGCGAATATGCATGATGATCCCCATGCCATTCGTCTTTCACACTCACACAATCCTGATTCCATTTTCTGGGAAATAAGAAATGCTCATACAGTCCCCAGGATGCAAAATGATGGGAGCTGAAAAGACAGCACTGGCTGACGGTGTCATGTGATATGTGGGTCTTGCCATTTATATATGCCCCTTTGCGATCTATAATATAGGTGCCTCGGAACTCTGATCCATGCTTTCCCCGTTATCCCCTCCACTGATTTCCGTGGTGACCGCTCACACCATCTAAAGCCAGCCCTCGTTTGTACACCGCTCAGCTAGGTTAGCAGCTTATAAATCCCATACCTTCAGGGGTCAAGTCCTACAAATTAAAGTGGGGGGGACTTATCAACAAGCGCAATGGGTTGTGACGTCGCTATAAATTAGCATATCAGCTGCGCTCTGCTTCTGCTGACCTGTCGGTGGTTCCTACCTGCCAACGGGCACGGATTGGAGGACAAGTTTTCTCCACACCAGCGGCTGTGCCATGGAATGCGCTCCCGCTGGCCATTAAGAAAATACCTATCTGCCCTTTAGAAAAGCTGTTAAAACCATTTTAATTTAAGGATGAGTTTTTCTCTGGTCCTGGATGCAGGCCCCTCCCTCTAGCGCCAAGATATCTTAGGGTGACCGTGCGCTTTAGAAATCTGCTTAGCATAACAGAACATCAAGGTGAAATATGCACATTTTATTACATTGGCTTTGCATACCCACCCAAATTGCACAGGACGAATGACATTTGCCTTTCATAAAATCAAAACACACACAACAAAGAGAGGATATGTTCTTCTAATGGTGTTTTTGGAAACATTAAAAGGTGAGCATGTTTTAAACTCCAAGAACCAATACAAATGTTGTCCCTGGAACTTGCAGTACCAAAATGGGACATTTCACCTTTAGTTGTTTATTATTTTTCATCAGGTTATACAGGGCAGTGGTGAAGTGTCCGGCCTGCAAACCCATCCGGAGGTCAGCTCTAATTCATACATTCAAAGAGGACATTCAATGTTTCTCATTTTTGCTTGGGGGGGGGGGTGGTTGAGTCCACCCTCTGAAAAAGGTGGGTGGTCCCGTCCTCCCTCGACTTGAGCCCATGCCTGGAATTTGGGAGTCATGCACACTGAAGGCTGAAATGACCTTTATTCTTTCGGTGACTCTTTATTTTATTTACTCTGCACACAGAGGCTATTTCAAGGTGCTCAGTGTTCTTAGGAAGCGGGTAAGGAGTCTAGGAAATGCTTAAAATCTGTATAGAGCTTGGGGCAAGTGGGCATTTTGTGCCCTTCCAAAAATGAAGGGGCCGGGTTTGAGTTAGAGATCTACTTGGAGAACTGGAAGAGCTTTGGAAGAGTCCATCCCGCATAACACTTATGGTTCAGTTTACAGGATTTGGGATGTCCACCTTATTTTTTTTTATTTTTTTATTGGCTCAAAATGGTTTACAATATAGGAAACCTTTAGCCACGACTTTTAGCCAAATATAAGAACATTTGAAATGAGCAAAAGTTAAAAATGTCTTTCATCAGCCTCGTTTTTGCATGTTGCAGCCATTTCTGATCAACTATTCTGCTTTTCTGCTTAAGTCACCTTCATCAATTCTCTTGAATATGGCCAACGAGAGTTTGATCAGTGCCAGAATGATATGAGTTGCCTCTCCTTCCACCAGTATCTTCCACCAGTGGCCTATCAACCATAAGCATCAGATAGGCTATACGAGTGATCAAAGTGGGTGTCGCCTTTCACTCCGGCACGTCTTCTGGCTATTGCCATTGACCGGCTAATCGTCAACCCAATGAAAGCTGTAGTTTCGGCATTTGCCATCGCAGGATTAAAGGCCTGGGGTGTCTGCACTTCAAGCTAGCTTACCAATACCAAATACTATCATAGCCTGCCTACAGGCACTCCCTTTCTGTGTGTAAGGCAAACAGTAGTTTTGGGGTACTGCCGCATTGTGTTTCCCAGCCCTGCAGTATTAAAACACTCACAGGCCCATTATAATGGGTGTGTACGTGGAAAAAACACATGGAAACTGGCATGCCATACCTTTCTCTGCCACCGTGACTATTTCCTGCGTGATGTGGGATATCTCCAGGCATCCCTGAAGGGTTTTCCACGCCATGTAGGAAATCAGGAAGCCTCTTTGCCTAACCAGCATTGTTGGGTCTATTATGCCATTGACACTGCCATGCCACTATTTACGCCAGGTACAACGCAGGTGTAGACTGAAGTGCTCAGACATTCAGATGGAGCTGCCTCTGCCTTAGGGCAGGGCCATGAGGGGACCGCCGCGGGCAACATTAGCCCCCTCCCCCGCCTCCGCCACGCTACCTAAGGGAGTATTTCAAGCCACCCTCCCACCCCCAAACTGGCACGGTGGGAGAACGCACGGCAGGCGCCTTATGGAAATTACATGCACCCCGCTCTTGTGCTGTGGCAGCGGGATGCATTTATTTAATGACAGAAGCAAGAAGCAAGAAGCAAGCAATGGCAAGTGTACTGCGGGCGGCCCCGGGTTTGGTGAGAAGGAGGAATTGAACCGAAACAATTAGTTATTTTTTGGGCAAAAAAGTATTTCAAAACCAATCACAAAACAAGAGAAATTGATTTGCAATGATACACAGCGCTGCTCTCTCCTCGTCACTTCCTGTTTGCCTGCTAACATACTTTAATACTTGTAGGGGTGCCGCGTCCAATTTGTTTTTATTAGACTCATAAGCGTAGTTTCCCCGGGGAATAATAAAGTACGTTCCTAGAAATAAGTGCATTTATATATACAATAATGTGCACGAACCCCGTCAGCTGAGTAATGGCAGAGCACCAGCAATCGTGGCGATGCATTGTAAGTGACATAATAATGTGTCCCAGGGCATCATACATCTCTTATATTTATTGCCTGCATAATAGAGCTGATTGGTAGCCCCTCCCCTCATTTACCATGCCAGACCATCTCTCTCTGTCTCTCTTTCTCTTGTCTCTCATTTTCTTTCTCTCACTCGCTCTCTGTCTCTCTCTCTCTTTCTCCTCACTCTGTCTCTTGCTCTATCACTCTTTCTCTCTCGTTCATCCTCTCACCGCCCCGCCCCACCCCCTCCCTTTCTCTTTCGCTCACTCTGCCTTTTCAATCAGGGAAAGGTCAGCAGCACGCGCGCTGCACATGCTCCTCTCAAATAACCTGACCACTTGGAGTTGTGTTCCTACTGTGCCAACCACCTTTTCCAATTAAAACGTCACTGCATAATCCTTTGCACTGCCTGATAATAAAAATGACAGTTTTGCTAATATAACGCTTCAAGCCTGATTCGTCCAGCTTCCAAGCGCTGTAATACAGCTGTTGTTTCCACCAAATTGAATGGTAGTGAAGCATATAATGTGGCCATACACTTCCTAGATCTTATAAACCCACCCCAATCGCTGCTGTACCCCAGTTGCCTTATGAAGTTACATTCTTAAACAATACCATTTAGGGACTTACAGTTCCTGTATGCCTTGCCTGTGTGTATTAGTTATTAAGATCCTTTGTGATCTTAAGATCTTTGCGAGCTAACCCAATGAAAATGTCCCACCCTACACTAATATGCCTCCATGGTACATATTCAGCTAATTCAGGTTTTTCTCTTAAAAAAGCTAGCCCAAAGCTGCAGGTAAGGAGATATCAACCTTGATTGCAAGCTTTGTAGCCCCAGCGACAAACACATAGCACGCACTATCCTGGCATGTTTCCTGGTCCAAGGGCTCACACACGTGAACCTGTGCTTTATAAAACATGAATGCTGCTTCCTTTTACTCCTGTTATCCGAGGGTTGAGGTAAGAGAGCCTCCCGCCACAGTTACCAGCCCAAGCCATTTCTTTTCTGAATCTGGCACTCAGAAAGGAAATGCCCCCTGCTTCCTGCCACTGCTCCTTTAAGTGGCTTATGGTGGCAGCTCACTACTACACTGCGTAATTCCTAATCAGAGTCTGATGCCTCTTCAGTCACTATACTGTGTAAAATAAGAACTTCTCCCTTAACGCCCCATCATACAGTGCCTCCTATGGTCTTTTCTTGGATGCTCCACCCTCCACTCCTCTATACTCAAGCTCTCCCAAGAAGAAACACACGGACAATGAGGTGTAAAGGAGGAGTCAAGTGCCTCTACTGGAAGTCCTGTCCCCATATTGCCTATATGTTGGCAACTGGAAATTGCGACATATGCAAAGTCACTAATGGTACCCATACCGCAAAGAGTCCTTGAAACAAGGTATCCATTGAGAAAACGCTATATGATGTGCCCCCAAAGAAATGACAGTCTTATGAAGGAAATTCCCGAAGAAGTGAGAAGATGAATGTAAGAGGACTTTGGTGACGTCACATGAAGCAGAAAAGATGCACCCAAAAGAGATGCCAATGAAGAGAGTACATAGACCTTATAAAAGCTGATGGTGAAATAAAGAATTGAGCAATATTTTGTAAGCAAAAGGAAGATTGCACGTGCAAAGAACACTGAAGAAAATGCAAAGCCGTTTTATAATTGTACAGATGCAGTTACGCAAGTAGACTAAATAATCATAAGGCTGGCTATACGTAGTGGATAGACTGCAGGCAGTGCCACCAATATATACATAAGTATGTATAGAATCTGGATGTTCCATGACGCATTTTAGCAAACTTGGACCCCTGTGAATAGAAGGGCTGTAAGTGTGGCGCAATTGAAGAAAACAGCTGACGGCGAAGGAAGTTTCGAGAAAGCTTGTCTGGCCCAGTGTCAAGGGTTGGGGTAGCCAAGAAACAACTGGTTATCTATCTGAGGCGATACAATAAACGTGAGAATCAAGATGGGCTCCTGTTGAGGTGTAATGGAAAAACACTAGAAGCGCCAGGTTTTATTCATTTAATAGAGTTAAATGCGAAGAAGGAGCTCAAAATGTGGTCTCCTGTCAAATGTTCAGATGAAAATAGATTTTGGGCAAGCTACACCGAGACCAGAAGATATGGCCATGCTCACACTCCCTTTTATTCTCGGGCATAGTGATCCTTTGCATGGCCGAGTTCAAAGGTCTAATGCAATGGCTGACAGTAGGACTGATGATGGATGTTGGGCCTATTGGGGGGGAGGCATGGTGAAGTCCAACCCTCCAGCACCTGGGGTACAAGCTTGCGTGCTGCTAGCGAGTGGACTATTCCAGAAGGACACAAGCGTGACCAATGAAAACGTAGAGGGCCATGTAGCAAAGAGCCCTATAGTTTGAAAGCCAATGAAACGTTGTGTATTTTCATGACAATGAAGATGACTTGCACTAGGGGTGGGCATAGCTGTCCACCTGACTGAAGAGACTCAATCACAACCCATCGATATACAGAAAGTATACCTAGATGTTCCCTTTAAGCCTATCACATTCCCCGTAGGTTTTTGCTTATTTCGCCACATAGTATGACGTCAGTGATGACGAATCTTTGTTATAAATACAATGTTTTTTATGAAATGCGTCAATACTTATGTTGTGCAGCGTTCGTTAATGCCCATTATACTCCCCGTTTTAGATAATAGTTACTAAAACAGTGACAGTTTTGCCAACTTCCTGAGTCGGTCTTATTATTGGTGCGAGAGTAAGATCTGCATCCCCATCCTTCCATAGAGTTCTACCTCATTTTAAAGGGCCTACGGGTTCAGAGCCCTTGGCAGGCAGCACTGGGCTTATAGATAGCAAAAAGGCAAAGCTAAAGGACAGGACTCTACAGCTCACATGCAGGTCCTGCAAGACTGGCAAGATAGAGGGGGGCATGACCTGCCTCAAGTTTGTCCCACACAAGGGAATCAGTTTAGCATATCAAGTAATCTTCTTTCCACGTTGTCATGCTGTTAGTCAAGACATTAAGGAGCCTCATTATTAGTTTGTCGGTAACCCGCCTGTACTACCAGCAGGACAAGCTTGCCAGTAGTACACTGCCCCTACCGACAGACTCGGAGTGAACCAGTCCGGTATATATGCCGGAGCCGGTAGCACCAGCATTTTGTTCAGCATTTTTACCAGACCGGCTCACTTGTAATGAGGCCCAAGACTGTATCATAATGTCATATTCATAATCTTTTAACTGACTCCAATTGGAATTGGACTGCTACTAATTTAGATCAACAGCCATAAATGCTGCATTGTTACAATTTACTGAGAGGCCCCTCACAACATGGGGAGTAGCTTCCCTTCCCACTGAAGGTGTCACGCAACAAACTGTTTAGCAGATTATTTTATTCAGCCCTACTTCAGATGCATATCATGCCCCTTGTATACATCCCCTGAGCGACCAATGAGCCATGAACCAGGCCGGTATACAAGAAATATATTTGTATCTATTTAAATTAAAAAGAAAAGAAATCACACAACTACACTAGCCACATTATTTGTAACCCACCTATAACTTCTTGTTACTCAAATCGATTATACAAATTAGTTAAGAAAATAAAATATTTACTTTGTACACACTTCAATTCAAGAAATAATTAAACTGATCAATAACCAAAACAGTTATAAATGCAATGTTGTGCAATTTTGATTTTCCTGTGGGCTTAAAAGGCTAACAGTAGGGTTTCAAGATTGGTACACATACGTTTGGCAATTACCTACACACTTTTCATTTAAAATAACACAGGGTGATTTAGTGGTTTGCTTTTCAGACCCCCCCCTATTTTGGTCTGTGTTGGGGAAGTCGGACAGAAAAATTTGAATGATTGGAGAATTTTGGATTCCAGACCCCCCACCACTGAAAGGCCCGTGTTGGGTAAAGTTGGACAAAAAAATTTGATTGATTTAAGAAAAAAAACACCCCTCTTCCTTAAAGAAGTCAGGGTCAACAGGACAAAAAGAATTACCCAATTAAATTATATGCTATAGTTTTTCAGTGAAAACTGGGAAGTGAGCAGCCAGCATACTCCCCCATCTTTTGGTTTCCCAGGGCTCAGTTCTGCTTACATAGAAATCCCCTGTTTAAGGTTCAGGACAGCCAGCTGCATGTCAGGACCCCCTGGAAAGATAAGGCAGTGTTCTGGTCACTACACTCTCAAGGATGGCCTCCCGCTCTCCACCACAGTACCCAGTCAGTGTTTAGGCCTTCCTGGCAATAGACAACTCCACCAAAATGCACTCTCAGCAATCTCCTCTGGTGTTTCCTATAGCTGTCAGGTTGTAAATTGAAGAGCACTCTTTTTATTCTACATTTCAGCAGCTGTGTCTCTTCCTCCTTGTGCAGTCCCACTTATATAGCAGTGATGACACCACCAATTTTACAATCTTCAGAGAGTACCCTGCAAGAGGTCACACTAATAAGATTGGACAGTTACCCTTCTCTCTCCTCGCAAACGCAGCCTCCTAGACCGGATTGGTTTAGGGGACTGGAGCAGACATATGGCAGCTTAATTTATAAGCTCCATTTGTTCTCATGTCAACATTTTGCTAAATTCTATTTATGTGGCAAAACTTCATAATTGTACTCATAACTGCCATAACATATATATGTTCCTTTTCAGTTAATCATGGGGAATTAAATACAATGACAGCTGGGTATGCACCATTTTGCACTGCCGTTTGGCAATTTTCTGCTATTTTCACCGAAAGCATATCAGTTATGAACATGTAATTTCCTACCCATAATACTACACTCCACCCCATTCACCAACTCTCACATTTAGAACATTTTCAGATCAGTCAGAAACACATTTTACATGGCACATAACAGTTTGCTGAGTTGCAGGTGGATGTATTTTGTATATCCAAAATCGCCTGGAAATTACCCAAAAGATTGTACATAAATGAAAAACAAGTCCGCTTTATGGTTGAGGGGAAAAAGGCCTAAGTTATAATAGTCCTTTCAAATGAATTGTATTTCTTCATGTGGGACAAATGGCAATTCTCCTGCCAAATGGTCTCACTAGGGGCATCAGGTAATATTGTCCCGTATATATGGTCGTCGGGAACGCCATAGGCAATATTTTTGGGGGGGGTTCATTTGTGGGAGCAGGGGTTTTGGGGGGTGTCCCCCGCACATTTAAAAATAATGCAGGGGTTGTGGGGGTGTCCCCGCAGGTTCCATGCCTCCATATCGCTGCAAAAATATGACAATATTTTTTATCACAATATTTTTGCTGGGATATTAACACATGGAACCTCACTAGGTCAGCCCGTAACCAGAGTTTTTATTATTCTCTTTGTGTTTGCAACTTGGTCTTTGAAGTTGGTTGCCTTTTTGAAGTTCTAGCCTCTCTTTTCACACCTACTGTCTACATTCTGGTCATGCTCCAGCCAAAGCCAGTTGTCTTTGCAGAGAGCTCAGCCTTCAGGGACAACATCTTTCAGAAGCCACATTTTATTGCAGTTGTGAACACTAGGATGCCAGCCTTCCAGTGTTGTAGTTCCTTGTTACACGTGTCAAACATCCAGCAAAAGAGTTTGCCTCTGACCTAGAGAATATTTGTCATAGAAAACAAAGTTGCTTTTCAAATGTCACTGGTCTATTGTATGTGAAACATAATATACATTATTTTTGTCAATACGCACCATGACTTTTTCCCTGACATTTTTCCTGTTAGCAATGGTACAATTTTCACATATAAACTGCAAATACACATGCCTTTGCGTTTCTGGAATCAGTGTTTAAAATTCTGCTTGTCAGGTGAAGGGACATTCTGTTGTCTTTTGCAGCCACAAGCAAAGCCATTTGTGTGTCTGTGTTGAAAAATCCTGTTTTACATGTGAAAGGGCCCTTTAATTCCTTCTTCTTTTGTGGATTAAAATCCTGCATTTCCTTTGATACTGACAGGTAGGCCCTTTCCACATAGCTCTTCAATTTCATTTGCATCCACACATGCAAAGCCGTTTTTGTGTCATCATTGAAAAATCCTGCTTTTTATGTGAAACGGACTTCAGTTTGGGGCCTTTGAATGGACCGTACAGCATGGAATCATGCCTCTGTTATTTAGAGCAAAACAATAAACTACTTCTCGTGCTATTCACTGAAATAGTCAAAGATACAGTACTTGAACCCAATGCGTAACATCTATTAAAGAAAATGCTATTGTATATTCACCAACTCTCCTAAGTTTATGTAGGACTATTTGTGTAACACTCAAACGCCAACATTTTCCCAGTGTTTGTCCACGCAGAACATTTTTTTTTTCCTGAGTTTTGAGCAATGACGTTCTACCGGGCTTTGCCTAGCATCCATGCAAAGGTAGGTGAGCGGAAAAGTGTGACCAGTGTTGCCAGGCAGTTGTTTATTATAGGGTGTTTATTATATTATTGTAGAGTCCAATCTGTTCATAGTGCCTAGAAATGTTCCTGAAGGTAGTTGGCATTTTCTTCCACGCAGAAGATCGGATGACACAGCGACATCAAGCATAAGCTCCATCTGAGCTAAAGGTATGTATAAAATGCACCACTTTGGTGGACATCTGCCACAGACACGGCTATCCATCCAGAATGAAGTTACAATTATGAAAAATTCAATCTAGCTGGACACATAACTGCTTTGCACTGAAAAACCAGACTTAACACCTCTGCCATTAGAATACAGTGACAACATACAAAATATTCGGTCTAGCTGGTTACATATTGAGCCTCCTGCACTAGCGCTCTGTCGTGATCTCCCTCAGCACCCGCCCACGTGCCCGACCTCTTGAGTTGCTTACTGGAGGCTAGCCAGCCCTGCTAAGCCCTAATCTTGGCCAAATGCAGATACACATCTTAAGCCCCCTCTTAGAACTCTCTCATACCTGGACATTGGTCCCCAAGGGTGTTCCTAGCACAAAGCGCTTTGAGGCAATACAAATGGGAAATGGCGCTTTGTACATGACTACTACAATACAATATAGTAGGCGATGCTTGTTTTCTCCCAATGTCAAATCTGCTTTCTTTTGGCTGCTTTTTAAGAGGTATTGTGCTTACTTTTTTCATTGTTCTTTTTAATCATAAACCAGCAGCATTGCTTTGGACACTGCAGGTGGGGTATGAAGAGGCAGGAGATACACTACTGAGCTCTGGATAGCTCAGGAAAAGAATTAGGTTAGTTAAGGATTAGATATAGAGTAGTTTAGAGTCTTATTCAATCATGTATAGGGCGTAAGGGCAGTTAGGGAATTAGATTATAATTTGGCAGAGGATGGGGGCACATGATATGTGAAGAAAGACTAAGAAGTGAGATCTCCACAATTATTTTGTAGATGTGGGCGTATGCCAAAGCAGTCTTAAGTGCACATTAACATTGTGGGTAGGGGAGTATGCCAAAGCAGTCTTAGACACTTGTGAATTTTGTAGCGAGGGGGGCCGTATGCAAAATGAGTCTGGTGCAGCACATTCTTTAGTCAAAAAAGTAGTTGCCAAAATAATTTCCCATTGGTCTTCTATAAATGGATTATGTTATGAGAAACAGATCAGTCTTCCTTCTCTGCTGTTTGTGATGCCTTTTTCAGGTTTCTCCTCTTGTTGTTTTTCCAATTTTGCACACATCATTTGGGGTTGGTAAACCTTTGCTCCAGCAATTTGTTAAGGTTTTTTAGTAATGTTTACATTTGTTGGTGATACTGAGGAGAAGGAATGACAGTAGAAATTCCATTATCGGGTGGTTTACATTTCAAAGAAGTTATGGCATTAGAAGGTAAAAGAAACACCAAAAGGTTTTACACAAATGAGTAAAATCTCTTGAAAACAACAAGACGAAGACGAGCGTGGAAGAGGAAGGAGAGCGAAGAAGGGAAGGAGCCATTCAGAACCAGTGTAGGGGAGCATGGTCGTAGGGGAGGAGGTGAAAGAGCACCCAGAAACTTTCAAGGAGAGGAGTGGCCAAGGGACAATCCAAACCAGCCAAAAGCATGGAAGCGGGAAGCACTAGCTTCACTAGAATTGAAGGATCCTCAACCTGGCATTAATAGAGGGGTGCCGGGAGACATGGAAGCTCATAGGAACAAGACAAATATCACATGTGAAAGGATGGTCTTGCATAGCACCATCCTGCCTGGACTCATGGGCAAGGGCAATAGGGCAAGCATGGAAAACAGTCTAACAGTGATGAGCTCGGATTTGGATTTAGGGCCGTACACATGTTGCTCACAGCAACTGAACGTCGTGATTGCAGACACGCTTTTCAATGAAGAGCCTTCGGCACAGTAGGAGCCAGCATCTAGAACGCTGATGCAATTACTGAACACGCATATCCAAGAAAATGTTAACGGATTGAAACATCACCCTGCCAAGTACGCACAGCAGGATACGGGTGCAAATTAAACCACATGTACTTCTGTGAAAAGTTAAGGCTATCAGAGTATTGATAAAGAATGATCAATCTGGTTTCATCACATAATTGAACTCACACTACAGAGAAACCAGATTTGTGAATTGATATATATATATATATATATATATATATATATTTTTTTTTTTTTTCAGTGGAAAAAACTTTGTTAAAGGGACGTTATGGTTCAAAGTAAAGCCGAAAAACCCCTGAAATTCGGCAGTTATGGTAAGATAAGCAACCATAACTCGCGCCGCCACCGTGCACTGCTAACACTAACACCCAGGACATCAAAGATGACATCACAAATGTCATTGATGACATCACTGATGACATCACATGTGCATTTACCTTTCATGAAAAGTCTGTACAAGGGATTCTTAGTGTAATGTTAATTAAAAAAGTGTCAATAATGGAATATCAAGTGCTAATCACTGCATTAAGCTATGCATTGATATAAATAGCATTCTGTTATTAACTTCAATCCAGTATACTAAGGTACTCATGTGGGAACATAGGCATTGTGTGCAGCATACATGATGGAGGTGCAATATTCATAAGCTTGCCATGTTCAATATTGAAATGATAACTGTTTTCATATTAGAGTTTTGCGTACAGTGAAACTTGTGTTAAGTAGGTAATAAAACCCACTTACTACATAATTGCATTATTATACACAAATCACAAAGAGACAACACCACATACAGATATGAATATATACAAGGAAATTGAAGTAGGAAAAAGAAACAGCAATAGTAGCAGAAAGTGTTCATAACCTAACTGATTACCTTTATGGAGAGAAATGATTGCTCTGTTTCAAAGCTGTTACTTACCCTATCTATATATATCACATGATGTGTCTGGACCCTAAGGAAAATAGTGTGAGTACAACATATAAAAATATGAGCATATGCAGGGAAAGTACAGTAATAAAAAAACATCAAAAGTATCAGAAAGTGCTGATAAATCTACTGATAATTTTAATGCACAAAAAGGATTGCTGTCTTTCAAGGTTGTGACTTCTCCTATGTATATGTTTCATATGATATGACTGGACCATAAGGGAATTATTCTAAGAACATACTTGAAAGATAAGTCTACGAATATAGTAATTTACAATTTTTAGTTCCTGACTGTTACTGAAGAAAATCATGTGGGCTAGATATGTCAGGAAAGGAAAAAAAGGGAGAGCCAGCGACGTGATGTCATCAGTGATGTCATCAATGACATTTGTGATGTCATCTTTGATGTCCTGGGTGTTAGTGTTAGCAATGCACGGTGGCGGCGCGAGTTATGGTTGCTTATCTTACCATAACTGCCGAATTTCAGGGGTTTTTCGGTTTTAACCATAACGTCCCTTTAACAAAGTTTTTTCACTGAATATCATAGGTTTTTAGTAGCGCAACTTAACCATAACGTCCCTTTAACAAAGTTTTTTTCACTGAATTTCATAGGTTTTTAGTAGCACAACTTAACCATAATATGGTGTCCAGTCATTTGGTCGACTGAAAACTGGTCGAATGACATTTGGTCGACGCAATTTGGTCGAAAACCAAATGGTCGAATTTTTTTTTATTTATATATTTATTTTTCGGGTTTTCGTTTTAAAAAAAAAAGGGTTTTTAGAGAAAAAAAGGGGGTTGGGGGGACCCCCCCAAAAAAATTAAAAAAAGGGGTGAAAATAAAAAAAAAATAAAAAATTCGACCATTTGGTTTTCGACCAAATTGGTTCGACCATTTGTCTGGTTGACCAATTTTTTTCGACCAAATGTCTGGTAACCCCATAATATCCCTGACTTCATATACATGTAACATACAACATACTAACCCCCTCGTAGTGAGTTTCATGTCCGCGGACTAGCACCATGTCCGCGGACATATCGAAAATCTGAGCGTGGTGAATGTTAATTTAAATAGTGTGCCCCATTTCCCCTTTGAAGTTGGCTCTGAAAAGAGCCGTTTTTTTTTTTTTTTTACAGATGCTTGACAGACACCTGTTATTTTGTATTGTTTTTCTCGTTTTTTTTCTTACTTTACTCCTAAAATCTTCACATAACCTTCTACAAAGCAACCCTTACATTCCTAAATAGAAAGGCATTTCCCGTAAAAGATAAAGAAATACCATCTTCTTTAAAATTAAAGACATTACTGGCATCAATATTCTCATTGTTACAGAAGAACATACCAGCTCTAAGCAAGAAGGCACACATGCCTCGGTTGATGACACACCTAGCAATGTTTCGCTGAGGACAAAAAACTGAACTATTGTCCCATATTGCCCTAGGTAGTAATCCATTTGGAAGGATCTTCATTACGGCTTGAACCAAGCATTCTAAATCAGCCAACAAAGTAGGGGCACTGACGTTGCCCAAATAGAAAGCACCATAGTGCAAAACTACCACATGCGGACTGTTCATCGTGGCCATATCCTCACAAACTTGTACAATTCCCTGTACATTGCAATCAGGCACAGTGCTCCACACCACCTCCACTCCTTTGACATCAAAGTTCTTTGCAACGTGCCTGCATTCAGCATACTGCTGTAAACCATGCACAAGCATATCTCCGAGCACCAACACCCTGACTTTCTCCACTTCTGCCATCTTCACCACACACAGTCTCTTTCAACACAAATCCACAACCTCGACATCTGATTGGCTGATCCGTACAGTCTTCTTCCCATGTTAGATTTCGTGGAAAAACCCGGATGTAGCACGCCCTGTCCACAAACAGCCGCGGTGTCCGCGGACAGCGTCCACTTTACTCTCTGTGCCATTCCCTCATTGCATACAGCTAAGCAATCACACAATATGAATAACGTCCTCAGAACACCCCCATTTTGTGAATTTTCGAACATTTCACGACAATCATCATTTCATTATTCAACATATTAACATTACAAACATTATACTTTCATTGTGTAGTCTGCACACAATGCTATGTTTCTCGATTAGTAGCTCAGTATACTAGATAGAATCCCATAATACAATGCTATTTATATCAATGCATCGTTCAAAGCACTAATAACGGTATGATATTTATTGCAATATCCTTGACACTTTTTTCGGAACATTATAATAAAAATCCCTAGTACACAAAGTCCATGAAAAGTACATACACATGTGATGTCATCAGTGATTTCATCAATACCATTTGCGATGTCATCTTTGCGATGTCATCTTTGATGTCCTGGGTGTTAGTCTTAGCAGTGCACGGTGGTGGCGTGAGTTATTTTTCATAGCTTACCATAACTTGCTATTTTCAGGGGTCTTTCGGCTGTACTTAGAACCATAACGTCCTTTAAACAAACTTTTTTTAATATCACGCAAACAATACACAAACATGGCGTGCAAAAACCAACTTCTACAGATGGCTTTACACAGAATGTTGCAAAGTAAGAATTTATGCTCGTTCACAGTGAAGGTCAGCTGCTTCCATTTTTTTCTCGGGCCCCGGAGAGGCTCACGAAGCGGACTATAAGGTTGTATTGTGTTTTGACCTTGACAGACAAAGATTGTGATGAAAGACTTCTCTTGAAGTAGTGTTGCTAAAACGTAAGAGAAGATAAGTATGAAATTTCTGAAACGAAACCACTTTTATATATTATATCACTATGCGAAAGATCGTTGGCACACACAGAGTCGTACTTTGGTACTGCACCACTCGTAGACAATGGAAATTGCAATTGTACTGTAAGTAACCCTTTAGATTATTTTATACCGAATATAATTACAATAGCGTAGCATTAAAGACCGCTCGAGTTGAACTTGTTCTTTGAAAGTGGCATAATGTTTTCTACCGCGCACTATCACCGCCAAATTGATCCCCTGTCGTTTAGAGGGCTCTGAAAAAGGCAGACGACACAGGGTGGGTTAATATAAATAATTTAACCGGTCTATAGGCGGTCAAGCGCTCTACTCGCTGTGCCACTTCACTGTAGCCTGTCAAGTGGCACAGCGAGTACAACGCTCGCTTTGACATCGTGCACAGCTTGCTAACGCAAGTTCGAATCCCGGCAAGGCCAAACTCAGCCTTTCATCCTTCCGTGGTCGATAAATGAGCACCACACACCGTGGTTAATAATAAGCACCACTTAGATACCTCACGGTTCTTAGCGCTATATGAATGGGAAAATATTATTATTTTATTACTAACATACTCCGTTGCACTATCTTTGATAGCAAATAGTTTCATGCCCTAATAAATAAAATGATGATTTTTAATGAAGATTGGCTGGTGAGACTAATTTATGTTTTTTAAAACAGGTATGTGGCCCCATTTTGCCTATGTCACGATTTACAGACTCCAGCGGATGGGGTCTTCAACTGCCAGGTGCAGGTCCAAATATGCAACTTCATGACCCTTACCATTTTATGGGACAATCGCCAAGGACCAATATGCCCTTACGCAGAACTAGCGGCTACAAACAACATGCCAACCAATAGGGTGGTCTAATGGCTCGTTGTTGGAGCAACCTTCCGATTATCAGAGCGACCATTTACTGCTTTTATCATAAACCAACAGCCTATCTACCGCAAAGGAACAACGCGTGGCTCCAAATAAACTTTTGCTGATCGACAGCAGAGACAATAGCAAATCGCTAAATATTCACTAAACATTTCATGTGAAATAAATGTACTTTACCAAATGTACAATCCTGCTGTTTACTTTTAAACCACAGTTTCATATTCCGAATTGTGGCGCGCTGTGTTGTGACATAATATGTGTTGTCTCCCAAGTTCTGTGTAAAGTCACTTAGGACTGGAGAGGACTGGGCGCGTTTGATGACGCACCCTGTAACGTCACGGAGAGAGGCGGGGAATATGAAAGCTTTGATAATATCAGGCTTAGGGGCGGGAGATATGATTTAGTGTCGCAAAAGCAAGTCAGCCAGGTCAATAGCGCCAGTCATAGGATTATCACATAATGTCGGCGCACACCAGCCGGATTTATCGTTTCTTTAGTGGACAAAAAGTCGGTTGACACCCATAGGAAATTGTACTATTAGCGGACAAAAGGAGTGGTCTTAAAACACTTTCACCCTGACAACGAACAATACAAACAACGTTCTCAGAACACCCCCATTTTGTGTAATTGCAACCATTTCGGGACACTGCGAGTGTTCTTAGAACACATTCAACTAGACAGATTACAATACGGACAGCGTCCTGAGGACACCCCCAGTTTGTGTATTTACGAACAATTAAGTACACCGCGAGTGTTCACAGCTCATTTTTACCTTCCTTGCGAACAAAAATGACACATACTACGTCCTCTAAACACCCCACCATTTAGTTTATTTACAAAATGTCAGAACAGCCGTGTTCTCTGCGGACAAATCGAATGCAACAAAAATGTCTAGCACATAAAAAAACAAAACATTGAACCTATCTCATACTCCCCCACCCTCTCCAAACACTCTTACACACCAACACAGGGCACTAAATACAATTTTTTATCCATGTTTCACCGCGCTGTACGCGGTCGATGGCGAATACAAGATGGCGGGCGCCACAGAAAATCTGACGCGCTCCACGCCCCTTGCTGTCCAATCAGCGAACACATCACATGTCCGCGGACATGACGCAAGGCCATGGGCCAATCAGGTTGCTGTCCACGGAGCGAACAGGGAAGTCCGTCCGCGAAGCGAACACAGATATCACACATTTTTGTGCCTTACATTTTGGTCATTTTTTAAAAAACTGCTGGACGGATTTACACCAAATTTGCAAAATCACGCTTTCGGGACCAGGCCGCCGCTACTGCCACAAATGTGGTGTAAATCCGTCCAGCGGTTCGGGCTGTAGCCGTGCGCAAAGTTTTTTCCCATTCAGTCTATGGGAAAAAAAAAAGTTTTGGGACCCCCCCTATAACTTTTCCCCCCCTGGACGAATCCTCACCAAACTTTGCAAAAAAAATCAGAGTGGGCCATATACTTTTTTTGCAAAGTTTGGTGAGGATTCGTCCAGGGGGAGCGAAGTTATATACCGCCCAAAAAGTGCTCTTCCTATGGAAACACCAACTTAACCATAACTACATGGCCGCGATATACATATAAATATTCATGCACAATCTATTGAGCACAGAAGACTGCAGAATTTGCCCTGAAGAAGGACCTCAAGTCTGAAATGCATTGGCACTAGTGACTTTCTGCTTCTTCACAAGAAAGAACTGTAATTAAAAGACTTTGCTTTTCATCTCGAGATACTTCAAGAAATCCTTCTTTTGGCTTAAACATACAAGATGTAATGAATGAATGAACATTCTCAGTAGTTTTTTCTACAATATTTGGTGACCCCAGGTCTGATGAAACATTTCATCAGACATTCTTTTTTCTGAACTTTTCTATTGGCCCATCACCAGGACCCACAGACAGGGGTGTTGTGAGCTGAGTGATAACGTTTAGAAGCGAGGCTCTGTCACATGGGCATAGCCCAGCCAAATCCCATTCCTCACCATTTTAGTTTTGGAAAAGGGGTCATGGGAGAGATCAGGGCTGCTCTAGCAAGAGCAGAGAGTGTGGCACCATGATGGGATGGTCAGGGAATTCAAAGAGTCCCATTTATGGAGAGCTAAAAGAACCAGGCGCAGTTTGGGACCTCTTCCTCTCGAGGATGATTTTATAGTCAGTGTTGAAGCACAAGCCATTTCAGGACTTGCTGGACTACAGTCTCTTTTGACTGATTGCGTTTATTAAGCCATTTTGTTAAGTATGACCCAGGTGCACACACTCACGGTCATTGGATATTGCACAATGACTAACTGATAGCCCAGTTGCATTTTTTGCCAAGTGCATTTAGGAATTCTACCATACAGCAGTGAGCTTTAAGCTCAATGCTGCATGGCGGAAGTCTGTACTTTGTGGTCACTGTAGGTTGGTTTACTGCACTCCATAGCAGTGCCACATGTTGTGTCCTGCAGGTAATGTCAACTGGTGCACAGCTCACTGATCATGCCATGGTAGCAGGGCGAAAAACATATTCCTTGTGGGATTCCTGCGTGGGCAGCACAAGTAGAATAATTGTACCTGGGGCACAGACTGTAAGTAGTTTCCCAGTAGACTGACCACATAACATGCAGTGGCACAGGACAGGTCCCCGGTATTGTTTCCATGCCTTAATGGCACCGCAGATAGAGGCACTGCACATGGGGTGTGGCTGCAGCCATTCAAGTCACTGTGGGTTTTAAACCACTTGGAAAACCAATTATATTCTGAAAGGGAATGGATGGACGTTTGAATCATTGGCTTTATACGTTTTCACTTTTTCTAGAATTTAAATTGTAAACTTGACAGACTGTTGACAAATAATTCTGATTTCAATAATACATTGAAAGCAATACAAACCAACAGCAGTTTAACAAAAGGATCAGTACACACCACAGACCCTAAAAACAAATAGAAAAATCCACCAAATCTCTCATAAACTCACCAAAAGCAAACAAAACTCCTCCAAAACTAACAATGTATGAGCATTTCCTCTCCAATCCTCTCTCAGCAGCCGAACAAAGCCCTTAACGGAAGCAAGCTTGGTTTTATAAAGACATTCCAACTGGTTTTCGAATGGCTCAAGAGCTCCGATTTGCTGATAACACTCTCCTCTCAAGTCTCGGTTTTATGATTGGATGGTGGCATTTCCACCCTAGAGGTTATTTAACCTTTGATAAAAACATTAGAATGCCACCGGGTGGGTCGGACCGTTTTGGAAAGATTCACTCTTCCTACACTTCACATTTGGCGGGGTTCAAGCAATCCTAATCATTACTAAAGCAATGTTTCTTTACTGCTACATAATGTACAATGTATCATGGTATTTGCCTTGTACAACCTTTCACGTAATTGCAGATCGCACAATTGCAATAGGTTGCATCTAAATAAATAGCCAAGTATCAATATTCTCGATCCACCTATTAGCATATCTTCCCCATAATATCTGGGAAAGATACACAAACCAAAATCTGTTTTTAATGCCAACAATCACTAATTCACTGACCTAGTCAGTTTTACACTACTCCCCACCCAACCTATAACAAATGAGAAAGATGACATACTGCTCATCTGCCAAAGCAACAGCTATGTACTTCCATTGTAATGTACAGTTTATCACGTAGCATTCAGACTAAGGTCTATGGAAATCCAAGAGAAGCCACAGCTATTTGAGCAATGGTATGGCAGTTAGGTGCTTCACAAATGTTACATAACACTGTATGACGTGCAAACATTTTGCTGAATGTGTTCTGCTGCATTAAATCAATCCCTGTTTATTTCAGGCTAGAAACCCCATAAACCAATACATCACTAAAATCAGAATTTCATCATGCATTAAATAACAAATGAATCTTGTAGTAAAAAGCATGCAATCAACAAGCAGGTCAGTGTGAGGGAATGTTTACATTAATTAATGATTTATCAGGTGAACAAACTAAGAAAATAATCAAAAACTCAAACAAAATGAGACAGTGATAAAAGTTCCTAGGTGACTATAGGGTATACAATGCTTCACCAGAACGATGTTACTTGGGGATCCTTTGTCAAAGGTCGGTGCTTCCCTTTGTGCCAGACATATGCATTGGGTATCACATTCTGTATACATTGGTCAAACTCTCTGACAGCTAAAGTTATATACTTGTACAAAATACCTGTTGCAAGACTCTATTACCAAAGTCACGAGGAGAGGGATGAAGCAGAATTTCCTTAGATCCTTAAAGAGGGGCCATTGTCACCGGAAACTGGTAACCACTTCTCCTAAGTGGGAACGATGCCTCACTTTTTCATGTTTCGAGTATGATCTCTGCAGATATTCAGGAGGATCGCTCGTGGTAAAACACTCAAACTAAATGTTATGTAGCAAGTCTTCCACAAGAAAAAGTTCCAAGCAGTTAAATGTAAAGTTTGGTACACCAAAGAAACTTAGTTTCTAGGTACGTGTGGTCATCAAGATGCTTCAGGCACTTAACATTGCAATTCTGATGTCCACTATGGATAGATTAATCTCACTACAGGTATGCAGTGTAATGTTATGTGGTCCAATAAAGTACCATTCTTCCAATAATGTTGGCCTCACTGTGCATTTCTTTATAAGAAAAGGGGCAGGGCGTGTTAGTAGGATAGCGGGAATGCAGATTCAGAAACCTATGGAGTTGATGGATGCCTTTGGAAGGGACTTGTTAGCTGTGTGCCGATTTGAAAATCTCTCTGTTGTTTGTGGTTGGTACGGACCAGGGCCGTACCAACCACATAGCCGTATAGACAGTGTCTGGGTTATGGAGTACAGAATTTTTACAGAATAGTTATTGGTAGAAGATAGATAGGGTCTGAGTCTAATAAGTACACTAGACCTGGTTGGTCATCTTAAGCAATGTGGAAAGTGCAAGGATGCAGCATTTTAGTAGTGTGGACTTTGTTGCGGGGTGAGAGAGTAGGGTGGAGAGAGGAAGCGGGGTCTTCAGTGTTGTCACATCCTGATTCTTGTTTGTAGATTTCACTGAGATTCATATTTTCCCACAGATGGTAATGCAAATAGTTTCATACTTGCTTGTGGTAATGTAGCCCAGATTTCAGCTGCAAAGGTTTTAGTTGGTTGTTTTTTTCTTTCACTTCTTTCGAAGTGGTTGGTTGAAAAGCCAGGTTTTAAGATGTTTCCTGAAGGTCCGGTGGTTACCTTCCAGGCAGAGATATTTGGGTAGGGTATTCGGAGGTTTTATGGCCAGAACTGAAAGGGATTCCACCTTGTTATTTCTCATTGAAGTTAGGGACTAGTCCTAGTGTAGCATTTATGGACCATAATGTTCTGGAGGGGCTGTAGTGTTGAAACTTCCTTCTGAAGGAGGAAGTACTGCATCCATGGTATGAACAATGGCTGATGAACAAGGTTTTGAAATCAACCAATTATTTTGATTGGCATCCAGTGGAGGGTTCGTAACTGGTGTGATATGTTTGAATCTCTTCAGGTTAAGAAGTAGCCTTGCAGCTGAATTTTTAATTCATTAAGTAATCTGGGAGTCTGAGAAAGAAGCTGTTCACATAGTCTAGTTTAGGTAATATTAAAGAAATCATGGCCAGGTCCCTCTAGTTTAATGTTAAGTAAGGTCAGATGTGGCATAGCATATGCAGCTGGATGACACAGTTCCTGATAATGGCTCTGATCTGTGGATTAAGAGTGAGAGCATTATCTATTGTGATTTCAATATTTCTTAGTGTAATAAACAGGGCTGAATAAGGACATTTCTCATCAGACCAAGGGACTGTGGTGGAGTTATAGCCTGGTTGATAGCAGAGCATCAATTGTGTTTTGCTAGAATTACCTTTTAGTCTTTTTGCTGTCATACATGGAGCGTTTGGTGATGGGCGATTCACAAATGTGTAGATTATTTGTGTGACATCTACATAATTGTAACAGGTGATACCAGATCCATTGACAAGGTCTAGTAAGGGTGTCGTGCAGATGTTGAAAAGTAGAGGTGAGAGTGGGGAACTGCACAGGTGGGTGGGTGAAGCTGGGAATTCTACTAGCTCAAGTTATTGGTTGCTGTTCTGCTGAGGAAGGAGGTGATTCAGTGAACGGCTGTTTCATTAATACCAATATCTTCCAGTCTTTTCTGGAGGATCTTGTGGTTGATGGTGTCAAATGTGGCTGAGATGTCAAACAGGATGAGTGCAGTCTGAGAGCTTTTCTCCACATTGTTTTCAGTGTTTCCCAAATGGAGCACATAGCCAATGTGGTACTTCTCAAAGCTCTAAATCCATGCTGAGCCTCATACAGGAGGTGTTTTATTTAAATGAAATCCTGGCATTGACCATACATGAATCTGTCCATACATTTATCAATGAAAGGGGTGTTTGAGATAGGCAGGTGTTAGGACAGTTTTTCTGAAATCCAACTAAGGGCTTATTATAACCATTCAACTGAGGCAGTACAAGACTCCACTCTTAGTATAAGACTATACCACCTGAATTAATGGTAGCATAGACAGAGCAGCCAGGCTTATCTTAGGAGGAAGAGAGGGCTGTAGAATCAGTACAAATGAAATTGTAACACAAACGGTCCAAAGAAACACTGAAACACTATGTATTGTAAAAAATAAATTATATGTTTAAATACAAGGAGGCCCAGATAAATAAGTACTACAACACATTATATGTAATCACAATTATAAAAACACAACACTATGCTTGAAGGTTAACGGACTAAAGCATAAACCTTATTTGGAACAACTAACAGTAGTTCTAGGAAAGTTCAAACACATTCAGTGTAGGTCACACCTATTCTTGGGGAGTAAAAACGAATAGTTACTTGCAGATTACAATGGAGTAATTCAAGGGTAGTAGACCCTACCAGTTGTACAGTGACACTCAATACAAATCACATAATCAGTCAACTGGACATATGTTTTGTGAATAGTGGAACACTTATTCTAGGTACAGTAAAAACCTATAACTACTTTGGTGATAACACACATACTAGGTGAGTTAAACCCATGTACATTTTCAAGGAGCTAGTTCAGGTATGAAACTAAGACTTCTTTTGTGTTTGTCTAACAGGCTGCATAACAGGCTAACAGCAAGTCAGGTAAAGCAAGACCCAGTTGGGGGACACTCCTACAATTATCCTAACAGGAATAATCTGGTGAAACCAATACCATTACTTCTGGCAAGAGGCACAACCAAATCACCGGAGAGAAATACACCCTTACACCTACATTCTATTAGAATGGCGAAATAGTTTCCAAGGAAAGAAAGATGTTACATACTTTTGAACAGGCTAGAAGCAAGTCAGGGGAAGCAAGACCCAGTTGGTGCACACTCATACAATTATCTTAACAGGAATAAGCTGGTGAAACCAACAGTTAGGGGGCATTCAAACAATTATCCTAACAAGAATAATCTGGTGAAACCAACACATTACTTTTGGGAAGAGGTACAAGCAAATCACAGGTGAGTAATATACTTTTACAACTACTTTCTATTAGAATAGTTTCTAAGAAAAGAAAGATGTTAAACATACTTTTAAGAATAGTGCATTACATATCCAAGGTAAGAAAGAACTTTTGTAACTGTATACTCTCACAGTTACAGTTACCAACTAACTCTTGTTCAACTAAGTAACTTTTAAACACATAGGGCCTCATTACGACCCAGGCGGTAAGGGGTTAACGGCAGCGTTAACAGCGCCGACCCTTACCGCCTGAGTACGAGGTCCCTTAGCGCCATGGCGCTTTTAACACCTGCTTTTAGCAGGTGTTAAAATCCATGGCGCTAAGGGACCATGGAGTTAATTACGCCACCGTAATTTCCCACTCCCATTATACCCTATGGGGCAAAAATGGGAATGGGGAAGGGTAAATGGGGATTGGGGACTTACCGCCCCGCCAAGGTCGGAATGGGGCGGTAAGTCCGCCAACCACCATGGCGTAAACGTAGTTTACGCCATGGTGGTAAAGTCACGGCCCAGGCGGTAACTTACCGCCTGGGTCGTAATGAGGCCCATATTCTCTTTTCTTGGCAAAAGGCCCAATCCCTTAAAAGTCGTTCCCTTATTCTTGGAGCAAGAGTGTTCTGCGTGGCAGAAAGGAGGGTCACTTGGATCTAGTGTCCAGCAGGCAGTGTCTGGATAGGTCCTTAAGTAGCCAAAGTCAGAGTTCCATAGGAAGACTGTTCAAACAGGCGAGTATTTTACTTTAAGAGTTAGAGGAGAGTCCAGGTGCTTCACAGAAGACACCCTAGCAGGATTCTAGCAGTGGGATGGGTACGCTGGATTAGAGGCCTCCCATCACAGAACACACTCCACAACTACACAGAAATCCCAAGAGGCTTAAGTTACGTACATACCCAAGCCAACACAGTACCTCAGCATTGAAGTAGATTTTGCAGTGGTAGGACTTCAGGACCGGCAGCCAAAAATCTGGTCAGTGGATTCCTTGTTCTGGTGACTGAAAACAGGACCTTGGAAAGGACTTTGCAGAAGGGATCAATTGAGAAGGCTGTAGGCAAGGTTTTTCTCATGGCTGGATGCGGTTCTGTGAATTTGGTGCCTTTTACAGGAGCACAGAAGAAGACAGAATATCGCGGTTGAATTCTCGTTGTTACAAAGGCCCATCAATGTGGTGAGGGCAGATGTTGAACTTGTTTCTTGTCCCAGGAGATACACCTGGATGCCAATGAAGTTTCAGCAAGATTTTGAATTCAGAAGACTATGCACCGTACAATGGTTCAAGGTCCCAGAGTATTGGGGTATTGCAGCCCGCAAGGTCACAGCAATTCGTATGATAGCTAAAAATGCAGGTCTTCTTGATTCTAGCGGCTCTCACCAGGCTCTGGGTCATGGTCATCGTTATCAGAGTTTCCAGGTCGATTGAAAGGAAGGGCTACAGCAGGCTCCGGTTACACAGCAGCCTCTCCGGTCGCTGGAAATCATTTCAGCTACTTTTCCTTCATCATCCTCTTCAGTTTCAGTTCCAGTGGTCGACTGGTCTTCAGCTTCCAGGTTTGCAGTATTTAACAGGAAGTACAACATAACTTCTGCATTTTCTCCCAGCATTTTACAACAAGGGGCGGTCTGGTTGTCCAATCAGGATGGCCAGCCCCTCACTGGGATTTGTCCCCATTCAGGCAAGGAGAAAGACAAAGGGCTGCAAAGTTTTGGACTACTCCCTTGCTTCCTGCCTTCCCGCAACAGACTGGAGCCTGGGTGGGTATCCCAGGGACTCCTGCTGAAGCTAAAAATCACACAAAGGAATTTCCTGCCCTGCATGTCAGGGGAAGGAAAAAGAAAGGACAAGAAACACTAAAATCGCAAAACAAAAGACACAGGTCATTTTGGTGAAATGACCACTCTTAGGTGCCTTTACTGCAGCTATGAACACAGCCCACAGTAAAGGTGCACCAAATGAATACAAGGTATCACTGCCACCAGCCATTGAATGTAATCTTGTCCCTGTAACAGAATTGTTACAGTTTTAGTGTGAAAGGGGACACATTGTATTTCCCCAGCACTCTAGATAAGGTGGGGTGTGCTGGTTTCACCAAATAAAATGTAAAAGGAAACCAAAGATTCTTTCTACCCTTGGGAACTGTAGTTCTCTCAAGGTGAGCCAGCGAAAGTTAAAAGAGGAGCCCCTAGGGCAACCCAGCAACAACAGGCACTTATTGCCAAAAAGTTGTTAAAGAGGATAACTTTAAAAAGACACTATGGAGAGTCTAGAAAATGCCAGCCATAAAAAGAGTAAAAGATTCTGTGATTGCAGAAAAAGGTTCCCACTCTCAGAGGTATACAAGCAAAATGTTCTGGGGTTGACTCAGGTTTACAATTTTTATGCAAATATTACCTAACAGCAGGCAGCTGGCTGGGTCATATGAGTCAGTTCTGGGCTTTTATGTGGAGTTCTGATATGTGCAAATTTCATCTAGTTGGGGATCTTCCAGTGCAGAAGGAGTTGTTGACGGGCGATAGGAAGATGGGTGTGAAGTCTGGAGATTTCATGATATATTTGTAAGGATTGGTGGGGCATGAATCCTTGGAAGATCCTACTTAGTTGCATGAGTCAATTGCAGATTTTAGGTTCTCTGCCAACAGAAGGCAGAAAGATGATACATAGGAGGTATTGGGATGGATTGGTGGAATTCCATTCAAAACCTGTGGGTGGGTGGGAGTGTCCTTTATTTCTGAGATGACCTAGAAAGTGGAGGATCATTTGGTTGAAGTGTGCAGCAATCTGAGCACAGAGCTCTTGTGAAGGCATTGCAGGCTGTCCGGATTTTGAATTCTTGGATGATCTCATGCATTTCCATGTTACTGCGATGTGCTGAAGCAATATATTTGGAATAATGTGCGTTCTTAGCTTTGACTACTTCAGCCCTGAAATTGCATAACTGTTGATGATAGGTGAACTGTCTAGTATGTAGATAGTAGACTGGAGGAAATCTGGAGGCAAAACAATCTACTTTATTAAGTAGTTTAGTCCTGGGGGTGGACCATTTAGCTTGTTACTTGAGAGTTTTTTGAAGGTTTTTTAGTGGCAATACAGTCCAAGGCAGAAATAATCCAATTGTGTATTTTGTGGAGTTTTACATCCATCATTGCTGTTAGTCTTTTAAGTATGGTGTTGATGTGTATTTCTTTCCACGGTCTGGGCATGGCTGATGGTTCTTTTGAGGGTTCTCTGAGGCGCGGTGTCTCAGTTAATATTGTGAAAGGGATAGATAGGTGATCTCCCCAGTGAAGGTGAACTGAGGAGAAGACAGTGATTATGTTTTCATTATAGAAAATGCCACCCACTTTGTGTCCAGCTATATGTTTAGGACTCTTTAAAATCTGTTTGAGGTGAAATGTGACAAGGTTTCCTCCAAGTGATTTTGTATTTGGCCATCTTCTTTATCGTGCCAGATCTTGAAGCCTCCAAGTATAGTTAGCAGTTGCTGGTCTATGGGCAGGATGGTGGCAGCATCAGCAAGTTTGTCAGCAAAGCGTGGGGTGTAGGAGGGAGGACTGTAAATCAAGAGGAAGCTTAGCACCACTGAGGGAGAGATAGAGCAGGTCAGCCTGAGCGATCCACAGACAGGGATGATGTAGATGTAAGTTATTGAGACTTTGAAGGAGTCTCTGTGCAAAAGAGGAATGCCACCTGCTATCTGAATGTTGCGATTAGCGCAAATAATCAATTTTAATTACCACACTTGTTCTTTACAATAGATTGGGCTTCACAGTCTAGTGAAGCCTAATTTGATATGTTACAGCCAGCGATGGAAGTAGCACCTGAGACACCTATGATTTGTTTAAGGGCATTTCTAAATGTCATATGTTCACTGGAGATCCACAACTAAATCCTGATAATAGAAAATCTAAGATGTTTTTGAATTCTGTGAAACCCCCACCCATTGTCTGAGTATCCGCGGGTAGACATTTCAGTTCTTTTACAAAATGCACAATGGTG
This sequence comes from Ambystoma mexicanum, assembly GCF_040938575.1. Taxonomy (NCBI): domain Eukaryota; kingdom Metazoa; phylum Chordata; class Amphibia; order Caudata; family Ambystomatidae; genus Ambystoma; species Ambystoma mexicanum. The sequence goes on from NC_090934.1 coordinate 245,251,102, forward strand.
AACAGATCACACTTCCTTTCAGATTTTCATGACAAATTTTATTAAAATATCAATGTATGTATTTTTAAACAAAAATGGTATAGACGATTTCCCCCATCACTGCATGGTGGTGGATGAGCTCTACCACATTCCTTGTGGCTCCCTGAATGATATTGATTTTGGTCTGGTTTGGTTAATAATCCTGCAATTGATTTGGCTGTATGCTGTCTGCTCAGGATAGCTCTTTGTTTCCTTAAGTGGAGAAACAGCATGGATGGGTTAAGGTATGTCATGTTAATAAGCTTTTACTTTTAATGAGCGAATCACCACTGTAGAGGCTCATTTGGATAGTGGTGTATTGTGCATGCACCTGGGGTAATGAAACTGTAGTCAATGTGAAAAGGAAAATAGAAAGAGAGCAGATTGGCAAAGCATTAGTAAGAGAGCTACGAATAATTGGATATCTAGTGGGAGTTGAAGCAGGATTGTGATTTAGGGTCTTGGAGGGGTATATCAAGTAAATTGCTGATTGTATGGTACTAGAAATAGCCACCACATGGTTGTGTGATAGACTTGAGATGCGCTCAAGCATACTCTTGAAGTTGGAAGGTTTAATTTTCTTATAAATGTTTATACTCCCTCAAACTCCCTCATCCCCACATTAACAAAGAGGATAGTATGAGAGTGCCATTCCAACTGATAGAAGAGAGGGAGAATGAGTACACATGGCCTTCAAGAGCCATACCTACTTGTCTGCTTGGTCAGGTAGGATATTGAATGATCACAGATAAGTGCTGTGGGTAGCTTGTCGTGCAGTGATCATTAATAGTTTATTATATCCAGGTTATAAGTACCCACAATAACAGAAACGTGGACCTGGAAATTCATAGCAGGCCTGTCTGGAGGTGTGGGTGGATAATGAGTTCATGCCTCATTTTTTTAGAATAACACATATTGGGCCTCATTACAACCTTGGCGGAGGACCATGGTGCTACTAGCACCATGGTCCATGCCGCTAAGGTTACGATTCTGCCATGGTGGATGGCGGAATTACCACCCCATTACAAGGTGAGTGGGGCGGTAATTCCCCATTCACCAATGGCCCCTTCCCCATTCCCATTTTTGCCCCATAGGGCATAATGGGAGTGGGGAAGGCGCTAATTACGGCACCGTAAATTATGGTGCCGTAATTGGCACTAAGTTGGCTTAGCGCCTTGCATTTTAACGCCTGCAAAAAACAGGCGTTAAAATGTGAATCAGGCGTTAAGGGTTAACGGCGCCGACGGCGCCGTTAAACCCTTAACGCCTGAGTTGTAATGAGGGCCATTGTCCTGTTTTATCCCTTTGCTCTATACATAGGATGATGTTGTTCCAACTTTAGGTGCTCTTCTGTGGTAGCAGAATATTTGGTTTATCATGTGCTAGGCAGTGGAATACCAACCTCTTTATCTCTTACTCAAGTCGAAGCAGCAGCCTTCAGTTAACACCTAAGTAAACACTGGTCATTTCACATTTAATAAACTATCCAGCCATGCAGTAATCATCATTAACTCATAATCTTATGTAGAACGTGGGGTCTTAACAACACAAAAAATCATTTGTTGGCCCTCTCTTAGAGAATTACATCTTGGATTCCGAATGAATGTCGCACACCTCTTCCAAATGTTCCAACAGTGAGAGCATGGTGTAGAGTGGGGTTAAGTTAGGATCGAAGCATCATCTGAAGTGCTTTGTACACTGTTATGGAAAATCAGGGAGATCAATTTGGTGCTGTGGGTGAGACAAGCCGATAATCCCAATGTAATGGTCCTGCTCAAAACACCAATGGCAAAGCCAACTCTGAATTGCTAGGTTTACTTTGGGAGGCTGCATCTGGAGTATAATGCCCATTGATTCTTACAGTGGCCTTATCAATGTGTGCTGTCTCTCTTGATGATATTCCTGTACACGTGTCTAAATGTATTTATTTGTATTTCATTGCAATGTGGACGGTCTATATATCAGGTGAAACAATTTGGACAAACACAATATTAAGGAGCCTGTGTTATGATTACACATAACACTTCACAGTGATTGGCTGATCAGTCACCAACTATAACATTATTTAGTCAGTGTGGTGGTAAGGTCCTCGGAAGATAACTTAAATCTTCTATCTGGTGGATTTCAGAAGGCCTATGATGTCCATGCTTGGAATGGGGAAGATACTTAAGGTTGTGATTTGGTTCTTCATGCCAGTAAACTTGCATATTATTCAAGTGTTTATTTGAGATTATTTATTTAGGTGGCCTGCTTGCCTTCTAGACCTTTAAGTGTTCTTGTGATGAAGCGATAGTGTATGGGTTAAGGAAGATAGTGACAGAGTGGTCTTCTCCAATTCACACTTAGATCTCACCCTGAGCATGTACGATGGATCCGGATATATTTGCCAAGGAAAAAGAAAACCAAAGCATCAGTGGGAAACATAGTTGTGGTCACTTATCAACTAATTGGGGCACAAACTGCAAAACCGCCATGTAATTGAAGCACATGCAACAGGAGTAGTGCAACAACCATATTCATTGAAATGAGCGTTTGGTTGCCAGAACGTTTGTGCTCCACGGCTGCATTTTAAGTGACCTCCGTATACTCGGCACAGCGAGCGTAGCTCTTGCTGAGGTACGTTTCGCTTCCTGGAGGAGGCGGACCTGACTGTGGTCACGTGACGGACCACGTGACTTTGAAGGTCCATTTAATCACGGTCCAACCTCCCGACCGGGGTGTTCTATACTCACTGAAAGGAGCGTTTGGTTGCCAGAACGTTTGTGCTCCACGGCTGCATTTTAAGTAACCTCTGTATACTCGGCACTGCGAGTGTAGCTCTTGCTGAGGTACGTTTCGCTTCCTGGAGGAGGCGGACCTGACTGCGGTCACGTGATGGACCACGTGACTTTGAAGGTCCATTTAATCACGGACCAACCGCCCAAGCGGGGTGTTCGATACTCATTGAAAGGAGCGTTTGTTTGCCAGAACTTTTGTGCTCCACGGCTGCATTTTAAGTGACCTCCGTATACTCGGCACTGCGAGCATAGCTCTTGCTGAGGTACTTTTCGCTTCCTGGAGGAGGCGGACCTGACTGCGGTCACGTGACGGACCATGTGACTTTGAAGGTCCATTTAATCACAGACCAACCGCCCGAGCGGGGTGTTCTATACTCATTGAAAGGAGCGTTTGGTTGCCAGAACGTTTGTGCTCCACGGCTGCATTTTAAGTGACCTCCGTATACTCAGCACTGCGAGCGTAGCTCTTGCTGAGGTACTTTTCGCTTCCTGGAGGAGGCGGACCTGACTGCGGTCATGTGACGGACCACGTGACTTTGAAGGTCCATTTAATCACGGACCAACCACCCTTGCAGCGTTAAGCCCCGGAGGCAGTAAGGGCTGGAGCCGCTGTTTTGCTGTTTGGCTGTGACCTATGAGTACATTGATCCGGGGTCCAGAGTTGTAAACCCATCTATTTTTCCTTCTCCAGTTCTCAGGGTCAGGGGTGGAGAGTCGGACTCTGGAAGCTCCATAAGCTGTCGGGCGTTCCCTACCCTGAGACTGTATGCTTCACCGGGCTCCTTGGATGAATGAAGTTATATATATATTTTTTTAAAATCATTTAACTTGATTTTGCGGTGATAAAGAACATTCTTTACACCACTACATTCTATTATATATCTGTATTCACAAATTTTCTATTTGACACGCATAGATCCATTCCACTTGTATTTTTTAAATTTTAGAGTGCTTTCAGACAAGTTTCACATCTGCTTGATGTTGCTTCTCGTTTTCAGTGCAATACTCTAGATATTACTGTTTACAATCTTATTGACTGTTTTGTATGCTATTTCTGTTCATTTTTATGTAACTGCTATATACTGAAACTCAGTGTTTGAGTCTAAATTCCTCATTGTCATTCCTCAAGTCCCCCTATGTCTCTCTGGGTTTTGGTTCTGTCTGAATGACACGCAAGGGACTTCGAAGTCAGACAGCTATGGAGGCTTCTCTTGCTTCGACTCCTTCTGCCACTGGCAATCTCCCCTCTGCTACGCCAGTCACTATTGTTTTAGATGATCCCATCCCTGCTGCCTTGGGGAATCTACATCACGTATCAATAGATGTTCCTCTCGACTCTTCTCTTCTAAAAACCCTGGCCCAGGCCCAAATTCATGCTAGCGATAGGTCTGAGGTATTTAATGCTATGGGTATTATTTCACGTATAACAGCTTTTAATAGTTGTATTTTTAATGGGAAACAAGATATTTCAATGGACACACAGGAAGAGCGTCTAGCAGCCACTATAGCCTCTAATCTTGAGGAAGGTGGTAGTTTACCAAGGGCTAAGGTTCATTTGGATCATTCTAACAATAATATGGTCAATATTGTGCTTTCAATCCCTGTTCAATTACATCCTAGGATGCCTAAACTGCCTGTTATGGTGGACTATCCTGTAGCCAATGCTACAGAAACATCGGTGGTGACAAAAGAGGTTGTTGATTGCCTTTCCCCCCCTGTGGTCAATGGGAATGATGTTATTCTTCCCATTAAACTTTCACCGGAGGTTTATTCCTCTGTTAGGGGTGTAAATCATACTTCCTCTATCCATGTCAACCTTTCTGCCAATTTGGCTAGAATTCCCAATACCCCCACAATGAAATCCATTGTGTTCAAATCTCCACTTAACAAATCCCATATTCCCACACCCAAAACTAAATTCAATCTGGGTACCATAAGGAAACCTATTCAAGGGAAAAAAATCTCCAACTTTTTTGGAAAGAGGTCTGCAACTAGCACCCTTGTTAAATCTCTACACTCACTTCCAATAGTGGCCACATCGGATCATACTCATTTAGTTGATGCAGCTAAGAAGTTAGAGATCGAAGATCCTCTAGCTCAGGATATTTACGACATTAGCATAATAGAATGTGCAGATAAGGCAATCGCTGATAGCCACCTGGGTCTCAACTCTAATAATACTAATAATGTCATCCAGCAAATTTGTGATGATTCCTATGTGGGCTCTCCCTCTCATCTCATCAATATTATCTATGAGTATACAGAGAAACAAAATTGGCTGAGAGAAAGGGGTCTACTCCCAGACTCAAAAAAGGATCAGGGCAGCAAATCCATTCTGCATCATACTCTCAAAGAGGCGGATGATAGAATTAAACTTTCTCAACCTACTCTTTCGGCTCTGAATATGGTCCTGAGTTCCTTTGTGAGTCTGTATGATAACATATGGTCAGAGGTTAGATCACACTCGCTTCTTCTTTCTGAAATCTATTCCAGGCTAGAGGGCCTTGACAGATTCGAAGAGTTAGTTAAAATTATTAAGGAAGACCACCCCCCTGTGCCCACACATGGCTCTGATCCCATCCTCTCTAACCAGATTATGGCTGATGCCCATTTGGTAAATCAAGGGCTCACTGGGAAATCGCCGACTATACAAGGGGTAGTTTTAGATAAAGGTCTGGGTACTACTGTCCCCCAATGTTCGGATCAGGATATCTGTGATCATCCTTCTATGATTCCTTCAATTACTTCTGAGGGTGTGCGAGAGGTTCTTGGGTTGGAGGTAAAACTCCCTATCCCTCACACCAAACTCATTACGGAATTAATGAAGGAGAAAGTCCAAGAGGAGTCGGTATGCCATCCACTCAATCGTACTGTCCCTGGTATTCCCCCTGTGGGAAGGACTTTAGAACTGGCCGATCCACTTAAGGGTGTCCACATCGCTTCCTCTGTGGACCCTATATCCATTCCGAATTCAGAGATTCCATCTGATCCTATTGACCTCACTAAAGAAATTATTCATCAAAAAGGTTTGCTTTGCATAGGAAAGAAAAGAAAAAATAATCAGCAAATGAAGAAAACTAAAAATCAGAAGAATTTGAAAAATATTACCTCATATACCAACCAATTCTTTAAAAATCTGTTCTCGGCAAATACTTCAGCTTCCTCAACCCCTTCTCTCGTTCCCAAGGGGCTTGGGAATCCTGTTGAACCAGTGGTTTCTGTGAACCCTATTCCTAATATGGTGGCCACCTTGGCCACAGCCAATTCATCTCCCACTACATTAGTTCTATCTAGCTTACCGGACACTTTGGCAGATGGCCCTACTACCATCAAAATTGTCCCTCCATTAGTGGGGCATATTACTGAGGGGGTTGTGGACACTGCGGTCTCCAGCCTTTAACAATAGTTCTAACTTTACCAGAGCCGACCTCCACTAACGCTTCAGTTGAATTAACCACCAATACTATTGTCAAGGTGCAGGATCCCTCCTCAGTTGTAGAAATCTTAACTACTCTATCTAACCCCATATCTGGGGTAGATTTGAGTCATTCAGAGACCACTTTTACGTCGATCAATGCAAACCTGGTCAATATTGATTTGGTTAAACATCTATTCCAGGCGTTATTGGTTCCTAAAACTGCCACTGGGGCAGTGCCTAATTCAATTATAATCCCGTCTCAGGATGGGGCCCCATCTACTCCTTTCCTATCTCTGGACCCTCTTCTCTCTTCCGTTATTGAGGGTCTTCCGGCCAATATCGAGCCCACAATGAGGGACTGCGGTATGGGAGCTCGATCAGTGGGTGGTTCTTCTGCTCCCATCTCTCTTAATTTAGCTCATTCAAGTATGCCAAGTGTTGTCCCTGTTATGGGCCGTGAAGGTGTCCTTCCTGGGCCCAATTTTGTCCATTACAGTAATTCTTTCAAATCATGTGAAAGATTCCCTGTGGGTCCAAACGCAATCCAAAATAGGACTATATTAAGGGGTGCAAGGGGCACTGACTTGGAGGCTGACTCTTTAACTCAGTTCACTAAAAAGATCACTGATTCTTTACCCCAATTAGCAGAAGCGAAAGACCCTCTTGATATTTTACAGCTTACCAGTCTCTGGGGTCAAGACACGTCAATTTGTCTTAACCGTGGTAACATCTTAAAGATTTTTCATCAATTACCCACGCTCTCACTCATCTCCAGTTATGACATGGATAGTATTTTTTCCCTATTCAGGGTCGGGTAGATGTGAGTAATATCGTTCTTAAATTAAGAGTGGTCTTGGATTTGATTATGGGGCATAGATAAGGGTTAAAGCAACTTGGTTTCGAAGCAAACCTACTAGAATCCACTCAGTTCTCCAGTAACAATGGAGGTGGTGCAGACTATAGGGGAAACCTCACTATGGTATATCATCCAGAAAGAGCACCACAGTCCCAACTGAGGCAATTTACGCCCAGATCTAATGGAAATTTTCGAAACTGGGCTCAGGTTACCGCAGGTCTGTGGAAATGAGTACCATCCGATTCATTCGGAACTTTCTCCCAAGACTCCCCCCTAAATAGTTTTGTGTTTCTATCTTGGAATTCCAGAGGTAATTCCCATCTCTTCATGAATTTGGACACTGTAACTATGATTAGGGCCTCACATTGCTTTTTTCTGCAGGAAACCTGGATGCTCTCAACTCCCGTCTTAGATGGGTTTGATATCTTTTCTCAAAATGCTAAACCCAGTTTGGGAGGGAGGCCATCTGGGGGTCTTCTCATAGGAATTAGAACCTCCTTTGGTTTTAGGAATAAGGTTCTTCCGGATATGCCTTTTGGCATCTTGGCCCTGGAGGTGACTTCTCTTGATCTAATGGTCAGTCTACTCTTGATTAATGTATATTGGCACAAGGGAATTTCTGCTCTTGAGCCGTTTTTGCAAAGGTTAACGGACACACTTCTTTCCTGGAGATCTCTGTACCCTAGGGGGAAATTGATTTTGGCAGGTGACCTCAACTCTGATTGCTCTGTTTCTTCTGACTCCAAATATGATGACTTGGGACTGGCTATGGAGGATGACTCTCGCCTAGGCCTGAAATATGCACAGGGTCGTCTTTGGAATTTCGCTTTGGATTCGGTTGGTCTAACTTGTCTTAATGGCTACTATGATGCCATTAACTTACCTTCTCCCACATGGCGCAGATCTTTATCAACATCTACTCTAGACTATGTCTATGTAGATCATTCACTTATTCCTTTCTCAACCAATGTTGAGGTCTCTTTTAACCCATGGAGTGATCATGGTATCCTCCGGGTTTCATTCCTCTGTCCTTTTCCCATTAAGTTTTTGCCTGTCGGGGGTCCAAGCCATCTCCATACTGTGGGACAAGTGACAGGGATACGTTGGTCACCTATCAATATCAGTTTACTCAACCGTAAACTGATCTCTTCCTTTAATCATACCTCTTTTTCTTGGAAATTAGCAGTTTTCAATACAGTTCACTTTGATAGTTTTCTTAATGCTCTTCACAGCAGTATTCATGGCCAGCTTAGGAAGGGCGTTTATAAAACTTTTCACCCTCATAGATTTGATCAAGAATTGGCTAATGCAAAGGTCCTCACTCGGAAACTTATTAGAGGTGTACAAGCCCTAGATTCTGATTGGGTTGATAAAACTATAAAAATTAAAACCATTCGCCAAAAATATAAAAATTACTGTAAGTCAAGAAAAGCTACTATGCTACAAAACGACGCAGAGCATATGCTTGCAGTACTAATAAAATGGGATCTGAGGGCATTTTGGGTTACCTTGTCCAGCCTTGACGACGTGGCGAAGGTCGACCAGTTGAATGCCATCCCAGAGGTTCAATGGGTAGATCATTATACCGAATTATTTGATACAGGGGGTGATGGATTAGAATATTGTCTTTTGGTGAAGAATCTGTCTAAGGATTCCTGGAAGCCTGTAATTGATTTTGAAATAGTATTTGGACTTATTTCTAAAGCCAAGAAATCTAGGGCTCTGGGGCCTAACGGCCTTACTAATAACACGCTTAACGCTGACTCAGATCTTGGGGCCAACCTCCTCTCCCTGCTTTTCCAAGACGTCGTTAATTCTGGGAATGTACCTACTAGTTGGCAAACCGCTCACATTGTTCCAATTTTTAAAAGAGGTCTAAGCACTTTGGTCAAAAATTACAGACCTATTTCCCTTATTGATGCGGACTGTAAGCTTTTTGCCTCTATGCTTCTTTCCCACCTTAACGTCTGGATTAAGGAAAATCATATTCTCCCGAAACAACAAACAGGTTTCAGGGCGGGCCACTCAACTAATCTTAATGGTCTTATTATTACTGCCTTGCAAAGTTCTACCTGCGGTAAATATGATGGTTCCCTCTACGTTGCGTCTATCGATCTGTCAAATGCCTTTGATTTGGTAATTAGGTCAAGACTCTAGGAAAAGTTAACCAAATGGGGCATCCCGGCGGGTCTTCTAACTCTTATTATGGCAATGTATGAGAACTCGGGGGTCCATATTAGGCTGGATTTGTCAGGTACTCTTTCCAGAAGGATAAGGACCCGTATTGGGGTGAGACAGGGTTGCTCCTTAGCTCCCTGTCTTTTTATCCTTTATATGGCTGATGTGGGTGACTTTCTGGGAAATACAGGTATGGTGAGCGCTAAACTGGGGGACTTGAGGCTCTCATGATTGGCATATGCCGATGATTTTCTTCTCTTTGATCACACTAAAGTTGGCCTGCAGAGGCTCATTTGCAAATTTGAAGAATACGCCATTCTTAATGGGCTGAAGATTAACCCGAGCAAAACTCGTACTATGGTCTTTTCAAAGGGGAGAAAGGGGAATAACAAAGTATGGAAAAGAGCACACAAAGTCTATCTCGGATTTCTCATTCTGGCCCAACCCTCGGCGATTGAACTCAGATGATTTCTTAGACACAAACTGCTCCCACTCATCTCCCAATCCATTAGATTAGACAACAAATACTGTATGTTCTCCTTCAAGCCTGTAGTAGACTTTTTTAAGGGTAAGATCACCCCTAAGCTACTTTATGGAATGGAACTTCACTTCTTGGCACTTTTGACTTTTTGGGACTCTCTTGAGGGTATCTATTGGAGGAAAATTTTGAAACTGCCGAATTCTATTCCAATAGTGGTCATGAGATACGAACTAGGGCTAGTTTCACTGCGAGCCAGGATTCTCTGGAGGGTCCTTACTCTTTTTTCAGCTCTACTCTTTCCTAAACCCGACACTCTCTATACTGACGTGGGTCATACAACTTTTTCCCAGGGGCCTGTGGTTCGCAATCTATATCTTAACACATTCAGTGATCTCTGAGACAAGACCCTGTCAGATATTTCCACTGATAGGGACACTCTGTTAACGAATCCCAATAAGGTTAAGGAATGTCTTTTTAGTCATGATTGGAGCAACACCATTGAAAAAATGCATTCGTATCCCTCTCTGAGAGACCTACAATTCGACCATAAGAAAAGAGGTCTGTTGTCTTTTATTCTGACCCAATTCCCCAATAGATATTACTGTTCTCTTCTCCTCAAACTCCGATGGAATTGTCCTAAATAAAAGGAAGGACTTTTCAGATTTAGACTCTACCTGTTGCTTTTGTAAAACTTTGGGGGTGATTGAGACCTCACGGCATCTTTTTTTAGATTGTACTGCTCTGACAACTCTAATGGACAAATATTTAGCTAGATTTAACATAATGGGTCAAATGGGGGCAGATAATCTAATTTGGTCACAGTGTCTGGCTATTACTAATTCAAGGATGGACTTGCTGTGGCGGGTTTTATTAAAGCTCTAGATTTATATGCCCCCCTTTTATGATTATGCTTGAGTATATGAACTTTTCAATTCTTGAAGGCTCATTGTGTATTTTTTTTAACTCCAAATTTTAATGTCGAATTGTAATTGCACTGAATCTTTTTTAATGTGTCCCTTATTATGTGGAAATTTGATCTATGTTGTTTAATATATGTTTGTATACTTGAAATTTAGATGTAATGAATGTTATGTGGAATGTTTTCTTTCTTCTTAACTTTTTTGTAAAGGTTTCTTTGTAAACCATATACAATACATTTTTTAAAAAAAACATATGATATATACTGCTATTCTGACATCTTACCCAGTTTGCCCACCAGCAGTACCAATAGAATTTCAACACCAAGGGTTTGATTCAACTTAATAACTCCATGGTAATGACTGTCCTCCAAAAGCCTCCATGTTCCTCTCCATTATAACCCTAAGAACACAGCAACACATAAACCGTAAGTATGCCTTTGCCTGACAGTACTCTAATAACACATCCACATCACAAAGATTGCTTCCACCTACGAGCCACTTTCCACAAACTACTTCTCCCAACGCTGCTCTCTCCAATGCATGCACTTTAATGGCACACACCAATCTAAATCCTTAACCAACTGTTCTTTGCAACAAACTGTATGTTTCTAATAGAATTATACCTGTGACTGTAACTATTAAACACACATTTGACTAATTCTGGCTGAATCAAAATGCAGGTAAATAGAAACACAAGAGACAGACTGACTACCCCTCTCTCTAGGTCTGGCAACACAACAGGTACAGGTGCTGAGAAGCTGGCATATGATTCTACAGCTATTGTCTTTTAAGAGAGACAGTTGGTATACAGAAACCGTAATACATATATCAATAAATCTCTTTAATAGTTAAAAATAAAATTTAGTAGAAAAATATACACTTAATAGGCTTTATCATATCTCACTCATTCCATTCATACCAATTCACTCGTTCTGTGACATCCGGGTTCGGCAGTTAACATTTTCTTAGCACATATTAGTTATTATTAATATGTATGACAATTGGAAAACACACAATTGGATTTTCTATAGGTCGACATATGTTTCGGCCCCTTTTCAATAGTCCCATCGTTGTCTACGGTGGTCTAGATAGTCAGTGTTGTGCCATCTTCAGGACAGTGATGATTTAGTAAAAGCTTAACGTCTTCATCCTTTTTCCGTATGAAAAGCCAAATCTGTGGCCGAGAACGTAGTTGTGGACCACGGAGAAGAAATAAGAAATTGGAGGGTATTTTCTGTATTACCCTAGTCTATGACCCTTTTCGCAAGTGGGTGGAGCTTCAAATCTCTTTATCTCCATCTCATTTCATGGGCGAGTTTCAAGAGGGAGTTGCTTCCTTCGACACATGAACACGTAGTGTTTTTATGGTTCATTGGAACGAAGCAGCAAAGTAGCTCGGGCGGCGTCTGCTGACTTGTGAGTGAGTTGCATGGACTTCTGTTCGCAGCTTGCCCTTTCTTCTCCGTGGTCCACAACTACGTTCTCAGCCACAGATTTGGCTTTTCATACGGAAAAAGGGTGAAGACGTTAAGCTTTTACTAAATCATCACTGTCCTGAAGATGGCCCAACACTGACTATCTAGACCACCGTAGACAACGATGGGACTATTGAAAAGGGGCCGAAACATATGTCGACCTATAGAAAATCCAATTGTGTGTTTTCCAATTGTCATACATATTAATAATAACTAATATGTGCTAAGAAAATGTTAACTGCCGAACCCGGATGTCACAGAACGAGTGAATTGGTATGAATGGAATGAGTGAGATATGATAAAGCCTATTAAGTGTATATTTTTCTACTAAATTTTATTTTTAACTATTAAAGAGATTTATTGATATATGTATTACGGTTTCTGTATACCAACTGTCTCTCTTAAAAGACAATAGCTGTAGATTCATATGCCAGCTTCTCAGCACCTGTACCTGTTGTGTTGCCAGACCTAGAGAGAGGGGTAGTCAGTCTGTCTCTTGTGTTTCTATTCCCCTTCACTCTCCCTGTTTACAGACCTGACCCCCCGAAAACAAAAAATGTGGGAGTACCCACTATTATACCTGAATTAAAATGCATACAAAAGCAGTGCCCCTATCTGGCCGTCTTATCACACACAACACTGCAGAGCCACCCTGTTCCTCCATTGATGAACTCTTGTCAATCAGCACACATACAGACTCCTGACCAAAGCCACCACCTTGCAGGGTTGAAACAGGCCTCTCTGCAGAATCTGTGGTGCAACTTGGTCTTTGGGTCCACCAAAAGGGTGGCAAGCGGTACATTCCTCGTTTTGAAAGCACAATTGTTAACGTGTTTACAGATACCTAGGGGCATAATTCCCCCTACGTAATAAGAGAGGATATGTCTCTTCCTTCTCTTTAAAATGATAAGTGCTTGCAAGAAAAACCTTAGTTAAGTGTGGCAGAAATTATTTTCTAAAGCAATCTATTCTTTCAATTTCAACCAACAGAACTGTTGGTCCAAAGGTCCAGGCAACTAAATAATAGTTTGTTTTCAAGAGAAATGCAGGGACCAGGAAACATAAAAGTGCACAAGTGTCTTTTGACAAATGCCTTCACCACTTCTGTTCCACTATGCCTCTCACCTGTGCTGTGATCTATTGCTGATGACCCATCAATGAAGAGAAATTTCCCCCTCCTTGAGAATTATACATGTGACTGTAACTATTAAACACACAATTGACTAATTCTGGCTGAATCAAAATGCATACAAAAGCAGTGCCCCTATCTGGCCGTCTTATCACACACAATACTGCAGAGCCACCCTGTTCCTCCATTGATGAATTCTTGTCAATCAGCAAACATACACACTCCTGACCACAGCCACCACCTTGCAGGGTTGAAACAGGCCTCTCTGCAGAATCTGTGGTGCAGGTGGGCAGGGTCAGACTGGGGCATTACATTGTCTCGGGTACCAGTGAAAAAGTGGACAAAAGTTGCAAATGGCATATCATTCCTTTTGTGAAAGACTGTAAGAGTAAATCCTAAGGGGGATTTTTCTGATAAAATGTGATGCAAATTGTGCATTCAGTAACACTGGTGAAATCTGCAAGCTGCATGATGAATTAACTTTACAAACTGACCCACATTGGCCAACAAAGTTGCCTACCTTGACCCCAAAAACTGGCCCACACTAGCATTTTGAATCTCGTTCACTACATTTGGGCATTGTGACAATTTCGTATCTACTGTTGTGACATCTCCCTTATTTCTGGCGTCTGATACATTTTGTATCATGCTATTTTTATCTACCTGTCATCCATCATAGTCTTTGTTTTTATATAGCTATCCTCATAGGGAAGCGTGCTTGTTGACATCATAAAGTGGCCCGTCTTCCCTCAAATTGCCCTCTAATCATGCAGAGTGCTAAATGAATAAGGCAATGTGCATCATGGACAGATGTTTCTGTGGCTGCAAATGTCCTGGAAGCACTCATGCCGCAGGGATGAGGGAGCAGATATAGCAGCTCACATCAGATGTCCCTCTCCCCACCCTACCCATGTGCTGGTACCACGTTATAAGTCACCTGGGTAGAATCAGTCATATATGCATTTATATATTGGAAGTCTTCTTTAGCATTTTCTTCAATCTTTTCATCTGCTAAGTGGCAACTGAAAATCAATGAGTTTTTCTTTCTTTGGTTATATTGACAGGAGTTAAATTGTAGAGGACCAATTCTCTCAATGCCAAAAGGATAAAGTAATAGAGACAGCACAAAATGTGAAAAATGTATATACAAGCATAACTGCTAATGTGTCCAGATGTTGCAAAGGGCCACATGCATTAGATGGTCTGCGTGCCAACAGTGTATATCTTACAAAATTGAAAAGCGTCATTTGTTTCTCTGAATCTGTGTCTTGTTTTTGAAATGTTGATATCTACAAAAGGAACTGCACAATTATAGAACAAGGAATTCTTTCAAAAATAAACTTGGTCTTTGGGTCCACCAAAAGGGTGGCAAGCGGTACATTCCTCGTTTTGAAAGCACAATTGTTAACGTGTTTACAGATACCTAGGGGCATAATTCCCCCTACGTAATAAGAGAGGATATGTCTCTTCCTTCTCTTCAAAATGATAAGTGCTTGCAAGAAAAACCTTAGTTAAGTGTGGCAGAAATTATTTTCTAAAGCAATCTATTCTTTCAATTTCAACCAACAGAACTGTTGGTCCAAAGTTCCAGGCAACTAAATAATAGTATGTTTTCAAGAGAAATGCAAGGACCAGGAAACATAAAAGTGCACAAGTGTCTTTTGACAAATGCCTTCACCACTTCTGTTCCACTATGCCTCTCACCTGTGCTGTGATCTATTGCTGATGACCCATCAATGAAGAGAAATTTCCCCCTCCTTGAGAATTTTTGTTAACATGGAGTACCTCATCATGATATTAATTGTAGTTTGTGCAATCATGAACATAATTCCCCTCTTTCCCTGGTTCTGCTATGAATCTAGCTGGGTTTACCACTCAGCACCTACCATTTTGATCGATGGATTTGATGTAATCACTTCATAACCTTATGCTCTCTTTTTAATCTAAGTACTTTTGGGTTTTTCAAGAATGGCGGACAGGGCATGCTGCACATATAAGCACATTGTAATACTGGCAGATTTCTCAATTGCAAAGGCTGCTTAGGCCAATGATTGTTCACAGGGGTAATGGCCTATGACTACAAGGTCTAAAATCCAAGTGTTATATGCTAATATTTGTGTCCTAGGGTAGTCTTTTGTGTAAGGACTTCTGCCATTACCACTCTGTTTAAAAGAGAGAATAGGAAACATTCTGCACTGGAATCCCTAAAACAGGGGCTGTGCATATTGCCCCTTTTAAGTCATGAAATGCTTCTGTCCTTTCACCTATCGAGGCTATGTCACTGTTCTCATTCTGAGCTTTCTTGAGTCCTTTTAAGAGGGGTCTGCCGTATGTACTGTAATCAAAGACCCATGATGAGCAGTATTTGCAAAGGCCCAGATATTAATGCATCACCCTCACTGTTTTCGGTGTCAATGTTTTCATGATTTCTTTTGCTTTCTATGGGGTCACTTCTCTTCCCTCTTGGGAAATTAGCTGCCCTATGTACAAGACCTCTTCCTGGATATATTGCAATTTCTCTTTGTGAACTTTGTACCCCTTCTCTGCCAAGACTTTCATCAACTGTATTGAGTCTTTGCTGCGCTGCTCTTCTGTTTCAATGCCCACCAGAATATCATATACATACTGGATCAATACACTGTAGAGATGTATGTTCCCTAGGTTCATTTTAAGGTCTCTGTTAAAGATTGTTGGGCACTTAGAATACTCTTGGGGTAAGCAAGTGTGTTTTATCTTCTGATTTCTGTATGAAAATGAAGTCATGTCTTGTAACTCTTCACAAAGGGGAATTGAAAAGAAAGCATTCTTTAAATCAGTCATTGTAAAATATTTGGCTTTTGATGGAATATTACACAATATTGTGGCTGGATTTGGCACTAAGGAAAATTCTGCTTCGACTATATTGTTTAGGGGCATAGGTCCTGAATAAATCTCCATGACAACCCATTACTTTTTTCACTGGGTACACCACCTGATTACATGGGGACTCTGATGGCACTAATATTCCCTGTTGCACTAAAGCAGAAATGGTATCATAAATGCCCTCATCCACTTCCTTTGACATGGGACATTGCTTTACTCGTGGAAAGATTGGTCCTGGCTACAGCTTGATTTTAACTGCACCTACTCCCTTAAGTAGGCCAACATCATATGGACTGCTGGTCCACAATATACTTGTTACCTGTGCCCGATCTTCTCTAAAAAATGATGGTGTCTTTTTTATCAATGCCAACCTCTGTGACACTTCCCTGCTCTCAATTTTCACCCAGCTCATGAGGCTTATGAAAACCACTAACCTCATCATCTGAGTCACAATCTCCTTTTCAAAAATACTTCCTTCTATTTCCAGCACTTCAACATCCCTTCTCAACCTCCTTGGCTACAACTATACAAGCAAGCACCACAAACACTGCCCACTCTCAGGACCATGTTCTTTGTGTTTAAACCACATCTCTGCGTGCTCTACAATATAAACAAATATCCATAAGGCCTTGTTTTCTTCAGAGTTCAAACCACGTTTCACCCTCCCGCTGGCACCAGCAATCACTACACAAATAGGTACACCTTCAAAAATAACACAGAAAAGCCCGAACCCATGGCTGTTTTCCTGCCCTCTTGACAAGGTATCCCTAATTTCTTAATGTTTGCCCCGGAAGTGGCATGACACTCTCTTCCTTGACCTTGTCACTTGAAATCTCTTTATTCTTAATATCTCAATACCTGGCCACAAGGTTTAGTGCGTCACCTTCCATAACCTTGTTAGAGGTAAATAAATCCTTTATCACTTCAAAATTCACCAATGTATACAGACAATTCCCTCCCTCTTTCCTTTGCCAATTTGATGCTCTATACTTACATCAGTGGATCGGCCAAAGCCTTCGGTATCGATCCTCCCCCAATCAGCCACTTGCCCTGTGGCCACCCGTGGGCACCGGGCAGGATTTTCTCCAAGGGAGCTCCTGACAACCGTCTCAGTTAATGTGTGATACTCAGTTCTCCACAGGTCACTCCGCAGTCCTCAGGCTTGTAGCGGGAAACGACAATCTGAGGGTCTGGACAGAAACTATCTGAACAACTACCATATGTAACCAGGGCCCTGAAAAGTACTGGGGTTAACAGAACAGGCAGGCCAGGAAATTACACACCCAATTACGGAAATAGTCAAAGGAAATGACAAAGCCTGTTTTATTAAGAATCCATGCAAAACATGGACAGAAATGAGCACACAAGTCTCAAACTCTCTCTCTTCTCTCCAATACGGAACATCATGTTTTAAACACAAAATACGTCATCACAGACCTCACATCACAATCTTTGTTACAAAAACCTATGGGACGGAGGAATTGGTTAGGGGAATCATCTGCATATAGTATACATAGGGGTTCGCAATATCATTGGACACAACTATCTTCATGGCCCCACCTTGGACCACCCCTAAAAGGATACAAGTAAGAAATACATCATCTTAGCTACAGGTAATTGGCTAATGCAACAAGGCAGCATTATTTTGAGAGCTGTGATTGGTTGTCTTTGCCAACCTTGGACACTTGGCAGGTCATCAGCACATGAGTAAAAATAGTGGTAAAGGGAGTGATATCAAGTAGCTGATTCTTCTAATTGAATAAGACACCATCCCTTATTTCCTAGGTGTTGAGCCAAGGCATCTAGCTTTGTACTTGGCCTTGTCCAGCGTCTCTTGTTCTGGGAATCTATGAGGAGTCGAGGCAGGTGTTTATCTGTCTGGAGCATAACTAATGGACACTGTTCTCCAATTATAAGTCACGTGGTAAGAGACCAAATTTTTAATTAGTCTGCAAAGCTTTTGTTAGGATTTTAGCTCATATTAATAGAGGTGTCTTTACTATATTCTGCCACTGGAAAATTGGGGCCTCATCACAAGTGGGCGGTATCCTGTCTGTAAATCCAAGATACCGGCCAACGCATTTAGCGTTACTGCAACTTGATGTGGTGGCGGGGTAGGTCCCCATTTATTTTAGTCCATTAGACTCAATGGGGCATTTTCGGTGCAATTACTGTGCTGGTAATTGCGCTGTGGTAATTGCGCCAAAAATGGGTGGCTAAGTCAACGCATTCACCTCCAGCCCTGAGCTTGAGGTGAATGCGCCGAGATTCCCCCAAACTCAGGATTTAGCGGAGTGGTAATGCAGTGGTAATAGCATTACCAAGACATTTTTACCACTCCACCCAACTTCTGATGAGGCCCTTGGTCAAGCTACTTTTCATGCAGTATTAAGCTTCTAATTAATGGACACCTGGCATTGAAAGGCTGTTTATTCACTTACCTAATCTAAGAGAAATATGCATAATGCTTGGGAATTATTATCTTCTGTTCTCTTTGGAGCCATCCAAACCTCCCTTTTTGCATTAACCTTGGAGGGGGCTTTGCAGCCACAGTCTCGCCTGAACAGATCTGTGTTTTCAGCTAGTTTCAGCAAGTTGATTCTTCCTGTAGCTTTGAAGGTTCTCATTCACTCTAACATGGCTTCGCCAAAAATTGTGTTCAAGATGGCTACTCAATACTGTTGCATTTCTATGTTTTTCTATTTATGTGTGTCGTTCGTCTTGTGTTTCAGCGTATACATTGATTATATTATGTTACTAATGTCTATTGAATGCAGGTAACATTCTTCATGATGAGTGCCACCTTTGTTTGATATGATATGATATGATATGATATGATATGATATGATGTGGCATCCATAACATGCCTGTACACAAGTGTGTCTAGGCATTTGACCTAGTGTCTGCATTTCTTCATGGTGTGTGCATATTTACTTCATGTCTCTTGTTCCTACGTGTGTCAGTTTGCCAGTGATATTCATCAAAGGCGGGGCATCTGGCTATTCCCTGTCCCTTCCAGGTATCAATATACTGTTAAGTAACACAACCGGACAGGGCGATTCTGAATTTTCTATACACCCCCTCTAAATGCTTATTGATTGATTAATATTCAATTTATTTGTTCATTCATGTCAATATAAACAATACACATTCATAATTTCAAAAGTTATAGCATACAGTGAAAAAAACTCCTAAACCTTGTAACACAGATGTACATACATCAGATTACATGTATATTTGATTGTAACTCAAAATGAGTGAAGCACATCCCATTTCACTGGCCTAACGCTTTGATAGGGTTAGCTAAGTTTCTGATATTTTCCGGTAGATGTAGTAGTGTACTTTTAGCACTACTCATGTTCTTGGTTTGTAGACACACAGGTGTTTCGGCCTCTGGAGCAGTTGACACATGCGCAGCTTAAGCTGCCTTCATCAAGACGGAAGAGTCCTTTGGTTCCCCTCTTATAGGGTTCCTGTGTTCTTTTAAATGTTATCTAGACATAGAAACCCATATGTGTGACACAATTAAAATAGGGTGTATAAAACATATTTCTTTTTACAGTTCAATCAATGCTGGGCACACTGTGTATCAGCCGTACATGTGCCACATCATCTTGAAGAAGGATGGTATTTTCCTCCCTAATGACATTCTCTGAGGGATCTCCGTGTCCTCAATTTGCAACTGATATGCAAGACAGATGCTAAACATCACTTTGTCATCTGAATCCTTGTCTGTAAACAAGTTTTCATCTGTCAAGTTAGTCAGTTTAAGTACCTCATCAAACAGTATTACAGTGTGCCATTTTACCCCTTCATTGTCTGTTCCATACAAAATGACTCTGTCTTCCCTTACTATTGCTGCTTCTCACTCAATTTTAATTATCTGCCCTTCCAACACATCGGTAGGTACTTCTGGGTGAAACAAAAACTCTGCAGGTAACCTCAATATTTTGTCGTGCATTTTTGAAAGTCATGCTATCAATATGTGTAATCCATAAAGGAACACATCCGGGTTTACTGACAACCTTCTATGTGCTTTCTGACCATAGAAATCTGTTATTAAGTCTTGTGCATTCACATATTTAATCCCTTGGGTGGAACATATTATCCCCTCATCAGTAAACGATATTGTCATGTTTAATTTACTCACCAAGTCTCTCCCCAATATGTTGGCAGGTGTCTGGCTGGAATATAACAATGGCATGGCCAGTCCTGTTCTCCTACGGTTATGGGTAAGCTGTCTGTAAAAGGAAACTTTGTCGCCGCCTCAGAAAATCCCTGCTTGGAAATGCCTGATATTGGGAATTTTCCCTCTCTGACACAGGATCGGTAGCTTCTGTATCTACTAAAAAGGAAAATGTTTTGTCACCTATGGTCACTTCGACCCTTTGTTCCTCTTGTGTGTCTGGTGTAATCGATAGGATGGGACACATCAAGTCTTTCTGTGAGCTGTCCTATTGTGGGTACACATTCAGTTGTGTGCCTGTAAAATAATTCCCTCCTACTGTCACCCCCACTATTCAAGGTGTAGGTGCATGTGGGAATATGTTTGCATTCCATGGTGTTACTGCATTCTGTTGTGCCAGTCCCTGCGCCTACATCAGTGTTTGCTGTGCCTGTATTGGTTCTTGCTGAGTTTGCATTGGTGCTTTCTGTGTTTGGGGTGGTATCCCTTGTTGTGTCTGCTGTATTTGTGATGCTTGTGCCTGATATTACGTGGAATCTTGGGCATAATATGCTGGTGGTTCTATACTATATAGTGAGGGTTATGCTGGTTCCCATCTTGTGTATACTTGTTGCCAATTCTGTTGTATCCCTCCCCTACTTCTGCATACACGTGAAATGTGCCCAATTTTGCCACATGTCCAACACTGTTTTGGTGGTCCTCCAAATCATGGTTGCCTTCCATTAAAACCCTCCTCCTTGCTGAGCTTGAAATCGAAACCCTCTTCCTCTGCGTGCAAACCCTCGTCCCTGGGGATAATAATTTACTCCCCCTTTCCTGCAAAGTTTCTTTTTGGCCCTGGCTCTGCCTGTTGTACCTCCTGCCCAGCATTGATTTCACCCTCATTCATTAGCATAACTACTTCCATTATCAATTTTGATAATTTAATTTGCACTAACTTTGCTTCTTCTATCTTTTTTTCCTTAATGTTCTTACTGTCCTTCTCTTGTTTCAATCTATAATGATAAACAATATTCAATTGTATCTCAGGCTATGGTTTTGCCTCGATTCCCACCATTTTCTATAATTGCCTCTGTACCCCTTGGGGAGTCCCTGACTTAAAATATGATCAGAAATTGTGATATTTTTGTCCCACGGTTCCCTAGTCTACATTTTCCATTTCTCTTGACTATCTTGTATATATGCAGCAGGGCCTTCATGTGACCTTGTTTTCCATGTCATGATTGCACCCATATCTGATGTATCTGGGTAATGTATCCTAAGTGCATCCTATGTGCCCTGCCTATTAAAAGATGCCCCATCATGTTGTGTGTTTTGGGCTGTCAACCCGGGATAGCCTGTCCTTTTCCAAATGTCCTCTGATTGTTTACCCAATATGGCAGCGAACAGACTTTTTATGTTGCCTACTGCTAGCTTTGTCCCAGATGTTATTCTCGTAAATCCACTTCTCTGCCCCTGCTGAGAGCGATGGTAATTTATAAATCAAATTATTTTTGTCTGTCTGTGGCCATGGTATATATTGTGCTAGTCCTGCCCCTTTTTGTAATGAGGGGAATTATTTTTGTCCTGTACCCCATCCACCTGCGGGAGAACCCTTTGTCATTGTCACTGCATCTATAATGCTAACTCTCTCCCACCCTGGTAAAATTCTCAGTCTATTCACATATTGCGACCACTCTTCCAAACTGGTTGCACGTACCTTCGGGTGTTTGGGATATTCAACGTGTTCTGGCCTCACTGCCGGTTCCTCCAAGTCCAACCAAGCTACTTCTCTCCCTACACATGTCCCCATAGATGGTGCCTGTGTAGCCTCCACTTCCCCACTCTCTCCATCATCTTCCTCTTCTATTGTTATTTCATCGTCTTCCTCATCCTCTCTTTGCTAAAAATTCAGTCTCCTAAGAGGATCTATTCTATATGTCCCACTCATCACTTCTCCCTCATGTCTGTGACTTCCTCTGGCTGGTCTGTTCTCCAACTTCCTATTGCACCAATGACCTCTTTGCTGTTCCTGTCTAGACTGTAACTTTTCCTTCTCATAACACCTTCTTCCACTTGTTCTGATACTGCATTTCCGCTCATAATGTCATCAACCTCCTTGCAGTGCCTCTCTAAGCTCATTTCTCTTTCCCTTTCTTCACCTCGCCATGTACCACATTCTTTCTCTTCCCCTCTTCTCTTTGCTCTTTCTTTCACTTCCTGTGTCTTTTGTCTTTCTCTGTCCTCCTCTCGTCCATCCTCCCTTGTCTTCTCTTCTCTTTGTTTCTCCCTTTCTCTCTTTTGTCTCTTTCGCTCTCTTCCTCCACTCTTTTATCTTCTTCTTTCACCTATCTGTTTGCAACCTCCCTTGCCTTCATTTTATACTCATTGATACCCATTCCATCCAACTTAAGCATTATCTGTCCTCCTACTCCTTCTCTGGGTACTATTGCTGTCTCACACCTTTCGTCTTGCCTACCTCTCTCAAGCTGCACCTCTTCCTGCGCTTCCATTAGCCTAGCTTGTAAGTCGCAACACTCATCATATTCTACATGTGTGGATACAGGTTGTTGTTTACTTAGTTTCTCTCCACTTACAATGTTTCCCTGCTGTATGAGGGAGCTGCATATGTGTGATTAGTTTATCCTGCCACTGCTTTTAATACATGTAATGGGTGTATTCCTTGTGCAGTGGAGGACTGATCCTCGCTCTGGGGAAGAGGAGGAGGAGCCATGCGTATCATACACCCTTTGTCATGCTGATTAAGCATCCAGTCCTTGGTATCTGACTCCACTATTTCTTCTTCAAACATTTTCCATAGTTCCAGTATACCTAACCTGTTCGTAACTATTTTCCCTTGTATGCAGCATGTAAATAAGGGCACATGTATTGCAGTACTATCTTCAAATGAGTGCCTTCTTGTGGCCAAGGCATAAACAGCTTGCCTGCCATATCTTTAACCCATTATGTGCGTTACTTTATAATTTTGTCCTTGTAGAGGGGTAGTGACTTACACAAATGAATGATTGGAGTGTCCCCCATTGTGATAATTCAAATCGCAACTTACCGATACTCACCAAACTTTCCTTTAATTCTAATTGACCCTTTTCTCCTCCTTTTCGCACCCCACACCACCACTTTACATTCTCCACAAATACACACAAAGTGACTTTTACAAGGCCTAAATAATCTTACCACATGAGCCTGAGCCAGCACTTACTAAACAATAAAATACAATACAGCTGTCCTTTCAGTCTCTGTGAGGTGTCAGTCTCTTTCATTACAGCCCCATAACAAGGCTTACTGCATGATCCTTTCCAAACCTTGTTGGAAGATATCTCTTTTTCTTTCCTTAATCAGTTTATTTCTTCACAATCCCAATATATGCAAAGATATGCTCATCCCATTTTTGACACGCCTATGTCATACATAAATCCACGGATCTGCTGAAGGTCTTCAGGGTTGTGTTTCCCCTATAAATCTGCCCTCTATTCCCTATGAGGTGACCTGTGCGGACTGGACAGGACATTTCTCCAAAGCCGACCATTCTCTGTTGTGCGTGTTCCCGCTCTCCACAGGATGCCTCTGCAGTCCTCTGGGACACAGCAGGGACTACTTGACATTCCAATGATGCTTTGCCGACCTTCTTCTGCTAGCATATGTTAACACAGTTTCAAAAGTCCCAAACAAACCCATAGGACCTGGAGTCATTCCAAACCACACTGAATGATGAAGTAGATAAAGTGCAAGGCAAAGTCCAGTTTATTATCATCAAAACAAAGCCGGGACACCATACAACCATTGTTACTCTCGATGTGTTAATACAAATCAATCATTTAAGTACTACAAGTGCATCATCAATGATGTCATAATATAATCTCAATCTACGCAACACATGGGGCTCGAGATTGGTTAGTGGGTTTGGCTACATATAGATTATTTAGGAATTAAACATTTTCTTATCTATTGGCTCCACCTGGTACCACTCCTGTATTGATAAAAGTGAAAAAACATCATCTCTATACCTAATAATTGGTAGGCATAATACTTGGTGGACAGTATGACACTACATGTTTTCGTAGGTTGGCTTCTTGCAAACCAACCTTGGACACTTGACATGTTGTCAAGATATGAGCCAGACGGAGAGTAGGGAGAGAGAGGCCGATGGGCTGTCCTTTGTTCAATTAAAGAAATTACCATTCCTCGTTCTCTGGCCATGAGACCGGCCAATATATTTGTATATGACCTTGTAGGGGAGCTAGTCTCTGTGTGTACGTTTGGGGAGTAAAGCAGGTGTTCTATCTTTGTTGGGTCTAATGAATATTCAGTGTTCTCTAACTATTGTTCACATGATAGAAGGCTGTGTATGAAAAAGAATTACCTTCTACTTGTTGATGTGTATCTAATATTAACGTGTGTGTCATCTTTTCTGTTTCAACCAGGGACACTCTTGAGTTATTCTTCATAGAGTCTTTTGGCTTACTATGTTACTGCACCTGACTAACAAAGACTGGTTGTATCCTCATAACACTTTAATTAATCTGGGAGTATCATGTTTGCATCTTGGGAACTCCTATCTTGTGCCTGCGTTCCGCTGTTCCCATCCTCCCTTATTTCACTTTAACCATGGCACTAATTGTCAGCTACTGTCTGACCTCTGAATGGATCTGTATTTCTGTGGATTCAGTTTTTTGGGATTTCCTGGGGTCCTGAGGCCCTTGCTAATTTAAAAGCATACTGTGTCTTCCATTTTGAAAAAGATGGCTGCCTAATGACCGTCTTGTTTCTATGCTAGTGAGCTATATATGCATGTAGTAAACTTTTTAATTTTTATTTTTTTTATTTTTATATGGTTCTGCCATGAACCTTTACAAAAGACAAAGGGCCTGAATACGAGTTTGGAGGTAGCCATGCCCTTAATAAGGGCATGGCTGCCCCCAAACTCGGGTCCGGGTTCCCTTAATGGGGAAATACTGGCCCATTACGACCTAGGAGGGCCCGGTATTTCCCCATTCAGGGAACCCGGACCGGTACATCCCCATTCCCATTGAGCCCCCAGAGGGTTCAATGGGAATGGGGAGCATGCTAACAATGGGCCTGTTAATGCCGGGCCTGTTGTTAGCATGCTGGGCCGCTCGCGGGACCCACAAAGGACATCTGGTAAAACCAGGCGTCCTGAGCGGGCCCTGCGAATGGACCTCGTAATGAGGCGTTATGGGGTTAACAGCGCCGGCAGGTCTACCGGCGCCGTTAACCCCATAACGCCAAGGTCGTAATGAGGCCCAATGTCTCAAAAAGAGATCACAAATAATACATCCCAAAAAAACAGACAAAACACATGTCGAACAACCTAAAAAAAAGAGAAATTACATGTTTCCACAGTACATAAATGATTCTAAAATAAGCCAAGATTTCACCTTTTGCCATTGCCAGTTCGAAGACCCTTATTCCATTATTTTACAGAGCTTTAAAACTCGAACAACCGAGGTTGTTAGAGCGACATTAAAACCGGAAACCAAATAATCCCAAAAATACTCTGCTATGATCCCTTCTTCTCGAGATACAAATCTACCGAACAAACTCTTTCGAACAGCTCATGTTCCCTCACACTCCATCAATAGATGCCTTAAAGTTTGATTTGATGGTGTGGTACAAACATTGCACAATTTTAGGGCTGTCTTTGTTTCCTTGTTGACACCTTGCCAACACCTCACCACAATGCACCAGATTTAACCTAATCCTGAGGACGTCCTTCCTTACTGCCCTATCAGTTAATGTCAAGAGGTAGTGGGAAGGGCAACCCAGTTTTTTTGTTTCCACCAAAATAAATGGGTTTATACAGGATGACTCCCTTACCTTTGCGATTGTTTCTATCCAGTCGCATATTTTGAGCTTTTGCTTCACCTTCAGTGGACTTGTTATAAGGGTGTCAACCTCTAAGTTAACTTTCTCCAACAATACCTTCACACTTCCCTCTAAAGGGGTCAGCACAGGTGATCTTGATTGTTCCAGATGGTTTATAATGTCTCTATAAAGCGAAGAGCTCTTCCTAGAAATGACCTCCCTATAAAGTGACAGTTGGAGAATTTTCCTCACCAGCCGCACTCTCAAACAATTTTATAGCAACCCTATCAGCTGGGGATTCGTAGAGAAAAAAATAAAACATCCATGCTCCTTAATATTTTGATTTAATTGTCTGATGCTCAGAGCAGAGAGTAATTTGTAGATAACACAATCCAAAGTGTTAACAACATCAGATCCCAAAATGATGCTTGAGCTATGTATGGCATGTGAATTTGCGCTACGAGTGCTGAAAAAGTAATTCCAGAAACAAATAAATTCATCAAGTGGATACTGGTGCGGAAATTGACTCAGGACTTGAACTGCCCACCAATGTCCTGATGGTGATCGGATTGGTGGTAAGTTTGCCAATGGGCAGCAAAAGGAAATTTAGGATCTTGACTGTTTAAATTGGCAAAATGTTCTCTGATTCTGATCCTCAATTCACGAATAGTACTGCCAACATAGATCTTGTTACAGACACATTGGGGGTCATTCCGAGGTTGGAGGTAAGGGATAAACGATGCCGGTAAAGGATTATCAGCATCGCATACCACTCCTGGCTATTCCGACCAACCAAACCGCTATTAGCGGCACCGTAAATAATGGTGCCTCTAATGGCGGCATGGGCGCTGGCATGCGGGCCATCATACCGGCAATAGCGGCATGCCGTAAACTGAAGGACATCACAAGTGAAGCGGACATGCAAATACCGGCATCATGAAGGTGCTAAAAGTGGATTCCGGCATGCCGTAAATACTGGCATCGCTGACCAACCGTAAAATGCCATGTGCAGTGTTCCATACTGCCAAAGGTGCACACCATCAGCACAGGAAGAGGCAACAGAGTCTGGGCCTGAACAAAATGAGCACACCCACACACCACACCCCTTTCCACACCAGGATCAATCCAATAGTAGCATCAACACTTCAGCTGGAGGACATGCATGCATTGCAACACCAGAAACAACACCAACACCAACAACAGGCACCACAGAGGAGACACAGCAGGAAAAGGAGGGTGAGACAGGCCCAGTATGCCCCACCAGTGCAGCCAGCGTAACCACGCATGCAGCCCCCAATCCCAAACATCAGAGCCAGTCCTTCCAACCAAACCCCGGAGCACAACCACACCCTGTACCGTCTGGACCGGGACACTATCAACACCATCAACACCATTGTGGACATGATACACAATTGTCAGGCTCATTGAAATACGCACCGCCATCCTCCTTCTACTGAAGGTAGTTTTGGTGCTCCACTTCCTTTCCACTGCCACCTACCAGCACACAGTGGGGCACATGAAAAGTTGAATTTTGAAGTGCACACAACATCCCCTGTGAAAAGTTGCATTTAGAAGTATGCCCAATATCCTCTGTGAAAAGTTGCATTAGAAGTGCGCCTAGTAGCCTCTCTATGGAAAATTGAATTTAGAAGTGCGTTCAGTACCCTCTGTGGGAAAGTTGCATTTAGAAGTGAGCCCAATAACCTCGCTGTGAAAGTTGCATTTAGAAGTGTGCCCAAGAGACACTCTGGAAAGTTGCATTTTGAAGTGTGCCCAATAGCCTCTCTGGAAAATTGAATTTAGAAGTGTGCCCAATAGACGCTCTGTGAAAATTGCATTTAGAAGTGTACCCAATAGCCTCTGTGAAAGTTGCATTCAGAAATGTGCCCAATAGCCTCTCTTGTAAATTGAATTCAGAAGTGTGCCCAATAGCCTCTCTGGAAAATTGAATTTAGAAGTGTGCCCAGTAGAATGTCTGTGGAAAATTGAATTTAGAAGTGTGCCCAGTAGCCTCTCTGGGAAAGTTGCATTTAGAAGTGTGCCCAATAGCCTCGCTGTGAAAGTTGCATTTAGAAGTGTGCCCAATATCATCTGTGAAAGCTGCATTTAGAAGTGTGCCCAATAAACTCTCTGGGAAAGTTGACTATAGAGGTGTTCCCAATAGCCTTGCTGTGAAAGTTGCAGTTAGAAGTGTGCCCAATAGACACTCTGGCAAAGTTGCATTTTGAAGTGTGCCCATTAGCCTCACTGTGAAAGTTGCATTTAGAAGTGTGCCCAATATCATCTGTGAAAGCTGCATTTAGAAGTGTGCCCAATAAATTCTCTGGGAAAGTTGACTATAGAGGTGTTCCCAATAGCCTTGCTGTGAAAGTTGCAGTTAGAAGTGCGCCCAATAGCCTAGCTGTGAAAGTTGCATTTAGAAGTGTGCCCAATAGACACTCTGGCAAAGTTGCATTTTGAAGTGTGCCCAATAGCCTCTCTGGAAAATTGAATTTAGAAGTGTGCCCAATAGACGCTCTGTGAAAATTGCATTTAGAAGTGTACCCAATAGCCTCTGTGAAAGTTGATCATAGAAGTGTATCCAATAGACATTCTGTGAAAGTTGCATTTAGAAGTATGTCCAATAGACACTCTGGAAAGTTGCATTTTGAAGTGTGCCCAATAGCCTCTCTGGAAAATTGAATTTAGAAGTGTGCCCAATAGACACTCTGTGAAAATTGCATTTAGAAGTGTACCCAATAGCCTCTGTGAAAGTTGCATTCAGAAATGTGCCCAATAGACTCTCTTGTAAATTGAATTCAGAAGTGTGCCCAATAGCCTCTCTGGAAAATTGAATTTAGAAGTGTGCCCAGTAGAATCTCTGTGGAAAATTGAATTTAGAAGTGTGCCCAGTACCCTCTCTGGGAAAGTTGCATTTAGAAGTGTGCCCAATAGCCTCGCTGTGAAAGTGCATTTAGAAGTGTGCCCAATATCATCTGTGAAAGCTGCATTTAGAAGTGTGCCCAATAAACTCTCTGGGAAAGTTGACTATAGAGGTGTTCCCAATAGCCTTGCTGTGAAAGTTGCAGTTAGAAGTGTGCCCAATAGCCTAGCTGTGAAAGTTGCATTTAGAAGTGTGCCCAATAGACACTCTGGCAAAGTTGCATTTTCAAGTGTGCCCAATAGCCTCTCTGGAAAATTGAATTTAGAAGTGTGCCCAATAGACGCTCTGTGAAAATTGCATTTAGAAGTGTACCCAATAGCCTCTGTGAAAGTTGATCATAGAAGTGTATCCAATAGACATTCTGTGAAAGTTGCATTTAGAAGTATGTCCAATAGACACTCTGGAAAGTTGCATTTTGAAGTGTGCCCAATAGCCTCTCTGGAAAATTGAATTTAGAAGTGTGCCCAATAGACACTCTGTGAAAATTGCATTTAGAAGTGTACCCAATAGCCTCTGTGAAAGTTGCATTCAGAAATGTGCCCAATAGACTCTCTTGTAAATTGAATTCAGAAGTGTGCCCAATAGCCTCTCTGGAAAATTGAATTTAGAAGTGTGCCCAGTAGAATCTCTGTGGAAAATTGAATTTAGAAGTGTGCCCAGTACCCTCTCTGGGAAAGTTGCATTTAGAAGTGTGCCCAATAGCCTCGCTGTGAAAGTTGCATTTAGAAGTGTGCCCAATATCATCTGTGAAAGCTGCATTTAGAAGTGTGCCCAATAAACTCTCTGGGAAAGTTGACTATAGAGGTGTTCCCAATAGCCTTGCTGTGAAAGTTGCAGTTAGAAGTGTGCCCAATAGCCTCGCTGTGAAAGTTGCATTTAGAAGTGTGCCCAATAGCCTCGCTGTGGAAGTTGCATTTAGAAGTGTGCTCAATATCCTCTGTGAAAGTTGATTATAGAAGTGTGTCCAATAGACGCTCTGTGAAAGTTGCATTTAGAAGTGTGCCCAATAGACACTCCGGAAAGTTGCATTTAGAAGTGTGCCCAATAGCCTCTCTGGAAAATTGAATTTAGAAGTGTGCCCAATAGACGCTCTGTGAAAATTGCATTTAGAAGTGTACCCAATAGCCTCTGTGAAAGTTGCATTTAGAAGTGTGCCCAATAGCCTTCTGCCCAATAGCCTCTCTGGTAAATTGAATCTAGAAGTGTGCCCAATAGCCTCTCTGGAAAATTTAATTTAGAAGTGCGCCCAGTAGCCTCTGTGGAAAATTGAATTTAGAAATGCGCCCAGTACTCTCTCTGGGAAAGTTGCATTTAGAAGTGTGCCCAATAGCCTCGCTGTGAAAGTTGCAGTTAGAAGTGTGCCCAATAGCCTTGCTGTGAAAGTTGCATTTAGAAGTGTGCCCAGTAAACTCTCTTTGAAAGTTGACTATAGAAGTGTGCCCAGTAGTCTTGCTGTGAAAGTTGCATTTAGAAGTGTGTCCAATAGACTCTCTGTAAAATTGAGTATAGAAGTGTGCCCAATAGCATCCCGGTGAAAGTTGCATTTAGATGTGTACCCAATAGCCTCCCTGTGAAAGTTGCATTTAGAAGTGTGCACAATAGCCTCCCTGTTAAAGTTGCATTTAGAAGTGTGCACAATAGCCTCCCTGTTAAAGTTGCATTTAGAAGTGTGCACAATTGCACCTCTGGAGAGTTGCAATCCGAGGTGTGCGCAATAGCCCTCCTGTAACAGTTGAATCTTGAAGTGTGACCAATAGCCTCCCTGTGAAAGTCCAATAAACTGTAAGTCAAAACTAACCCAAAACTAACTAAGCCCTACTAAGCATGAATGCACCCTCTCCACCAGAGTTTGTTGGAAAGGACCACCACAGAACGCGCCCCCACTCCCCGATATGCCTTCCCTCCCGCCCCCCCCTTCCCAAATCATCCCTCCCTCCTTCGCATTCCCTATCATTCCCCTCTCCAAACACCAAGCCAGAGGGGCACGATCGCGAGCCAACCACCCTAAGGCCACTCCTCCTCTGAACCCCACCACCGACCAGCCAAGGATAACCATGCCCGCTCCCCTCACTATCATACCGGGGACATCCTGCCCTGCAACCATCCATCCCCGCCTTACTCACAAACCCCCGCCTCCTTTCAACCCCGCCTCCTTCCACCCCTCCCTAAAAACTGCACGCCTAGCCCTAGCAAGAACTGAAGCCGCATCCCTCTCCCCCTCTCACCCCCTACCCTCTCTCACACTCCAATCGCAACAAAGAAACTAAAGAGGAAACGTACCTGCTCCCCCTCAATCTCTCAACTCTCTTCACCTCCCCTGTCTCGACACACCTCCGCTTTTCAGAAATAACCTCCTTCTCCGATGACTTCACCCTTCCTGAAAACCCTCTCCCTCGACTCCTCATCAACTGCATCTGAAACTCCTAACTGCCCACAACCCACCTTCAAATCCGCCGAGCCAAAACCGATCATCCTAACACACGTAACCACCCAATCCTGCCCGAAGCGCTCCAATTTTTCACAGCGCCCACTATTCCCAACAACCATCCCTCACACTACCACGCTCCCTCTCCAGCTTCCACTCTCTCCACCACCACCCCCTTCCACTCCAGCTCAGAGACCAACCTCGCCTGCCGATGTCAACTGCATCCTATTTAATGCCTGATCTGTAGCAAAAAACAGACACTGCATCTTTGACCTCCTCGCCTCTGACAAACCAGACCTGGTCTTCATTACCAAAACTTGCTTCTCTGATGACTTCGCCCCAATTGCCAATGAAGCCTTTCCCCCTGAGTACTCCCTCATCCCACTGAACCGTCCATCTAGAGGAGGGGGAGTATCATTTGTCTTCAAGTCTCTCTTCCACGCCTCAATCATCGACAACCAACCTTTCATTCCTTCCTGCGAATCTCTCCTCGTTAAATTATCCCTCTCCCCGTCGCTCTCACATAGCTTCCTAATAATCTACAGACCCCCTGGCTACGATAGACAATTTGCAAATAACCTCTGCAACTCTATTGCCACCCTTCAACTAAACCATCCTAACCTCACCCTTCTTGGAGACTTCAACATTTGGCTCGACATCCCCACCAACCCTATGACACACTCACTGGTTGACAGTTTAGACGCAATTAACCTCACACCCCACATAAATGGCCCGAGGCACTATAAAGGACACACTCTTTATGCCGTCTCTTGCTCCAACACCTGGATTCATTTAAACCCACCCATCCCTATCATCTAGTCCGATCATTTCATTCTCACCATTCGCTCACCCGACCCCCTTCCCATACTCGAAACTCAACCTCCGAATCTACGCAAATGCTGGAAAAAAATAATAATCGTGCCGGACCTAGCCGACGCACTCCTCCAGTCTCCACCACCTACCTGCCAACTCAATAAACAACTTACCCCTGACGCCTTTGACTCATGGCTCAACGCATCTCTGATGCGGCTCACCCCCCTTGCAAACCATCAAACCACTGTGGCCCCTTCCCTAGATGGTTCACTCCTAAGTTGAAGACCACTAAACAACTATATAAATACCTAGAACACAAATGGCAGAAAGACAAAACCGAGGAGAGCAGGGCCACTTTGGCCCGACACCTCTATCAGTACAAGGCCGAAATCCGTAAAGCAAAAAAAGCCCACTACAACGCCCGAATCCTAAACTGCAAAAATCCAAGCAAAGAACTCCACAAAATCATTGCCGAATTCACCAAACCGGCTTGCACCACGACCATCCCGACCCCCTCACAATCACTGTGCGACTCACTCTCCTTCCACTTTTACACCACGGCTCTCTAAAGAACAAATACTCTAGCCACCAAACTAGCTCTCTTACATCCACCAGACAATACTCCCCCCTTACCGTCCAGTCCATCGGCTGCGACCA
The DNA here is from genome assembly GCF_040938575.1 of Ambystoma mexicanum. NCBI lineage: Eukaryota > Metazoa > Chordata > Amphibia > Caudata > Ambystomatidae > Ambystoma > Ambystoma mexicanum. The sequence continues at coordinate 245,284,043 of NC_090934.1, forward strand.
ATACACAACCAACATTCGAATCCTTTAGTCCAATATCTCCAGAGCAATTTCTCAAACTTCTATCTGCCCACAAACCATCTGGCTCTCCGCTGGACCCTTGCCCAGCCACAACCCTCAAAGAAATGTTCGCCTCCACCTGCGCAGGAGAACACGCAAGATCCATCATAAATGCCTCCCTATCCTCTGGTATCTTTCCCGACACATTCAAAACGGTTCATGTCAAACCTCTAATTAAAAAACCTTTGCTAAACCCTCTTGAGCCCAAAAACTACCGCCCCATCTCAAACACCAGATTCCTTGCCAAACTCATTGACCGAACTGCCTACTCCCAACCAAATGCCTTTGGTGAAGCCAACAACCTCCTTGATCCCGCACAATCAGGTTTCAGAGCCCGTCACGGAACTGAAACAACCGTAACCTCAATCTGGGATGACCTTAAAAAGACAGCAGACTCCACGGGATGCGCTGCTCTAATCCTTCTTGACCTATCGGCTGCCTTTGACACAATCAATCACTCAATCCTCCTAGACCGCCTCCACTTCCTAGGAATTTGTGGAACCGCTCTTAAAGGGATAGGCTCATTCCTCAAAGATAGGTACAAAATAACGATACTCTCCACCTATTCCTCCCAAGCCCGACCAGTCAACACAGGAGTCCCACAAGGAGCATGCCTATCCGCCCTCCTTTTCAATCTCTACTTGATCACCCTCCCACCAATAATTTGATCACACAACATCCTGTGCTACAACTACGCCGACGACACTCAACTAATCCTGAACTCAAAACCCAACTCTCGACCTGACCTGGCATCCTGCCTCCTTGACATTGAACTCTGGATGTCCCAGAGCCACCTCTTGTTAAACCCCTCCAAAACGGAAATCATGATATGTGGCAACTCAGAACTTCTTCCACACCCGCTTCCCTGGCCATCTGCCATGGGCAACTCACCGACCCCCTCCAACTCAGTGAAGAAACTTGGATGCACCCTTGACTCTGACCTAACACTCTCACGCCAAGTCAACAACGTCTCAAAGTCCTGCCACTACCACCTTAAAACACTTAGGCGCATCTTTCCATATCTCTCCTTTCCCAACAGACTCTTCGCGGTCAAATCAATCGTTATATCAAGACTGGGCTATGCAAACCCCCTATACCTCGGAATCCACGCGTACCAACTGAATAAACTCCAAAGGGCACAAAACGCGGCATCCAAATTACTACTTGCGCTCGGCCCAAGAGACCACATCTCCCCAGCGCTTAAGACACTGCACTGGCTTCCAGTAGTACGAAGGGTGACCTTCAAAACCGTATGCATCTCACATCGAGCACTGCATAAAACTGGACCTCAATATCTCCAAGACAAGCTAAAACCCTACCACCCCCCACTCACCATAAGATCAAGCTCAGCCGGCCTCCTAGTCATACCGAAGACAAACGCAGTCAGGTTAGGCGGATCATCATTCTCTGCCTTGGCCCCCACGCTATGGAACTCACACCCACCCCACATCCGCCTAACTGAGGACTTAACGTATTTCCGCAAACTGCTGAAAACCTGGCTCTTCCCCTAAAACCAACCTGTCCCAAACTAACCCAAACAGACTAACAACAACTCAACGACACCAATCCAACAAACTACCTGATGCAAGAAATTGACAGCCAATAACTCCTAATTTAAACTAGAAGGACAAATAGAATTAAACGAACAATCTAGATCAAAGCAATAAAAAATGTTTAATGAGAAGTAAATCATACGGAAACAGTATCGAGATTTAAACTCCTGAAATGGACAGAACGCATGAGGAATGAACAAAGTGAATGGCGTGGATGAAATAGTTAGAATGAATGAAGCAGGTGGAACAGATGAATTCGTTGAGTGGAAGAATGAATGAGTGGAAGAACAGATAACTATATAGTTCGAATGAGTGTGGAAATTGAATGAATATCTAGATCGGATGAGTGTATAGAACGGATGAACATGTCGAGCGGATGAGTGTGTAGAGCGGCTGGGTGTATAGGGCGGACGAGCGTGTAGCGCGAATGAGTGCGTAAATACGGAGAAGCGAGTAGAACGCAGGACTGCGTAAACCAGATGAATGTGCAGAACGGATGATCATAAACCGGATGAGTGTGTAGAACAGACTAGTATGTGGAGCGGATGAGTATGTAGAGCGCATTAGTGTGGCTAGCGGATGAATACGGAAGTGCGGTGAATGTGTAGATCGCCGGAGCAGATGAATGTACAGACCTGGCAAATGTATAGAACGGAAGAGTGTATAGAGCGGATGAGTGTATAGAGTGGATGAGTGCATGGAGCAGATGAATGTATGGAGTGGATGAGTGTATGGAGCGGATGAGTGTATGGAGCAGATGAGTGTATGGAGCGTTTGAGCATATGGAGAAGATGAATGTACAGAACAGATGAAGGCATAGAACAGATGAGCGTAGAGATTAATATATAGAACAGGATATTGCTGATGATTGCGTGAACGCACGAGTGCTTAAAGCAGATGAGTGCGGAGAGGGGATGAGTGTGTGGAGCGGATGAGTGCGTGGAGCGGATGAGTGCATGGTGCGGATGAGTGCGTGGTGCGGATGAGTGCATGGAGGGGATGAGTGCGTAGAGAGATGAGTGCGTAGAGGGGATGAGCGCGAAGAGGGGATGAGTGCGTAGAGGGATGAGTGCGTAGAGGGGATGAGTGCGTAGAGGGATGAGTGCGTAGAGGGGGACGAGTGCATAGAGGGGGACGAGTGCATAGAGGGGCGAGTGCGTAGAGGGGGACGAGTGCGTAGAGGGGGACGAGTGCATAGAGGAGGATGAGTGCGTATAGGGGGTGAGTGCGTAGAGGGGGTGAGTGCGTAGATGGAGTGAGTGCGCAGAGGGGGTGAGTGCGCAGAGGGGGTGAGTGCATAGAGGGGGTGAGTGTGTAAAACAGGTGAATGCATAGTAAGCGTGTGGGCATAAAGCAGATGAGTACCTGGAGCGAACGAGTGCCTGAACGAACGAGTGCCCAGAGTGAACAGACGTATTGCATAGAGCGGACGAGTATGTAGAACGAATGAGCGCAGATTGAATCCAGTACTGATGAGTACGTAGACAGGATGAATACATAGAGCTGCTGAATGCGTAGAGCGTGGGGCAGACAAGAGTGCATGCGTGGGGCAGACAAGAGTGCATGCATGGGGCAGACAAGAGTGCATGTGTGGGGCAGACAAGAGTGCATGTGTGGGGCGGACAAGAGTGCATGCGTGGGACAGACGGGAACACGAGGGGCGGACTAGAACATGAGGGGCGGACTGGAACGCGCGGGGCGGAATCGAGCGCACAAGGTGGGCTGGAATGCATGAGTGCATGGAGCAGACCAGAGTGTATAGACCAGACTGGGATGCATGGAGTGAATAGGAGCACACGGAATAGACTGGAGCGCATAGAATTGCATGACATATGTAGTACGGTTTGGAATGCAGAGAACGTTTGAAAGAGCATATAACCCATCATATCACACCACCACGCTTACTCTCTCCTTTACATCACCACTCAACTAGAACACAAAGATACTATGACACCATTCGGTATAACTGTTCTCATACCAACATCCGCCGCTTACTCCACATCATTCTAAGTAAACACTGCTGGATTCACACCCCCAGCCAGGTGTTCTCCTCAAGCCTAACGCAGCCACATCCGTTCTGGATAAATCCTGCCAGAATGAACACATTCTCCTGATCTCTCAACCACCACACCTAACGCTAAGAAGCAGCTATTACACGAATATCGCACAAGCTGCACACATACCCGGTGCTCACACACACCTTTTGACTCTCTCTACTCTCTCTACTGATCTGAACTTCGGTTCCCAAGGGCGTTCAACCTACCAGCGCCTTCTGACCATACCAATGGTATATAAGGCGCTATATAAGTGCAAAATAACATAACATAACATAACATGCATGGCATATCACTTGCATCTTGAAGCAAGTGCTTGATGCCCTCCTCAAGCACACAACGGAATGCATGTTCCAACCACGGACTCCCTAGGAGATTCTTGAAACAAAAGGTGGCCTCCATGCCATGGAGGTGGTTTACCGCAATCACAATCAATACCACTTAAACCAGGTGCAGATGGGAGGCAACGCAAGCAAGATCATCACACATTGTTGTGCCCAATATCCCGGATCAACCACAGGAATGCCGCATGTCACCATGGGAAAAATCAGTGCAGAATGCCTAACATTGCAGAGACTACTGCCAATGCTCCCCATCAGAAAATCCTACATAACGCTACACATCACTAAATGGACACGGACACAGCTGTATGCGTACACAATGTATGAGCAACAACACGCAGAGCACACCGTCTATCATCTTGAAGATGCATCCCACACCATTATTCCATGGCACAGGACACATGGAGGGCCTAAAAATGGCGTGCATACATCCAGGGACATGTGTATGAGGCCAACGGTAATCTGGCGGCATGTTTATCCGACGCAACATGCCCCGGACCCCTGACATTGAACTGCAACCACCTGGTGATGATGAAGGGGATGAAGAAGAAGTGGCTGCATATCATTGCGGTGCCGAAGCACAGGAGGGACGTGCTGTATGTCAGTCAGTGATTGCACAATATTACTGACACACATGGCTGCAGAGGGTGACATGATAGTTTGACAGAGGGTACTGGGTGTGGGGGTACATGCACACTATGCACTGTATATGAATAAATGACACATGCGCAATGATGAATATCCACTCAAGTGTTGCTTTTGACACAATGGGTGTATTGAATTTAACAACAATAACCCTCCACCACCCTCACCCACCTCCCCCTCTCCTCACAACTCCCCCACCAACCCTCACCCCCATCCCCCTCCCCTCACAACTCCCCCACACGCCCTCACCCTCCTCCCTCTCCGCCCACAACTCCCCCACACACCCTCACCCCACTCCCCTTCCCCCCACAACTCCCCCACACACCTTCACCCCCCTCCCCCTCTCCTCACAACTCCCCCACACATCTCCCATCAAGTCTCTAATGCCTACATCAGGCTGCCCAGACTATTAATTAGCACTCCCTGCCCTGGTGGTGGCATGTCTGTCCAGCGCAGGGTGCGTGATTACCTGCAGAGCGGGTTCGTCTGGGTAGAGCTTGACGAGGATGGTGTGGCCGCCTGCTCTAATTGGGTTGCTGGACACCCTGACTCCATGGCATCAGCAATGCGGCAGAGTACCTATTGCAGGGCGTATACCTCCTCGCACAGGCGGCTAGTGTTCTCCGCAAATATCTTGCCCTTGGAGGCGGTGTTGTCTGAGATGGTCCTGCCTAGAGAGGCGATGTTCTCCCGCCACTCCTGCCTTGCCTGGGCGTTGTCCTCCACGAACTGCCGCACAAGGGCAGTCAGCTGCTCAGAATGCTACGGCCCTGCAGGTGTACCTGTGGAGTTGGACGGTTCCTGGGTGTCATGCTCGGCCTCACTACTCGCCACTATCGGACTAAAGGGCTCTTCAATTAACTCCCACCTAGACTGCTCCAGGGTAGTGGCGTGGTCTGTCTCAAGGGATGAGATTTGGGGGGATGCCTGTGGACTGGGCGTGCAGGGCAGTTCTGAGGAATCATCCTCCACGGGCACCCATACATCATCCTGTGCCTCCTCCACAGCCTGGAGTGCTGTGGCTGCCACTTCCCCAGCCAAACTTGACTCCTACGAGTGTGGTGCCTCAGCTGTTTCCTCTGGCTGCGCAATAGGTGTTGGCACTTCCACCTCTATGGCCCTTGGCAGCACCGATGCACTGGCAACCTGGGGTGTTTTGACTGGTGGTGCACGGCGGCCCTTGGGTTGGCCCTTCGCGTTGGAAGGCCGGTTGGCCTCATCTCGGGCCCTCTTCCGGGGTGTGGTTTTCGCATAGGTTGAGTCCTGGGCATCGCTGTCATGGTCAGAGCCTGTGGGGGGTCGAAAGTAGGGACGGCATGAGTGATGTTTTGATAGGCATCATACATACATTTGTACAATTGATCATCCACACAATCAAGGGTAATGCATTTGAGTTTGGATGATCACGTTGTTTGATACATGGGTGGGTTATGCAGGCATATGTCGGGTCACTCATGTTGGCCAAGATCTATGGTATGTGACATGCATATTTGTTAGGGCCTGCATGCTATGTGACCCATGGCATTTACATTTTGTGTGGTATGTGTCAGGTATGGCATTGCCTTGCTGCAGGCATCTGCATGTGTCTGTGATGCGTCCGACACCTTTGCTGGGAAGGTGTGTGTGTTGGGCCATGGCTTGCCTCTTTGGACGGACATATTGGTTGACTTTCATCAGACTCTGCATTACAGTGTTTTCTAAGGACACTCACCTCCATCCGCCGATGTTGTACCGCCACACTCCATGTCACCGACACCTTCTATCACCTCAATGCCAATCATGCTGGCGCAGATGTCCTCCCATCGTGACAGCTTGATGGGGTTACTGGCTCCTCCGCCTTTTCCCATTGCCTGGCTCCTGTTTGCTGATTGTATATTCCGTACTCGCAGCCGCAAGTCGTCCCAACGCTTCCTGCAGTCTTTTATGGTGCGTGGGGTGTTCCCGACTGTGCTCATTTTCTGCACCACAAGTGCCCAGATTTCTTTTTTCTTAATTATGGCCTCCCTCTTCATGCTGTTTGCGAACATGATCTCAGCATGTTCCTGCCGGGTCCCAACTAGCATCTCCAGCTCATCTTTGTTGAAGCATTCCATGCGCTGGTGGGCGGCGCCCTTCTTAACAGCCTTGGGCATTGTGGTGTGTAAGCTGAAGAGTTTCCAACAAACAGCAGAGTCCCACAGGTCCTGTGTGCTGAGGATGGCAATGGATTGTGTTTTTAAAGATGGCCGCCGTGCTCCTTCCCGTTCCTGTGCGATGATGCTACTTCCGGTTCCGCTTATTTATGGTGACCGTCGTTATTAGCTGTGACCGCTAATATCGGCCACCGCTATTAGCCGTCACCGCTAATGCCGCATTGATTCATGCCGGTAGTGCAATTTGCGCTATGCATGATGCCGCTGATGGCATTTTTCGTGTCTTTAACAGCATGGTGGTAATGACCTTACTGGCATGGCGCAAAGCTTGTGCCTGCGAAGTCATAATAGCCCTCTATTAGCGGGGTATTGACTACACGGACATGCTATTAGCGCCATGCCGGTAAGGACCGTTGCTTACCTCCAGACTCGGAATGACCCCCATTGTAATCCATATATAATGAATTTGGAAACGGCAGTTGATGAAATCAGCGATTTTGACTTGTAAACCACCATGACAAATAAAGGTTTTCGTAGGTGACAATGCAAATTGACAAAAGATACAAGTTCCACAATTATGAAATCCATATGGTTTGGTAGATCTACCAAAACCACATGGATTTTATAAATGCAGGACTTGTAACTTAAACCTTTTGCTGCCCATTGGCAAACATTTTCAGCACTCGTAGCGCAAATTCACATGCCATACATTGCTCAAGCATTATTTTGAGATCTGATGTTGTAATCACTTTGGATTGTGTTATCTACGAATTACTCTCTGCTCTGAGCATCACACAATTAAATCAAAATATTAAGGAGCATGGATGTTTTTCTTTTTTCTCTATGAACCCCCAACTGATAGGGTTGGTATAAAATTGTTTGAGAGCGCGGCTGGTGAGAAAAATTTGCCAACTGTGTCTACGTTTCCAGTTGACAGTGAGAAGTCAACTGTTCCCCACTTTTGCTGCACCCATTTGTGCACTTATCTAGTGCATCACACATTCTGGTCGGTTGCACACATTCCACATAAGGTTTCTCACGCACCCCTTTTTTTCCCCTATAAAGTGAAGCCAGTTTTCAGTTTGCAAAACATTCTAATGACTTAAGGCCAAGCTCAAATCTTAGGCTCCATCCCGCGGTACAGGAAGGCAGACCCACAGACTTCTTCCAGATTCGCCCCTCCACTGCACTCCAGTCTGAGGAGCACAGAAGCGGCTTCGCCTCCAAACCGTAAAGAATTACGGGCACTGCTTTTACTAGATAGGATTTTATCAGCGGTAAAACTGAAAACTTGCAATATTTTGCATTTTGCTTAAGTATCTGTGATGCTATCTGGGAGGCTTTCATTGCCACTTCTGTTTCCATTTTATGGCGTGCTGGATAGGCATAGATTTTATAGCTCAGATACTTCACCTCCTTGACCCTTTGGATTATTTGACCCCACAAAACCCAATTTGAAAAGTGGATTGTCCTCTGCGGATGTTTGAAGATCACAATTCTTGATTTGAGGGGATTAATGGTGAAATCGTTTGATTATGCCCAACTTTGACAAGAGTCACTGCAGACCTATGGCTGTTCTATCCAGCAGAACAATGTCATTTGCATAGGCCACCCAATGGACCTTATTTCCATTTATCTCTGGGCTGGCTAATGCAGACGACTCCAAGAAAGTACCCATGTCTGCTAAAAAGTGGTTAAAAAATAAGAAGGCCCCCAGACAACCCTGCCTAATCCCCCTCTCAACCCTGATGGACTCTCGCAAATGGCCCTGTTCGTCCAGTCCGACTCTTAGGATGTGTCTCTATGCAATTCCAGCAACATGGCTAACAACGAATCTGGCATACCCCAGCTCTTCAGCTTGTTGCCGAGCAAGGTTCTATTAACCTGGTTGAATGCTTTGGACAGATCGACCCACGCTCCACACAATGGCAGTGCCCCCTTAGTCACTGTGTGTTTACTGGCTAGATTAAAAACTAAGCCATTTAGGGCTGTTGTCAAGCCTTTTCTAAAACCAGTCTGGTAACAAGACAGGATCGTCTGCTGATCAACCCAGTCTGAAATTTCGTTTAGTAAAAGCCTCATGAAGATTTTACTCTTGATGTCGAGCTGAGCAATTGGACGATAGTTAGCTGCTGCTCGATGATCACCACCGTTAAAGAGAGGTATAATCAGGGCTGTTTTCCAGGAGGAAGGAAAGGTACGGCTTTCCAAAATCTCTTCAAAGAGGCAACATAGAATCTGGGGCCATAATACAGGCTCACTTTTAAGAATTTTATATATGAGCCCGTTTGGGCCTGCTGCCTTAGAGGTAGATGATTTGAGGATTAAATCCTTTATGTCCTCCTCATTAAAGGTTAATATCCAAGGACCATTTGAGGGTCACCTCATCAAAACAATGTAAATGCTTTTGCATGTATCTTCCCCTGGGGATAATGGGAGCTGAGGTGGCCCAGATAAAGAGTATAAAATTGTCCGGATGGCATCTCCCAAATAAATCTAGGTACCTTTTTTAGCTGGGCATTCAGTTTTAAACCCGCTCATTAATACTTCATCAGTCTTATTTTACCTTTCGATCCCACTAGAGCTTGTCGATCTAGACTTGATGATGAGGTGGAATGATTGGAGAATGATAACTCCAATCTGCAATGATCAATACCACCTCCATGTTTTATCACCAGGGAGGAAGGGAGAGAGAGGAGGGATTGGGATAAGAAAATATAATTCAGGGCCGATGATGAGTTCCCTCGATGCCAAGTAGTATGTGGACCCACCCCACCCTCTGTGCTCCCAATAACCATACTCAAATCCCAAAATTTCAAAAAACTCAGCCAGAATTTACCATTCTTTGAGATTTTACAGATGGCCGAGTTCTCTGAACCTCTCTCTCTATATATACATACGCACTTTGCATTTAGGTCCCCTCCTAATACAATATGGGCCCCCCAGGTTCCATTTTAATTTTTTCCAATAAGGAAGCTAAAATCGCCAGGAATGGGAGAAGTTCTGAGCCCGAGGGGTTCCAGTATATGTTGATAATTATCCATGATGAGCCCAAGGGCTCACCCTTTAAGGGTATTCTAAAGTCCTGAATTCCAATAGGTTTCTTAAAAATTGGGATGGCTTCTTTTATTGTTTGATTTTTGAAAGCCATCAAGAGACCTCCCAAGGGTCTTACTTTTGACTTCTGCTGTGCTGGTAGACAGAACATCGAGAAACCTTCTATGCTGATGGGATTTACTAACCAGGTTTCTTGTAGTAACACAATATCACTGAAGTCAAACAAATAATCTCTCATCCCCCTGACCTTGAAAGTACTGGAACCCTTTGTGTTCCAGTTTACTAAGTTTATTCTCTCTTTTCTAAAGCTGCTGAGGTCCATACTCAGCTTCACAAGAACCTGGGAAAGGATTTCTGGCAGAAGAGTTAAAACATTTTCCCAAAGTTTAGAACCGAAGAATCCATCCCATGCCCGATTTGCTCCCTTCCTGCTGATCCCTCAACATTTGAGAAGCCACTTTTATCACCCCATTGTCCTGAGCAAGAGCTTTAACAGACTCATTGATAGAAACCTGGAGGCCATGTACTTCCAACTCCCTGAAAGCACTCAAAATGGCTGTGTTTGCTCTTAATGAGGTGAATGCGATTTCTACAAAGTGTGGATCTTGTGCAATAGGAAAGGATACATGTCAATATCATTGTTACATTCACCTAAGACATTGGTTATGTTATTGTTCTTCATGTCTTATTGATGCTATGTTAATATTCTTCATGTATAAATGCATATGTCAGCTAGTGTACGCGTTCTTCATGCGGAGTGCAGGTTTGCTCCGTGTCTAATGCATGCACTTGTTACTGTTACAATGTTAGTTTGACTGCTTTTGCCATCTTCATCTTCAATCGTCTCCACTTCCTGCTGTACGCCTGGCATAAGAGCAGTACGGTTGTCTGAGGTGAGCTTCTTCAAACTCACATGCACTGAAATGGCAATCTCCCCCTCAAGACCTTTTTGCAAGAATAACCACCACTTCCTGGACAAAGCCACCAGTGTATATAAGGACACTGTTTTCCGCCTTTCTCAACCATTTACCCCTTCCGGAGCCTGCGCCAACTCCAGTCTCTCCAACAAAAAAAAATATTCAACACTTTAATTATGTCCTTACCACGTCCAAACCGCTTAGACCAAAATCATCCATAGGGCCCTGCTTCTTATGACTCTCCCAAGTGCCCAGGGAATCCCGAGCTGCCACCCAAGCCAAGGAGCTTGCCAAAATATTTGCTATCCCACTGACCAACAATATAGACTCTCTGCTCCACCTAAACAAGTATCTATACCGAGCAGTCATACTGGAAAATTCCCACATCAAACGACTCTGCTCATCACCTAAACCAAGGAAAACATTGCTGCTTCTAAATTACAAAAATAACGAGGATTCCAGTAAATTGGGGCTGGATCGTATACATTGCAGAGGAGACAGCGACGATTTGCGTGTTTCTTTCCTATGGATTAGCACCTTTCTGGGTCACATATGTTTCTTGTGCCAATTCTAAGAGTATTTGTTTTTCACTAAAGGTACTCTTTCCTATACATATTTACAACAGTGTTACTATAAAGTGCAAGGGATTGTTTGGCATTCTCAAAAAAAGGTCATTAGGTTTCAGCTCATAGGTGTCACTTTATCCCTAGACACCCTAGGGGTACGGTTAGTGAAAGACTGCTAACATGTATAAAGAATCATCTGACCTACTTATGTTTCTTTATTCTTTTCTTTGGACTCTAGGCTTCTAACATTGTGATTTGGCGAAAGGTGACCTACTGTGTTTGCTGTGGTTGTAATTGTTGGCCTCTGCTGTTTGGGTTTGGTGCATTTTGGTGGTGTAACCCGCAAACTATTGGCAAAACATTGCTAATGTAAAGAAAACTGTAAAGGGGAGTTTGGGAGCAGTGTATGGCATTGGCATGGAAACTTGCCGAAGCCTGAGCGATGAAATGGCTGAAGCACCATTCGGGTCTTGACCCTCTCGCTGATGTCTGCTGGCCTGCTGCTGTTCCTATGGAGCTTTGCATGCTCCCGAAGTAGGAGGGAAATGAGTGCACTTAACAATATATCCATTACATTTTTATTTGTATGCACCAATGTTTTTGGTTACTTGAATTTCTGATTGACTATATTTGAAGTTCCCGCAAAGTGATCTGCCAAGTCAAAGCTGCAGCCATTTACATGTGGGAGCCTAGCACAGCACGAGAGGGACTGCTCCCGTGAGGACAGAAAGCACAGCTTGCCCAGCACTTCCCCCAGTTGCGCCCCCCCTTTGTGCGCATACAACATACTTTTATGCAGCGCTTTGCTACCTTCCCTCATGGATCGGCCTCAGCCCTCGTAATGTCCAGGTGGTGGGAGCTGGCTGAGGGCTGATCCCCCATGCATTTGCACAGCTGTCCAGGCAGAACACCCTTCATGGTCCTCGAGCCAGGGCAGCACGGCCAACACAAAGAGCTTGCAATGCACTGCACAGCTGGGTTAGTTTAAGCGAAAAACACAAGCGCCCATTTAAAGACTGGTTTGCTCCGGGGTGCCTACTACTACGACAAGAAGTTCTTTGAAGTCACTAATCTAATGTCCAAACATCATGGCCAGTACACAACTTATTTTATCGCATGCCTGGAATCAATTTAGTACAGCGGGGTTAGCTAGACGTCAGGTGGCATTATCTTGCATTCTGGGACATATAGCCTACCTGTCAGGGAAATTAAAGTCACAGTGATCTTTCGACGTAACGTGTGCTACAAGGATTTTTTTGCAAGCAGCCATGTGGCTGTATTATGCATTAGGCGCTGGGTACTTAAACTCTACAGGACATTATTACTGTGGATCGTGAAATACAACAATTTAATACAAAGGAGTGTTCCTTGCTCATTCGTTTCCCTCCCCACCTTCAGTATATATAAACCAACAAAAAACAATGTTAAGGGGACATTATGGTTAAGTTGCGCTGCTAGAAATTACCTTCACTGAAAATTCTATCCTGAAGGAACTTTCTGGATCCACTGCCCTACTAAAAACCTATCAAATAAACTAACAAAAAACGTTGTTAAAAGGACGTTATGGTTAAGTTGCACTACTAAAAAACCTATGAAATTCAAAGGAAAAACATTGCTACAGGGACGTTATGGTTACAGGTAAAATTTAAAAAATAACAGAAATGTGCCAGTTATGGTAAGGTACGCAACCATACCTTGCGCTACACTGTGCACTGTAAGGACTAACACCCATGACCTCAAAGATGACATCACAAATGTCATTGATGACATCACTGATGCCATCACATGTCTGTCTCGCTCTTTTCTTGTTCGCTGACATATGCAAGGCATGTGGTTTTATTCACTGACAGTCAGGAAGTGAACATTCAAAAGGTACTATATTTGTAGACCTTACCCTTCTCATATGTCCTTACACTCTTTTCTTAAGGGTTAAGTCACATCATGTGGTACATGTACATAGGCGAAGAAGCAGGCCTGAAACACAGCAATCATTTCTGTGCAGGAAGATAATCAGTTAGGTTATGAACACTTTCTAGTAATACAGCTGCTTTTTTGCCTACTTTACTTTCCCGATACATGGGCATATTTGTGTGCGTTGTGCTGTCTTTATGGTTTGTGTGTAGTAGTACACATATGTAGTAAGTGAGGAGGTATTAGGGACTTATTACATGTTTAACAGTATGTGAAACTCTGAAAATAAAGCATTCAGCATTGTACTATGTAACATGGGAAAACATTTGAATATTGGACCTCTATGGTGCATGCTGCAGACAATGCCTACGTTTCTGCATGAGGTGGTTGTTATACTGGAAAGATGTCTGCAGTGCAATGGTGTTTATAGTAATGGATTGTATATTGAATTATGTATCTCACTATAGTTCTCCCAATGACCTCTTGTCATGGTGCAGGGCCTGGGACTCTGTGTGAAGGACCCTTCAGGGGACTAAAGGCTAAAGACAGCAAGCAAAAAGAGAAAACAAGCCAAAAGGAAACAATTCCAACCTTACAAAAGGCTTTTGTGTCCATTTTGCTGGAGGAAAGGCCTTCAAACTACATTACCCAGAAATCACCGGTTCAAGAACTACTTAAACACACCCACGTTGGTTGGGCGACACGCGCGCGTGCACGCAAGATCAAAAGCTCGGGACTGGTGATTAGACATTCAACTGAAGCAACGTGTTTTCCAGAGCTCCGAGCATGGGGATCAGCATGAGGGGCCACGCCCTAGAGAACCTCCTTCCAGGCCCATTGGCTGTAAAAACGAAGTAACGCCACAATTCAGGAGCCCAAGCAAGCACAGGGTAATCACGCGTAATGCTGCAGAGCAGCAGGGAGAAGCAAACACGCAGAGGGCTCAGAATGCAGCAAGGGGTACATGCAGGGGGCACAGCCCGCGGTCCTTATGTCCCCCCTGCTCCAGAGCAGCTAATTTCACTATGCCATAGCGCTCATAGTGGCAATTCTTTTTTGTGCGCAGAACCATGGATGGGCATTAGAGTCGCTAGTGCAGTGCATATACTTTGCATACTTAAGTAGCCATACGCGGCTCATAAGCAAGTCACAGCCTGCCATGTGTGGCAGACAGCTCAAACCATTTTGCCACATGCGGCAGGCAGCTCTGGGCACACCTACCTGCAACCACGTGTGGCGAACTGCACTAATGTACCGCTTAGCCACAGGCAGCCAGAATTCCACATGTGCATTGTTTAGGCACTCGTAACTGTATGTAAATTAAAACAGAGGCAGTAGTAGATATTTAGGCTTGCATGGGCCATAGATCACTCTGGGAGGGTGTCACTAACCAACCTGCATGAGCAATGCTTGCCTAGACTCCATGTGTGTGAAGAAACACACAGAATAGTAGCTCATGCTCTCTCTGCAGCATTGCATTCAAACTGCTCCAGACACCAGAACTGAGAGTGTGCAGGCAGGAGGCCAGCACTCACACCAGAGATAAGTCTCTTTAATGCTCTTAAGCCTTTTTATGTGTGTAGTGTGCATGTGCATTCAAAGGATTAGTGTGATTATAATGTATTCATCTGTGGTTACCCTGTGTCCACGTACCCATCCACCTCCCCTCTCCTAACCCTCTTTCCGGTTACCCTCAGTACCCGTGCATATCCGACGAATGAGTCCCTAAGCCTTTTTCCCCACTGCGGTCTTGGAGGCTTGTGTAAGAATTGTCTTGCAAGCACCCAGACCGCGGAGGGGGTGGTTGGTTCGTGCCACACCTGTGCATGGAAGCCTAAACTGTAACACCTCTGATAGTTTTGTGGCAACATTATATCATCAATCCCTTGTGGAGGCTTGTTATTCAAACTAAAGGCACATGTGATGGCATCAGTGATGTCATCATTGACATTTGTGATGTCATCTTTGAGGTCATGAGTGTAAATCCTTGCAGTGCACAGTGGTAGGGCAATTTATGTTTGTGTACCTTACCATAACTGGGGAATTTCTGGGGTTTTTCGGTCTTACCTGTAACCATAATGTCCCTGTAGCAATGTTTTTTCATTGAATTTTAATAGGATTTTAGTAGTGCAACTTAACCACTATGTCCCTTTAACAATGTTTTTTGTTGGTTTATTTGATAGGTTTTTAGTAGGCATTGGATCCAGAAAGTTCCTTCAGTATAGATTTTTCAATGAAGGTGATAGGTGTCTAGTAGAGCAACTTTACCATAACGTCCCTTTAACAATGTTTTTTCAGTGAATTTGATAGGTTTTTATTAGGGCAACTTAGCCATAATGTTCCTTTAACAAAGTTGTTTCACTGAATTTCATAGGTTGCTACCAGGAAGACATTAGTTTGTGTAGATGTACCATACAGCATAGGAAATTGATGTCTCCATACCGATGAGCACATTAACCACAAACTGCACGCCTGTGTGCATATAGCGGGAAGCATTCAAACTGCTGGAAACAGCCTGATGTCTCTTACATACTGCTACCATTCACCAAAGTGAATAAACATGCACAAAGAGCACCATGTATGTACATTGCAAGGAGAATTAAGTAAGTTAAGTGTGCAAACGTGTACTTGTGAAACAATCAGACCAAAGGCATAGAGTATGCACCATAATGGAATGCACCAGTGCACGAAGTGACTTGTGCATCCAACAATATTATGACAATGCTGTTGTACATGGAAACGAAGAAGGAAATAGAAGAGTAAGGAATTCAAAGTATTGAGAGCAGAACTTAACTACAAAGTGGTAAATACACTGAAGTCTCTCCTATGATTGCAGAATTTCTGCAATGTACAACAATAGCAAACCATGGGATTTGTTTTATTTATGCAACAATGCCAAGCACACTAGAATGGTTGGAAGAGAATGTCTCTCTTTCTAAATGAGTAACGATAGTAACTGCATTAGCAAGCAGCACAGTCTAAAAAGTAACGTAGTTAATATGTATTACTTTATGTACACTTCACACATATGTTTGTGTGTCACAGGACATACTTTACATCAAAGGAATGCATCAGAAGTGGCACCTCTTCTGAAACAGCATATAGCCACACAAAATCAATGAGACACTGTAAAAAGCAATGTATACAGCCTGTATGTAAAAATTGAACAATTGCTAGACAATTAGTACTACTCCTACCCTGTCCTAATACTGCCAATGTTCCTTACAAATGAAACGTGTACATGTAAACTGTTTGTAAGTGTGTGCGTAGTGGTTGCTTTGGTGCTGTAATTGCATTGTGACACTGTAGCGCACAGTACTGCCCGAGATGCCTGCAGGTAAGCAAAATGGAGGTTTCCCACTGAGAGTGCACCTGCCCGGCATATGTCCAATCACAATGGAAGTGTCCGTAGGACTACACTACTGTCCTCATGTTCGCATCTTCTCATTTACTTTTAATCAGGCGTGGCAGTGGACGTCTGTCAGTTGCACAGCTATACATATACATATGTCATCCTCTGTCTCCTGGTAATGCCATCCCTGTTTCCAACCCTACCGATTCATGCGACAGCCTACAGCATTTCAAACAGTCCTGCTGCCTATGGATTTTGTGTTGCAAATCTACCGATTTATGGCTGCATCACGCCTGGCTGCCTGAGGCCCATTGGGAGCAAGGAGCAGGATGCTCCAGTGTGCAGTTGGTGTGTTAGATGGCCCATTGCCTTGATTGATGAGCTGCTTGCCCTTCCATGACCCGTGGAACTGACACACGTCTCTGCACAGAGCAACTTGCAGTCTATGGCTTTCATTTACAATGCGTGTCCAAAACCCTGCCCGCCCTTTGCAGTAGCTATTGCAATTACCTGTTAGCAATATTATATACAGTGCTATATTTAATTGGTGACTATTTTGCAAATGTTATGCTTCCAACACATTCTTGCGCACACCACACCCAGAAGCCTTATTGCACAATCTCTTAGCTTCCACAGACATATTTCCATGTGCGCCATTCTACAAATGGGCCGGATGTGGCACGTGGAATCCCAGAACTAATGCGGTGTCCATGTAATTTTTGTGCGCTGTGCGGGCGTGTCGGAATACATTTCAACAAGGACAGCAATTTGATATGTAGTGGTGGCTCTGAAAAGAGCCTTTTGTGGCTTTGTTTATTTAGATGCTTTTAAGGAAACACTCTTTTTGTGGTTTTTATAAAGGTTTTTATTTGTCTGCACTCTGCCCATTCTTACAGTAAGCTCTTCACTGCATCCTGTAGATGGAACAACAAAATCCCATTGCCTATATTGGACAAAGAAATGCCATTGTCATGGAATAAATCCGCATTTTTAGAATCAATGATGTCATTGTTGCAGAGGAACATTGCAGCATTGTACAAAAAAGTAGACATGCTTCCATTGGTGATGCAACTTCTGCCCTCTCGCTGTGAACAAACTGCATTAGAACAGTCGCATAATCTTCTTAGTGGTATGGATAAGAAAGGGATTTTCGCTTTTTATAGAGATTTTTCTTTTTCTGTACTCTGCGCATTCTTACAGTAAGCCCTTCAACGCATCTTGTAGATGGAACAGCAAAAAACTAGCCATGCTTCCATTGATGATACACCTTCCACCATATGGCTGTGAACAAACTGAATTAGAGCATTCCCACCCTCTTCTTGGCGGTATAGATGAGAATAGAATTTTTGCCATGGGAAAAAAACACTTCACTGCTTTCATCAATCTCTTGAGTTGATGCAACACATATGATCAAGGCGTCTAACCAAAATGCTGAGCCCCGTACTGTACCACGACAACATGAAAAGGCGTGAAAGTGACCACTTCTTTGCAAAGGTCAAGGACAATGCCGAAATTGCAGACATCAGCAGCGCACCACAATGCCTCCACTCCTTCTAACCCAAAATTGCCATGCAAGTCTCTTTCCTGGGCATACCTGTGCAAATCTACCACAAAGGTATCACCCAGTAACAGCACTCTGCATCTCTCCATTTCTGCCAGTTTGAGTGCACAAAGTAATGTAAGCAAATGTTACCACCCCTTCCTGTGAAGCGGAACCTAAGCAGCTAATTGGATAATCCCCACAGTCACATTCCCATTGTCCAGCGAGCTTAGAAGGGCAGAATGTGGCATGTGCGCTTTCAGAACTAGTGCAAGGTCCGCGCCCCAGTGAAGCAGGAGTCTTTCTTCCTATTGGTGCGCTTTCCTGTGACGCATACCCTGAGCACCCTGCAGTCTCATTTCCATAGGCCAGCATGGTGAGAAGTGCAGAATGTGGCACGTGTGGTTCCCCAAGTGTGGCGAGGGATCGGGCCTGAGTGAAGCAGGAGTCCTTCTTCCTATTTCTGCACACCCTATTCACCTCATTGGACAATCGTCACAGTCCTATGTCAATTGGGCAACATGATGGGAAGGGCAGAATGTGTCACATGCGGCTCCCAAAGTAATGCAAGGGCCGAACCCCTGTAAAACTGGAGCAGTCCTTCTTCCCTTTCCATTATTTTCTCTGCAGCACTACCTCATTGGGTTACGCGTAAATAGGCACACACACATCCACCAATTGCATCAAAGCCGTCATCATCCAACACTGTCACTCCTGTACAACACTTCAAATGTACCATTACACATTTACAGTAAAAGTGTCATGCCATTCTAAAGCACGTCCACTGCAAACTCCAGTAAAACTATGCACAATTTTTCTCCATCCGCATACATCCACATGGCCACCCAGTATGTGGCACGTGTAATCCTGAAA
Organism: Ambystoma mexicanum; assembly: GCF_040938575.1. Lineage (NCBI taxonomy): Eukaryota > Metazoa > Chordata > Amphibia > Caudata > Ambystomatidae > Ambystoma > Ambystoma mexicanum. Next base: position 245,303,041 of record NC_090934.1, read on the forward strand.
GTACCATGGAATCCGCTACCTTTTAGTGATAGTGAGGGGGGCGGGGATTAGCTGGGGAAGCAATATCAAGCTGGGTAGGGGATTGAGTCTTCCATCATAGATGTATAATTTATTTTTTTTGTTACATCCATGCGAGCAACTTTTTTTGTTTTTTCACTTTATATGTGTTTCTGTTTGCCTGTCCTCACATTTTTACCACATTCTAGTCAATGCTTCTTGCACAGTGTAAAAGAAAATGGCATTGCCAATGGCACTCAAATAAATGCCATTTCTAAAGTAACCACTGCATATTTTGGCACCTCATGATCTCATAGTGGGTGAGAAACATGCCATCAGTCTGCATAAATTCACACATGCTTTTGTTTATAACACACCTTCCGACCTCTGGCTCGGGGCAAATTGCACTGGCATGAGCCCATACTCCTCTTGGTGTTATGCATGAGAGAACGACCTTGGCAGAAGGAAATAATAGCATCATAGCAACCTCTTCAGGTGACGGATTAAACGTCCACACAACATGTAACCCAAATGTAGACTTCCATAGTGCACCACGACAAAGTCAACGTTAATGACGGAGGCCAGATATCTGCAAAAACGAACCATCCTGCCAAAACTGCAGTCACTCTGACAGCCCCAGAAAGCATCCACTTCTTCCAATCTGAAATTACCAACAACGCCGCTTTGCACACAACACCTGTGCAGATGGCGCACAAAGGTATCACCGACGAGAAGCACTGTGCGTCTCTCCATCCTGACCAACCTCACAACACAGTATTGGGAAGATATTGTACCGGCCCTTCCTGTCAACCACACCCTAAACACCTAATTACCTATTTCCCACAATTCCATTTCCATGGCCATATTTACTGCTAAACACTGTCAGTGGATGTTCTGTTTGATTCCAAAACCCCTCCACCAGAAAATTCTGTTAACAAATGCACGGTTTCAGCATGATGAAAAACCCTGTGGCACACCCAGTACACCTTTGGCCATGCACATACCAGTGCAGCCCTTACCCACACCCACCACAACACTATGGATACATGCATGTGACCATGTGGGTAGCTAACATCATGCAAAAATGTAACATACGTACTGGCACTTTTACGCAACTCCCCCACACCATAGAACATCCATTCATGAAAACGTGTCACAATTAGCAGAATCGACAAACATAGCACAGCCTGCACCACCCCTACCCACTGCCATGCACAAAGTATTGTGTCACTGGCAACCTCACCACAACAGCTTCAGAACATTGGGGCAACTTCAATAAATCTGCACACAGCACAATAACCAAGCACATATTAGCTGCACTTCAACCACACCCTCTTCCATACTCACATTACATAAACACTGCACCCTGTGTCCACACTGCACAACTTCTGACTGCACCATCTCCTGCCGTACACCAAATACTGTGGCATGTTGCAACTTTCACCACAACCATGGAAAGCACAATAAACGCTTTCCTACTCACTTTTGCTGCTGCAAAACGTCTACAATGTGTTCCACACCCATTCTCCAAAGATAACCACCCTGTGCCTCATGCACTGCCAAGCCTGCATTGCTGCAGTGGGTGTGCACCATGCAAACATTCCCCACACCATAATGCATCCATGCATGTCACCAACTACCACTGTGCACATACGCAGCACTGGTACCAGCACTCCTACCCAACCTCTGCACCGCAATGGAGCTACACAACGTTAAATGCAACAGTTACCATATTCTACAAACATTACACTGACTCCAGCACACCTACACCCTTTTCATTCACATACTATGGTCTTACCCACTTCCACTCACAAAGTATTGTGTCACTGCCAACCTAACCACAAAATGTTCACAACATTGCCCCTACTCCAAACTGCACACAGCACACTATCCAAGCACATATAAGCTGTACTTCAACCATGCCCTCATCCATACTGACAGTATGCAAACACTGTTCCCAGTGCCCACACCGCATGCCTTTTCACTGCAACATCCCCAACCGCACATGAAAAACTTTACCATGTTCAAACAGTGACCTCACCTGTGCAGCCAAACGTACATGCATGGCAGCTCACTTCTGCAGCTCTATTGCGTCTGAAATGTGCTCCACTCCCATTCCGTACAAGTCACTACCCTCTAACTGATGAACAGTCACAAATGCATTACTGCCGTGAGTGTGCTCAAGCCCTAGGCTCTTCAGTGCATAGCCTACGGCATATGGCCTTTGGCCATGCACCCTATAGTCTAGGCCTTGAGCACACCCACTGCAACGTAATGCCACCATGCATGTCAGCAAGTACGACAATCCACATACACACCAGTGCCACCAGCACTCCTACCCAACATGTGCACCGCCAAGGAACTATGCAGCAAAAAAGTGGAACCATTACCATAATGTAGAAAAAAAACACTGTCCCCTGCACCCCTGTGCACTTTCATTCACATACTACGGCCGTACCAACTTCCATTCACCAAGTATTCTGTCACTGCCAACCTACTCACATACTGTTGGCAACATTGGCCCTACTCCAACCAATCTGCACACACCACACTATGGAAGCACCACCCTCTACCGAATGCAGAGTCAGAGATGCATTGCTGCGGTGGGCATGCTGAAGGCCTAGGCTCTTGACTGCATGGCACAAGCTATCGGGCCGTTACGACAGCTGCTTCCAATCACCACACAAAGTAGTCGCCTATCTAGGTACGCACGAATTGGCGCAATACGCACAAATACTGCAGCCATTCCTCCGCCTTCTTCCATCTATTCACATATGTCGCATGAACCACTTCTCACTCCCCCACCCTTTGCCTCCCTTCTTGCCGCCAACACATGGCATATGGCACATTTTCCTGACCTTTCCGCCGGCGCACTCTCCTCCGATACTCCATGGCAGTGTTTCCCAAAAATGTTGACGCAGAGCACGCTTCCCTCCAGTCAACCACCGGCCACGTCCAAAGTTCTCTAACAGCGTGCAGTGCCACAAGCCAATGACACTTCTGTCCACTTTCTGTCCGCTTTCACTAATTCCTAGAGACATACATTTCAGTGGTTTGCAGCAAAAGTATTGATCGGATTCCCACCAAACACACAAAAGCACGCTTTCTGGCCCAAGCCCCGGCTCCTGCCGCAAATTTGGTGCAAATCCGTCCAGACGTTCAGTCTGTAGCCGTATGCAAAGTTTTTGCCCATTTAGTTTATGGAAAAAATATATATTTGAGACCACCTTATAACTTTTCCCCCCTGCATGAAACCTCACCAAACTTGGCGAAAAGATTCAGAGCCGGCCATATACTTTTTTTTGCAAACTTTCGTGGGATTCCTCCAGGGGGAGAAAAGTTATAAGCCACTGAAAAAGTGCTCTTCCTATGAGTTCATCAACTTAGCCATAACTATATATGTTACCAATTGCATGCTTTGTATTTCGGTGTGCGATGTAAATCGACATAACATATAACATTTTGCAGAAAGCTCATCTCTCATCCTTGACAATTTTCCTGCTTGTTACATGAGAAGTTTACCATTCTGCGACCGGTTTTCTACTTCTCCACGCCATGCAGCCTATATATTTTGAGTTAATGAGATTCGAAGCAAATAGTAGCCTCGTATATGTAATGAATAACTCTCGTTTACCATGCAGTGTAAGACTTTATGGAAAGACAGGTCTTTTTACCACTGGCGCTGATGTATGAGTGGATGCTCTGAGAACAATAATGGAATACTGCACAAGTCATTCTTTTTGCTGGCTCAATCTGCGATCATTTTTCAGGTTTTATTTTGATTCGAAGTGTCATATTATTGCGGAATATTGCAGGCATCACTCCCGCCCCTCCACCTTCCCCCACCTTTTATAAACCCAGCCTCTTCTGTTTTCCCCACACAACCAACCACACGTCAATCCGTATCACAATTGGCTCTTCAAGGCAGTTTTGCGTCTGTACCAGCTTTCTATTCCTCTTCTTTATTTAATTTGCTTCCTTCTCTCTTACTTTCTTTTTTCTTTCTTTAGACTAAAAGAAGAAGAAAGGCAGATTGAAAGACAGGCTGCGACGGGCTGTAGGTCTGGGTTTAGATCAGTACTGTAAACTCAAAAGCTAAATGTGCTTCATTGGCGGGGTGATTAGAATCTTGTGTGTATCTAAAAGAAGTGACAACCACAAAATTCAATCTGCACAATAAGAGCAGTGAAACCCACGTTTTGTGATATGGTGGTGTGAAATTAGGAAGCCTAGCACAGCACGAGGGACCGCTGCCCGTCCCTGGTCCCGTGAGGACAGTGTGCTATCACTCCTTCTCACACTCTGCTGTCTCTATGCACTGCCACTCTCTCTCCACCCTGCCACACACTCTCGCTTTGTCCTGTCTCTGTATTGTCTCTCTCTGGGCTGTCTCTCTCTGCGCTGTCGCTCTCTGCGCTATCTATCTTTGCGCTGTCTTTCCCCTCGCTGTTTTTCGGTGCTGTCTCTCTCTCTCAATGCACTGTCTATGCTGTCTGTCGCTCTCTTCGCACTCTCTTTGTACTCAGTTTCATTCTTTCTATGCACTCTTTGCGTCCTCTTGCTCTCTCTGCGCTCTCTCTGTGCTGGCTTTTTCTATGCTGTCTCTGCACTCTCTCTCTCTGCGTTGTCACTATCTCTCTCTGTCCTGGTTGCTTACACTCTCACTTTTTCTTGTTAATATTTCTTTGTGCTCATCACCAATGCACCCTCTATCAATGGCCTCCTCCCTTCCTCTATTCACCTTCGTATTCTATTGTACACCTGCACCCCTTATCACATCTTCCTTTGAAACTTTGAATTCTCAACCTCCACCCTGGTGCCAATAAATGCAAAACACTACAGTAAACGCCAAAACTATTTGTATTGCCAATGCTTGTTCTGGAAAGAGCCCCGGATGTCTGAGTCTTGACAGAACAGTGTTTGTAAACTTCAATGATTTTCATCCCTTGCAATAGTATGCTTTGTTTTCTTTTGATGCTGCTCTTGAGAAATAACACTCAAAACCTATGATCTTTGCCAATGATTGTCGGATTCATTTGTGTAGGAAACCTGCACCACAACCTTAGTCCAGGGCCCCGATATAGTGAAAGTATGTTTACACGCTGCCTCTTTTCTTTGCATCATTGTTTCAAATGTCCTCCATTCTTTCCATCCCCCATCTTAGCCTTTGAAGCTTAACTTTTTGTTTTCTTTTTCTTCCTTTATTTTCTTCCGAATGTGAAGTAAAGTCAAGACTATTTAATCTCGGGGCCTTGTGCGAATTTCTCTTCTTCTGCCTGAACCCCATTGACGGGTGGGTGGTTAGAGCCCTGGCTTGCATGTGACTAATGTGAACTAACTGACCTCAGATAAAATAAATCAGTGCAAAATAAGAACAGTGCCATGCAACGCAGTGCAAAATGTCCACCCAGTCCATCCCATTAAACCCGTGTTGCTTTAACAACAAATATATTTCCAATGAACAGATTCAATGGTATTATGGTTACTGGCGTCAGAAGGCATCAGATTTCTGACATGATTCGCTAGAGAAAAGGCCTCGTGAGACCATCGATGCCAGGCCTAGTGCGCGGTGGTGGAGATCTTGTTTAATGACTCATAAATCGTAATACGAGGATTACTTAAAATCAGCGCTAATCTCGGAGATGAGCCGAATGTCATCCGCCATGACATAGAACCAATTAAAGTCTCATTGATTGTAAATCTCCGTAATTGATTGAAGAAGGACAGTGCCAGTTGCAGGAAGGCGGTGTCGGCCGCCCGCAGGGACCAGCGTGATTAGCTCGGAGGTCGCTAATTAATGCGGATAGGATGAGCAGGCAGATTAATCGGGATTACACGCTCCTCAAGTTTGAAGCCGACTGCTTCTATTTTATCAGCGAGGTAACCGCCTCTCGCCACACTCACATGCTCTCTCATTTCCTCGCTGGCAGTCTCCCACAGTTTGCCTGGCATATTACATACACATAGCAGCCTGGCTAGTCAACGACCGGCTGCTGTCGCTAATGTAGATCTATTCTAGTGCACCTTTTAGTGCTCTATCGGCCTGATTTATAGAATTTTCGGCATGCTGAAAGTGACCTTGCGCACTAATCAGCGTGCAAGAAACTGTTACCCGTTTCATGAACTCACTTTGCGTGCATTTCGAGATCCTTGCTTGTAATATGCGGAGGTCCGACCTGTCTCTGCGTGCAGTCGAGCGCCTTGCGCGAGGCCCTACGCAATGAAGTAAATGGGCAGAACATGCATATTCCCCATTCCTCGTGCAGAATGAAGAAGAAAACGGTGTCACATGGGCGAATCGAGGGACGCCCTACGTGAGGAAATCGCACACCCTGCACTGCGCAAAACCAAGCATATTCATGGATCTGACAGCACAATGTCACGTTGGGAAATCAGCACGTCTCACCACCAAAAGAAGGCATGCGCAAAGTCCCAATTGCAAAGGAATCAAAGAGCAAAGATAAGGTCTAATCAAGAATATAGGTAGGGCTGTGGGCACGCAGTTGGGGTGCCGATTGCAGTAAGGGGTGCGCGTATGCAGATTAGCAGGGTGCAGCTATAGTTCACTGGGTTCGCTCACAGATTTACGGGAGGCCGACTTGAGTTATGAGTCATGCAATGCATATTGTCGGGGTGCAGTTATGGGCTAGGGGTAACCCTAAGCAGTGTCACTGGGGTGCTGCTTTGGCTGCGGGGAGAGGGCACTCAGTATTGCCAGAGTGCATGACTTTGTGGACAAGGAGAGCGCATATGTTGTTATATGTGTCTAGATTCTGCTTTTCGTGGCAGCATGTTGTGGGTGTTTCAGCTGCTGCTTACGGCTGGGGTTACTTTGCGATTCAAATTCTATGAATACACGGATCGCACATAACATGCTTTTGCGGGCAGGTACACGAAAAGTGGTCTTACGCACAGAGGACTTTGTATGACTATGTGCATTTTCTATAAATCTGGCCCTTAGCCTTTTCAAAGCACTGCGTGTGAAGAGGAGACAGGTAAAGGGGCAAAGTGGACAGAACAGTACAGATGGTGAGCATGAGTGAGCCAAAGATGCCACACTTCTACCCTGGATTCCCCATTCCGTGGGGGTCCATTAAGATGAGGTAACAGTATTTGAGATGGATGGGGATGCAGATCTTACTCAAATATCAATAATCAGACCAACTCAGGAACTTTGGCAAAAATCTTGGCTGTTTTAATAACATTTGTTAAAACAGGGAGTACAACGGGCATTAACGAACGCCACACGTCACAATCTCAATATATTTAATACAAAATTATACTTTCATACCAAAAACTCATCATAAGTGACGTCATGCTATGTGGCAAAATAAGAAAACCTACTAGGGGATTTGATAGGCTTAAAGGGAAGATCTAAGTATACTTTCTATAAAGGCAGGGATCGTGATTGGATCTCTAAGGTCAGGTGGACAGCTAAACCCACCCCAAGTGCAAGTCATCTTCCGTGTCATGAAAATACATGACTTTCTATTGGCTTCTCAATCTATAGGGCTCTTTGATACATGGCCCTCTATAATTGGTTGGCACGTTTGTACCCTTCTGGAATATTCAACTCGCTAGCAGCACGCAAGCTGGTAGCCCACGTGCTGGGGGGTCGGCCTGGTCATGCCTCCCTACCCAATTAGCCCAACATTCATCATCATGCTTCTGGTGGACATTCAATTACTACGTTTGAACTTGGCCTTGTGAAGGCTCTCTGTGCCTGATAATAAAAGGGAGTGAAGGCCTGACCTTATCATCTGGTCTCGGTGTAGCTTGCCCCAAAGTCTATTTTCATTTGACCATGTGATCGAGAACACGTTTTGAGCTCTTTCATTGCTTTTAATACTATTAAATTAAGAAACCTTGGCACTTCCAGTGTTTTTGATTACACCTCGAACAGGGGCTCCGCTCACTTCTCAGGTTTTTGTATCCTTTTGAGTAGATAACCAGGCTCACGGCGGCCCCAACTCTTGACACTGTGCAAGGCAAGCCTTCTCGAATCTTCATTTGCCTTAAGCTATTATATTCTGCTGTGCCACACTTCTAGCCCTATTCATGGGGTCCAAGTTTGCTAAAGTGCATTGTGGAATCATCCAGATTCTATACATTCCTATACATATATATTGGCGGCACTGCCTGCAATCTTTTCACTACGTAGCCAGCCTCATGATTACTTTGTCTACTTGCTTTACTACATCTGTACATTTGTAAAATAGCTTGCATTTCCTTCAGTATTTCTTCGCACATGCAATCTTCATTTCACTCCCGAAATGTTGCTTAATTCTTTACTTCGCCATCAGATTCTATAAGGTCCATATATTCTTTTCACTGGCATCTCTTCTGGGTGCATCATTTCTGCTTCATGTGATGTCACCAATCTACTTTTTCATCCATTTTCACACTTCTTCTGAAATTTCCTTCAGAAGACCATAATTTCTTTGTGGATACATATAGGGTTTCATTAATAGATACCTTGTTTCAAGGACTCTTCGGGGTACAGGTACCATTACTTACTTTGCGCATGTCACAATTTCCGGCTGCCAGCATATAGGCAGGATGGGGGCGGGGCTTCAAGTAGGAGTACTTGGCTCCTTCACTACAATCCCCCCTTCTCCCATCAGTCTTCACATCTAGACATCCTCGTCTGAAGAAGTGCTTCTTTGGCGTCCATACCTTGATCACTCCTTTCAGACATCCTGAAGATTTCACCTGTTCATCAACACGCCAGGTCATCAAACTGCACTGCCAATTCTGGTTGCAGTAGATCCATCTTCCCACATACTTCTTGTGGTCTCTCGGATACAGGAATTTCGTTCCCTCGGGTGCATGAATACTGGCCTTTACATAGTCGCTGATTTCTTCATCTGTCAACTCTTTGGGTCTAAACCCAGACTCGACATCAATCATGATCTTCATTCCTGTTGCTTTCTTTGCTGTCTTCTTATACTGTGTGATTATTATTCTGATCTCACAGAATCCCAACATGATCATAACCATCAGGGCTCCAAGAAACTTACAGATATTTGCCATCCACTTTGGAACCCATGAGGAGATTGATGCAAACCAGCTGTCACCAGGAATGATTTCTACTTCATCTTCCATCTTTACATGTAAATTCGTCAACATTGTTATGGCCTCTGTCAAGGTCCCATTCTCTTCATTGTGATTAGGTATGAATGTGCAACATGTACCTCTGATTTTGGCACAAACGCCACCATCCATAGCTGTAATCATATCCAAGACATATCTGTTCTGAAGATTCATCAGTCTTATGATTCGCAGCTTTTTTTTGATAGCATTGAATCCCTTTATTGCAGTGTTGATAGTCTGCAGAAGCTCCCATCTGGTTATATGTAACCATTTGGCATTTGCAATTGTCTGGAACTCTGGCATGAAGATTGTCGAGAATATTGCTGAAGTCTGGCTGGATAACCTGTGTTCATACGGAATGCCATTGAAAGCGTCTATTGATTTAGATTAGAAGTAGTTTTCTCTCTTTATCCGATTGAGAAATCCAACTGACCTCCTCCTTCTCAGCTGAGTTTCTGCTTTTGGAAATTCTTCAATGTTCAGGTCCCTCTTTGGTATCACCAATGCTGGAACATGAACCATCACTATAGAACATAGTCCTCCCCAATCTCTGGGCAGCTTCATATATGCTCTGGATCCACAGGCCCAGTAGTGGTCCATTATCATTACTGTCCCATCATTCATTCCTGGTACATCGAAGATTCAACCACACTGCTGATTCTCTCCAACTTTTCTTCTGAAGCATAGCTCTGCACTGACCAGAGGCACTATCTGCAACAGGCCTCCTTTGTCTTCGACCCATGGCAATCATTTTGCAGGTTTTGGACGTAGGGGTTTGCATCCCTTTTCCACATGATCTATAACTGATTTGTGATGTCCTGTTACTGCCACAGCTCTGCACACGACTATGCCTTCTTCCCAGCCATCTGGAGAAAGTACTGTTCCCCAGATCTGCATCTGTCCTTTCTCCTTGCATCTTCGTATTTCTTCATCACTTTTTCCCTGGTAATTGAGCTTTTAGTTAATCTCCCATCTGATTCCTGCTCTCTTCCTTCCAGGCTGTTTGTATATTATCACATGATCTCTGGTGTGTGGTCTTGCTCTTGTCTTGAAATCTTGAACATAATCATCTTCTTCTGGCAATGACCTTTCCGTCACCCATTTGTCTAGGGAGGATAGCTCAGCGGCAATGTGCTCGCCTTGGAAGCAAGATGACACGGAGCAACACAGGTTCGATCCCTGGGTCCGTGCTTAGAAACCTTTGGATATTAAGCGCGTTATAAATAACCTATCATATCATATCATATATACCAAAGATGCTGTTTGTACTTGGAGTTGACCTCTTGTGTGGCAGAGCGCAAGGTGAGTTAAGCATTGAGCTGTCTGGACATCTATTTCTATAGCTATGAATATCTTGGACTTCCCCATAGCAAAAGGTAGTAGAGCACACACATAATAGTCATCCTCAGAGAATCTCTTTACTACCTCCTTCATATGTTGATACCACATGTTGTTCCCCAAATGTGCTGTACTGTCTAGATAATTATTTAACTCATAATCACCTTCCCTTGTGCTTCTCCTAGGTCTCTTTCTTGTATAGTGAGTGTGTGAAAAAGGATCATGGAGCACATAAAAAAACTGACCTTCCTACAGGGGGAGTCATAGGAACACTTGTCAAAGGAATAGTTGACCATGTATGTGTCATTGGTGTAGGGATAATCACATATGGACCTGGTTTCCTTGCAACATCTAAATCTGCGTTGGCCACTAGTGTGGGAAGAATCAATGGGACTCCTACCTGTCTGGGACCAGCAAGGTAAGCGGCATGCATTAGCAGAAACAGAAACACAATAATAGATGCTCTGCACGCATATATTAAGCACACGTACACGAGACCCCACCATTGGTGTCCCTCCACTCATCGTTTGGTCTGCTCATTTTCTGGAACTGCATTATTTTCAATACTCCACATTGTGCCTGTGTACTACTTTTTAAGGAAGGAAAATACCTTTTTAATCAGGCAGCCTTGCTATATGCTCAGATAGCTGCTGAATTTGCTCAATTATTGCTACCAGCAATCTTCTAATTCCAGGACCATTCTTACAATCCTGCACAAAAGTACGGATGTTAGTGCTACACTCAACAAAGCAGGGTAAGCTCGAAGTATAAAAACAAAGACAGTAAGAACGAGACTATGGATATCGACATCAGATAGGACCATGAATCTAGCCAAAGAGAAACTCAGTGGGGAAAGAATCAGGGTACTGCTCCCTCTTCCAATCATCAAATATGAAGTCAAGATCTGGCATTGTTAGGGAGAATTCTCTTTAAAGGCTAATTTAAAAGCTAAGGGAATGGTTAATATGTTTTCCCCGGTGTTCATTTTCGAGAGGGTACTGTCCAGTCCCTCTCTTCAAAGTTTCTGACTGGTGGCAGTGGTTACTACCATTAATATTCGACCGCAAATATTTTCCAATGGGATTTTCCCATTGTTTGAGGCTACCACTTTTTATGATATCCTTTAACATACCGCCGGTTTATCTTTTTATTAACTTTACTCCGGTGTTTTTTTTTGTTGCCAGATCTTTGATGATATTTGTCCCCTTTGTGCGTCCTTTTGGCGGACTTCTGGACAGAAGCCCTCCTTCAGGCGCCAGTGAATCTGGGGTAGACAGGATGTGTGGGAGGGGGATTAGGCACCCTGGACAGGGTTGCCTAAGAAATCCAAGTCACACTCTGCCCTGATAGGCTGGGGGGTTATCCCGCCAGGATAACCACCCCGCTGTGTGAGTGACAGCTAGGCTGTATGAATAGGGGTTTATTGGCCTAAAATGGGGGCTGAGGTAGATAAGCATTGCAAGAGTTGCTACACCTGCCAAACCTCTGGTAAGAGTGGCTCCAAGAACATGGCACCTTTAGTGACTCTCCCTGTGGTGGGAATACCATTTGAGAGGGTGGGAATCGACATTGTAGTCCTCTTGACCCTCCAACCTGTTCAGGCAACAGGTTTATACTTGTTGTAATAGACCATGCTACTAGGTACCCTGTAGCTATTCCTATGAGGACTGTTACAGCCCAGGCTGTGGCTAAGGCCCTCCTTGGTATTTTTTTACCAGGGTTGGGTGTCCCTTAGGAGGTAATATCCGACAGGGGGTCACATTTTATGTCCCACTACATGAAGGCCATGTGGAAAAACTGTGGAATTACCTACAAGTTCTCTACCGCATACCACCCTCAGACACATGGATTGGTAGAAAGGTTCAACAGAACCATGATGAGCATGATAGGAGCTTTAGAAGAACCCCTTAAAAGAAAGTGGGATCTTCTACTGCCATGCCTTCTCTTTGCATATAGATAAATCCCTCAGGAGGGAGTGGGTTACAGTCCCTTTGAACTTCTCTATGGCCATCCAGTCAGCGGTCCATTGTCCCTGATTAAGGAGGGGTTGGAGAGTGCTCCTTCCCCAAACCAGTCAGAGTGACTGACAATGTGATAGGACTCTGGAGGAGAATGTCACACATGATGGTTGAAACAAGTGACAACTTGAAAACAGGTCAGGCTCTGGTTAAGCATTGGCATGACCAGAAGGCCAACATAGTTGAGTTCGCTCAAGACCAGCTAGTTCTTGTTATGGTGCCAACAAGGCAGAGGGCCTTGCAGGACAAGTGGATAGGACCCTTCAAGATTGTGGGAAAACTTGGAGAGGTGAACTATCTGGTGGACTTAGGCAATCCTAAGGATTCTCCCAGAGTCTTTCACATCAACCGATTGAAGGCTTATGTCTCGAGACCAGAGGTGGGAAATTTGCTTCTAGCTTCAGCTCAAGAGGAGGAGGAGAGTGAACTTCTGCCGGACCTTCTCAGAGGCAAACCTTTAGATGAGAAAATAGAAGGAGTTAATCTCTCTTCTAATCTGACTTCTGAACAACAGGAGGAGTGCAAAGTGTTGTTGAATCAATTTGCCCCCCTGTTCTCACTTTCACCAGCTTGACCCCTTGGGGCCAGCATGATATCAACACTGGTGACTGATTACCTGCCAAAAGCAGGGGTTACAGAATGTCAGAGAATATAAGAAACCACATCAAAGGAGAAGTCAACAAGATGCTTGATTTTGGGGTAATAGAGCCCTCTACTAGTCCATGGTCTAGCCCAGTTGTGTTAGTACCAAAGGCAGGATCCAAGGAGTTGAGATTCTGTGTGGACTATAGAGCCCTAAATGCAGTCACTAAGACTGATGCCCATCCTTTGCCAAGGATAGATGAGCTGGTGGATAGACTTGGTTCAGCCAAGTACCTCAGCACATTTGACCTCACGTCAGGCTATTGGCAAATAGCCTTGACAGACCATGCCAAGGAGAAAATTGCATTCTCCACCCCAGCTGGTTTATACCAATTTAAGGTTATGCCTTTTGGATTAAAGAGTGCACCTGCTACATTCCAAAGGATGGTTAATAGGTTCTGAATGGGATGGAGGACTTCTGCATGGCATACTTGGATGACATTGCAGTGTTCAGCCCTACTTGTAAAGAACATGTTGACCACCTAGGATATGTTGTGCAGGCTCTTGAGCAGGCCCAGCTGACCATAAAGGCAGCAAATGTCAAATTGGGCAGAGTAAAGTGGTCTACCTTGGTCATGAGGTAGGAGGTGGTGAAATAAGGCCATTGCCAAGAAAGATAGAAGCTGTGCAAAATTGGACAACCCCTTCTACTCAAACCCAGATGAGAACCTTTTAGGCCTCACTGGGCACTACAGGAATTTCAAAAGAGCTATGGGACCATAGCTTCTCCACTGAATGTAATCACCTCTCCAGAATTCCCTAAAAAGGTCAAATGTAATGAGGAGTGCAATCAGGCCTTTGAAAACCTGAAAAGAACCATTTGTCAAGCTCCAATTCTAAGAGCTCCTGGCTACCCACAACCCTTCACTATGCAAACAGATGCTTTGAATACAGGTATAGGTGCAGTCCTTAGTCAACTGGATGAGAAAGGTAGGGAACACCCCATTTGCTTCATCAGTAGGAAACTGAAGGAACCGGAAACAAAGTGGACAACCATTGAGAGAGAGTGTTTTGCCATTATGTGGTCCTTGAAAAAGTTTAGGCCATAGTTGTATGGATATACTTTTATTATTCAGACTGACAACCAACCCTTGAGATGCTTGATGCAAATGAAAGGGGAGAACCCGAAGCTATTAAGATGATCAATCTGCCTCCAAGGGTTTGATTTTACCATTGAGCACAGGTCAGGATGTCACAACCAAAATGCTGATGATCTCTAGGATGTTTTTAACCGACTAGAGGTAAGAGACCCATCCATGAGTGAATTAGATCCTCCTGTCCCTTAGTCTGGGGGGGGGCGAGTGTTAGGGAGAATTCTCTTTAAAGGCTAATTTCCCTTACCTATAGAATCCCCCAGCAGCTTTGCTGGATTTCCAGGGTTTCTTTTTTTCTCCTGCTAAGAGTGAGACTCTTTTCCCACTCTTAGGCATATTTATGATGTGTGTTTGAGGCTATGTTTGTACTTATGGTCTATGGGGTTTTTCTCACCCCCATAGGTGTCATCTTATTCATGTGTGTTACACAGTACCCTCAGTGCAGTAACACAGGGGTGTCAAAGTCATCTTACTATGGAGGTACTGGGAAGGTTTAATAGTTTTTCCCTGGTGTTCATTTTCGAGAGGGTACTGTCCAGTCCCTCTCTCCAAAGTTTCTGGCTGGTGGCAGTGGTTACTACCATTAATATTCGACCGAAAATATTTTCCTATGGGATTTTCCCATTGTTCGAGGCTACCAATTTTTATGATAGCCTTTAACATACCGCTGGTATATATTTTTATTAACTTTACTCCAGTGTTTTTTTTTTTGCCAGATCTTTGATAATATTTCTTTCTCGTGTCTCGCTCTGTAATCCAAACCCAGGTCGGGCCCCTTTATTCGTCCTTATGGCGGGCTTCTAGACAGAAGCCCTCCTTCAGGTGCCCGTGAGTCTGGGGTAGACAGGAGGTGTGGGAGGGCGGAGCAGGCACCCTGGACACGGTTACCTAAGCAACCCAAGTCGCACTCTGCCCTGATAGGCTGGGGGGGTTATCACACCAGGATAATCACCTGCTGTGTGAGTGACAGCTAGGCTGTATGAATGGGGGTTTTTCTGCATGAAAGCAGGGATTTGAGGACTGGAGGACAAGACGTCACCACTGGACCTAAAAAATCCAAAGAGGAGAGAAGCCAAAGACATCTACAATGACTGAGCCACTGGCAAAGCCCTGCTGCAGATCCTCATCACATTTCTCCAATGACAAGAGAAGATCTTCACCTGCAAGAGCCTTCTTCCCTTGAGCTGGTGGGGCCAACCAGTTCACCAATCGCCTTCCAGGACCTGCCTTGGTCAAATCCCCAGTGCCAAGCACTAGGAGACCGGATAGCCAGGCACCCATCCACCATGACCGCGATTTAAAGGAGCGTACCTTTAATTCCATTTTGGAATCACTGCGGCTAGCTTCTTCTCTGGGCAGTGCAATGACTTGAACCTTCCTCTATGATGAGAGCCTCTCTTCCTCTGCTGGATCTCCCAAACTGCAGGAACTGCCAGGAACTACCGCCACCGCCGGGGCCTCTTGCTCTTTTATGGTTCATTATTCCGCCAGGCCTCCTGTTTCGTTGAGTATTGCTAAAGGTGTTTTAAATCCTTTACTTACCTTCTGGCCTGGCTGTCCCTATCGTCTAACATTGTCTTTCTGCCTTCTGCACCCTCCTTTTCAACCGTTAAACAAAGACTTGACTGCAACTACTAGAACCATTTGATCCTGGGCACTTTGCCTCGTACCACTGACTCTGGCACAGGCCTATTGACTGTGGCTAACTCTGTTACAACTGACTTCTCTAGATTGCTTTTCATCAAGAAATGTGTTGGTGCACCTAAACTCTTATAACCACCTTTCCTTCCCCTGTATATGTTGTTGAAGTGCCATTTTGCTTGGTTTTCACCTAAGTATTGCTGATGCTAAAGTACTACCTTGCCTAACTTGTTCACAATCCAATGAGGAAGTGTTGCTGGCGTATTTAGGAGTCTAACCCTGTATAACATGGCCTTTCCCTCCCTCTGAAGAAATTTCTAGAGTGCCATTTCTGCTGGGTTTACACTGTGCCATTTTGCTCAGTTTTCACTCTGGCTCAAACTTGTCTACAATTTAATTAGGGAGTTGTGTATACTTTTCTTGACTGTTTTAACTTGCTTTAATGATAGTGACTTGTGTGTTGAACTAAGAGTGTGTAAAATAAATATATATATTCTTTTTGATACAAAGCTTTGGTCAGTGTTTTCTTGCCCCATAGTACTGTAGTCCTATTGTGTAAACACTGAATACTGCTCATCTCCCTCTTGAGATAAGTCTGGCTGCTCAGCCACAGCTACCAACTAAATCTGTGTGGTACAGACTGATACCAAAGGGGATTTATTGCATATACCTGTAGTCCTAATCTTATGTAGTGCTCCCTAAGGGAACTGCATAGGATTCTGCATAACACACATTATTTGCATATCAGCACTTTCTAAAGTCCCATAAAAAGGATTTTTGTGGCTTAAGAATAGTTGCTTTTTTGCTACTGCTAAAATATCTATAAAGAGTGTTTGGGGTAAGACACAGTCCAAAAGCACACAGGCCTACCGCCTGTTCCAAAGGCAATACCGGCTCTCTGTCTGCACCAAGAAGAGAGCCCACATCCGAGCCAGCATCTCCGTGGCATCTAACAACTCAGCCAAACTCTTTAAAATATGCAAGGAATTGGCCAATCCTGCTGCAGTCTCTACCTGCCCCTCCCAGGCCCTCAGCATGGCCCTGGCTTCTAATTTCATCTCTAAAACTCATGACATCCTGTCCTCTCTCTCTTCCTCTCCCCCTCCTCCCTCTACTCCCTGCTCTTCCTCTGGCCCTTCTGTGGCCATGTCTCCTCCCTCCTTCACTGTTATCCTCAGACAAGGTTTCTAGACTAGGCCGATCTATGAGAGTCTCGTCAGAACAGATTCACCCCTGTTCCTCCAAAACCATAAAGGACCACATTGACACCCTGGCTCCTGCTCTGGCTGATTTCTACAACCACTTCTTTGCCACTGGAGTCTTCCCCACCCCCCGAAGCACTCCCTTGTGCAACCGCTTCTTAAAAAACCCTCTGCCGACCCCTCCTGTCCGGCTAACTATCGTCTTCTCTCCATCACTCCATTCCTGGGCAAACTCCTGGAAAAGCTGGCCATCTCCCAGCTTAATCTTCACACGGAATCTGTTGGTTGTCTCCATGACCATCAGTCTGTCTTCAGAGCTGCCAAAAGCATGGAACCTGCTCTCCTGAACATCTGTGAAGACCTGCTCTCCAACCTCAATTCCAACACCCCCCGTGTACTCATCTTACTCGATCTCTCTTCTGCCTTTGACACGGTCAACCATGCCATCCTGCTCAACCGTCTCCATGATAACCTGAGTATCACTGATCATGCCCTTGCTTGGCTGACCTCCTTCCTCTCTGATTGACCCTCCCAGGTCCAACTTGGGTCCTTCCTTGCCTCTATCTCTACCTGTGGTGCTCGCCAGGGCTCTAACCTCTCTCCCTGGCTGTTCAACCACTACCTGGCACTTCTTGCCCACCACATTGCTGCTCTCTGCCCCAACTTTCAGTGCTATGCGGATGACACTCAACTAATCTTCAGGCTCCCTTCCACCACCTCTTCTCCTTCTCTCATCTCTGACTGTCTGTCTGCCAACCAGGAGGGGGTGGCGCCAATGATCTCTGCCTTAATGCAAGTAAGACGAGATTCTCCTCATCGGCACACCTGCTCCCTCCTTCATGTTACTCTCTGGCAAGCCTCTCTTGGCCCTCTTCCTGATCCCACCTGTGAGGCTAAAAACATTGGGGTCATCTTCGACTCCACACTCTCCTTTTCTCCTCACATCTCTGACGTCTCTAAGAAGTTACACTACCAGCTGCACCTCCTCTGAGGTATTCTTCCTTTCCTCTCCTTCCCCCAGAAGCTCACTGTCTCCAGAGCTCTGGTTTTCTCTAGGCTGGACTACTGAAACACCCTCTTTCTAAATCGTCCTGGCTCTACTCTCCGCCCTATGCAACTCATCCAAAACAGGACTGCGAGACTTGTCCTTGGCCTCAAGCCCTGGGATCATATCTCTCCAGGACTGAAATCTCTGCAACGGCTCCCAGTGGCGGCGAGGATTAAATTCAAAACCCTCTGCATTGTCCACAAGGACTTCTTGGTCCTGGGACCTCAATACCTTCAACTCACTCTTTCTAAATATCTTCACTCTCGAGCTCTTCACTCTCTCTGGGTCAGTCACTTCTCCAAACAGTGAGTTGGTGGTAGATCTGTTTCACCTGCTGGGGCTTCCCTCTGGAGAAGCCTCCCTGCCTCTCTGAAACTTGAGGAGAACCATCTCCGATTCCAGAAGCACCTCAAGACCTTCCTCTTTGCTTCTGCTTTCTCTCCTCCTCTCCCCTGCTGATCTCCTGGCTGAATCTGAAACTGCACTGGTTACTTGGCTGCCCTATGTTCTCGGGCCCAGGTCCCCTCCTGCCAGTTGCAAACCTGCACTGCCCCCTTGGAACACCTTGCACTCAGGACCTGTTCTGTAACCCTACAGCCCCTACTAGCACTTGACAGCTGATGCCTGCACTTACCCTTGCACTTGCCACCAGCTGGCCGCACTTTTATTTATTGCCCTTATTTATCTTCTGTTATCCTATCTACTGCACTGTCCCCTCCGCTTCCCGCCGCACTTTTCCCCTTCAGCCCTCCCCTGCACTTGTGCGATCTCAATGTCACCTGGCCTAGTAGGATCTCTGTCTCTGTCCTCCCTCTGTTTCCCCTCCTTTGCCTTATTGCACCTTGAAACACTTGTATATAGGTGCATTATTAATGCCATATCATATAATTTATTTAATCAGTACTCTTCGCGTCATTCTTCCTCGTCATCGATCAAGTCTGCATGTGCTGACTGATTCTTCTTGTCTTGCTCCTGAGTCGGGTGGGGGCCTTCCGGTTTCACCAGCATATAGCTTCACGTCGCGTAGGTGGATTCATGCATGTCATTTTTGGACTTTCACTGCTGAGGAAGTGATATTCTCCACGATGTAAGGTCCATTAAAAAGGGGATCATGCCACTTCCTAGTGAAGTTGCAGATTAAAATGGGATCTCCAACAAATAATTTAGGTAAAGGTAGTTCTTTAGATCCGGTTGCTGAATGGTCTTCATCCGTGTCTTTGACCGACACCCCTTGTGCTTGAGTTGATCTGAAATGACAGAGATACTAGCTGTCATACATGTTAAATACACACATAGCTCATTTCCTAACAGTTCTGCTGTCTCCTGGGCATCACTTCTAATCCTCGATGGAGGAGTCAGAGGTGTTCCCATCCGCCTCCCTGTTACAAACTCATGGGGTGTGAGGTGGTGGTCCGACCCAGGTTGATTTCTTAATGCATACAATTCAAGGTGCAGGCAATGCAGCCATCCCTTCTTCAGTGACAATTTAAGTTTAGCAATTCTCTCTTTGAGAAGACCGTTGAGTCTCTCACAAAGTCTGTTCACTTGTGGGTGATAAGCAGAAGAACACCTATGTTTTATGCTAAGAAATAGGCTAATTTGTTCAAATACTTCATTAACAAAAAGGGGGCTTTTGTCGGTTTCAGCACCTCACATACTCCCCATATAGGAAAGAAATATTGGACAAAAAACTTTGCAGCACAAGTGACATAAGGGTGTGTATATGGATCTTCTTCGATTCATCTCAAAAAGGCGCACACCACCACTATAATGTACCTATATCCACTACATACTTGCAGCATATCAACACAATTGATATTTGAGGAATTACTCTGATGTTTGTTTGCAATGTGTGCCCAGCAGTAAACCTTTGACATACAATGCAATTTACTACATAAAATGCAATGTGTTCTAACAGCTTCAGTATGAATCAGTCCTTCCCAATAGTTGCTGTGAGGCTTACCATAGTTACATGTGCAGGGTAGTGCAGCTGTTCAAGCGCTACCCTTAATGTGGCTGCAGGCATCACCGGCTTCCCTGTGCTATCTTGCCACCATAATGCTTCATAAGGGGATAGAGAGAACCCCCTCCATTTCCAAAATTCTTGCTCTTCTAGAGGAGCATTGCCTTGTACTTCCATTAACTGTGTCTTCACTAAATGATTAAACCCTTCTTCCATTATCAGAGCCATAGTTTCCCCCTCTCTTATAATAGGAGTTTCAAAACTCTGATTTCTGAAGAAGTTGCAACCCTTTTGGCTTCTTCATCTGCAGCTCCGTCCCTGCATGAAATAAAGTCAGTTCTCTATGAATGTGCTGCACATTCAACTATTTCAATGGCTGCTGGGTGCTGTAGTGCCTTAATAAGCCTGTCCAATAATGCAGCATGTAGCACAGGCGTGCTGTCCGCTTGGAGGTAGCCCCTCCTTTTCCAATGTGCTAGCCCTGCGTGCACGGTTGACATCACATAGGCAGAGTCACTGTACATCGTCACTTCCTCCCCTTCATATTTTTCAAGCACGATAATAAGCACCACCAATTCTGCAGCCGAAAAATGAGATGGCAGACTTATGCTTGCCACAATTTCAAATAACCCATTAGATCTGTGTTTCACTAAAGCTGAACCTGAACACCTTTGCCCATCAGTTTAATCAATTTTTGACAACCCTTCAATGAAGAGAACCTCCCTCCTGCTAAAGCATTCTCCCTTACCCTTGACATCTCGTCACAAAACTCCTCGTAAATGGAGCAATCATGCACCTGCTCATCCGCTGTCACAGGTTTTGCTGCAAGCATGGCAGGGTTAACTATTCTGCACCTAACTATTTTAATCGCTGGATTCAATATAACTAGCTCATATGCAGAAGCCCTCTGAGATGTCAGTGTACCCTTAGGTTTCTTCAAAACAGCAAACAAAGCATGCTCGACAAACAAAGTCATGGAACACCACATCACAATGCTTGCAGACTTCTCAATGGCGAATGTGGCTGCTGCCAGCGATTGTTCACAAGGAAAGTTTCCTTTCATAACTGGATCTAGAATCCCACTATAATATGCCAGAGGTGTGTACCCTAGTGTAATCCTCTGTGTAAGCACCAATGTCATAACCATCCCATATGTGTGCGGAAACAGATAGAACTCTTCAGGATAATTGGTCATTCCTAAACCTGGAGCTGTACAAATTGCTTTTTTCAATTCTTCAAACCATTGCTCCATTTCATCAGTACATTCTATTTTCTCCTTGTTCACATGGGCTTTTTTCAAAGCCTGCGAAAGGGGTCTTGTGTATGAACTCTAATCAAATACCCATGCTCTAACATAGTTACAGAATCCCAAAAAACGCTGTATTTGCTTTATTGTGTGCGGTTTTGGTGTTTTCATAATTGTCTCAGCTCTTTCAGGTGTGACTTTCTTTCCTTCGTGCAAGATTAACTGGCCTATGTACAACACCTCCACCTGACAATATTGGTGTTGTGCTGCAAAGTAAAATGACACCCACGTATTCTAGCACAACACTTTGCAAATCAATATTGCTTAGGCCAGCTACAGGACTCTGTTAAAGATCGATGGGGCTCACAATATCCCTGGGTCAAATGAGTACTTTTCAACTTAGTCTGCTGAAATGTAAATGACGTACGGCCTTGGTAGTACTTATGCAATGGGATTGAGAAAAACACATTTTTCAAGTCAATCACCATAAAATATCGTGCTTCAACGGGGATACTACATATTATTGTTGCAGGATTCGGAACTAGAGGAAACTCTTCCTCTACAATCTGGTTAATTGGCCTCATGTCCTGAATTAAACACCATGACCCCCCCCTTCGATTTTTTCACAGGGTACACAGCAGTATTGCACGATGACTCTGACATCACCAAGATACCTTGTTCCCACATCTGCCTCTTGAGACATTCTATACTGCCTTGCTCAAGGTAAAATTGATCCTGGTTTCAACTCAATCTTAACTTCCCCTAACCCCATCAATAGACCTACGTCAAAGGGGTCCGTAGTCCATAAGTAGGGTGGCACTTTCTCCATGTCCTCGTCAAAAATTGCTGGGCGTTGCCGCACTATCAACATTTGCTATGGGACCTCCTTTTCTCTATCTTAATCCAGTATGTAATACCCATCTCGACTATTACTTCATCAGCGGACAGATCATCTCTAAACATATTCTCGTCAGTGACGTCAGTCAATCTATCCACTTCCCCAATGGCAATCACTGTTCTTCTTGGCTTGCTCTCATCATCAAATACTTCGAGCTGGCAATTCCCCTTGGGGAGTAATCTGTCCCCCCTATTCGTCCATAGGTATCTGTGGCCTGAATAAAAACTCATCAACAGGGTCGGACTGGGACAAGAAATAGGCCCAGATACCCAAGAAAAAGTGGCCCACACCTCGCCTCACAACCCTTGACCTCTGATGACATCACCGAAAGTGATGTCATTTTTTGTCCACCCGAAAGTTACATCCCGGGAAGCAATGAAAAACGACCTTTCACCCCTTGACAAAACAGTAAGTGGTATCAAATATTATTGTTCCTAAGTACACTACGAAAAATATGGTTATGATTTTACTAATGTGATATACATTTCATACAAGAATGGATCACCATATGTATCATTAATATCTGTGTGTATAGATCCATATTAGATCCATATTGTCAAATTACTATGAATGCAAGCAGACGTCCAAGGCTAAATGATAATATGTTATTGCATAGCACTTACACTTAAGCTCTTTTTTATAGAACAAATATGCACACAATATCACCCAACCTGTGTTGGTACTCATTTATCGACCTCAGAAGGATGAAATTCTGAGATATCCTTGCTGTTTTCCAGACCGGCAACCAAAGATCCCACACACATTGCAGCAGCAAGCGCTCAACTCACTGAGCTATCATATCGGCTATAGTAAAATGACAAATTACTCTGTAGTGGATACCATTAAATTGGTAACTGATATTTAACAGCAGACCAGTTAAGGTCATCTGCAGGTCTGGTGCAAAGTTGGTCGCATGCTGCAGCAGCATGTGAATGATGCATGCATCATAATTTATTATGCGCACATCATGCATGCAAATCAATCATCAAACCAAGGTAACATGTGTTGCTATTTGTCCTGTAAATGCTGTGATAAATTCACCCACGTTTAAGTAATGTATCCCTCGAGTGGAACACACTATGCCTTCACCAGTAAAGGAAATCGTCATATTTAGCTTCGTTATTAGATCTCAGCCCAGAATATTAACCAGTGTCTGCCTTGAATATAATAATGGAACAGACATATCACACTCTCCTATAGAGACTGGTAATTAATCAGTAAAAGGAACTCTGCTTGTAGCGCCAGAGAAGCCTTGTGCATTAGTGGCATTTCCCGATCATGGATATTTTCCTTCTATACATGAGCGAGTTGCCCCAGTATCTACTAAAAAAGAAAAGGATTTGCCTCCTATGTCGTATTGTAGGTACATGCTTATTCCCGTACCTGTAAAAGGACTTCCTCCCATGACAGTGACACCCTTTACTCTAGGTGGTAAATACTGTCCCATGTTTGCACTCTGCTGTATCTACATGGGTGCGTGCTGTGACTGCCCTTGCAGTGGATTCAATGGTGCTTGCTATGGTTGCAAAGTATGTTGCATTTGCAGTGCTTGTGCTTGTTACACTGTCTGATCTTGGGCAAACCCATCCCTATTTTGTGGGCTATAGTCTGAAACCCACGTTGGTTATTTTGAAAGCCACCCTGATTATTCTGGAAAATACCTCTTCCTCTGAAACTCATTCATCTGCCTCAGCGCGAAAATCCAATCCCTCCTTGGTCTGCTTGGCATTGATTATTCGCCTGTGACATACCCACTGCCTGCTGCGCTCCCAACCCTTCTCCATTCGTCAGTACCGCTCCATCTATGGCGTACTTTGACAATTTCTTTTGAACTAACTTAGCCTCCTCAAGTTTCCTAGCATCTTCCTTCTTCTTATTTTTTCTCTTGCAGCAGCCTGCAATGATGCACGATAGTCAAGTTTATCTCTACCCATGGCTTCGCTTCCATTCCCACTAATTCCTTGAGCTGGCAATCCCTGACAAGTATATGGGAAAATGCTGGCACTGATTCCCCCCATGGCTCTCGAGTTTCCAAATTTCACCGTTCCTGAATACTTTGAATGTAAGCAAGCAGATCTTCGTCATCTTTGATCATACGTGCCATAATTGCAGCCATATCTGATGTATCAGGATATTGTACCCTGAGTGCTTTCCTAACTGCCAACCTACAATTATTAAATGGTGCTCCCTCATGAGCTGTATTCTGTGCCGTGACCGTTGAGTAACCTGTTCTCGACCAAATATCATCAGCCCTTTCCCCAAGGATGCGGCTAGGATACCCTTAATGTCCCCTATAGCTAATGTATTTCCCCCTGTCATCTTTTCTAGTTCATAAATCCATTTTCCTGCACCCGCCATTAAACTAGGGAGCTTACATCTTAAATTATCCTTGTCATTCTGGGGCCAAGGGATATACTGCCATCTGACCCCTCATTTCTCCAATAGGGGGAACTGCGAGAACCCAAATCTGCAATCGGCTCCCATTTTCTGCTTATCCATTGTGGGTGCAAGGGTTCCTGATTGCCTTCTACCTGGCAATTACCTCAATCTTTTCACATATGGTGGCGATTCCCCTCTCTCACTATGCAATCGTCCTTTGGTTCTCTCTGGGTATGCCATGGGGTCTGGCGTCCTGTCTTTCGGTTGTTCTAAATCCGACCATCTGACTTCTTTGTCTGTCTGCAGACATCCCTCAGGACCACATGCAATTTCTACCTCCTCCTCATGGAAGGTTTCTCCTTCTTCGTCTGACATATCTAGTCCCCAATTAGTATGGCTTTCATGCTTGTCATCATTATTTAAAGTCAGCCTCTCTCAAGACAAGGCTTTATGCTCAAGACTAAATTGGCTTCCTTCTTTGCCTCGTGACCGGGCAACTAAAGATCTATCTCCCTTTCCTCTGCTTCCAGATTCACCTTTTGCCCATCTCTTGATAACCTTTATCAATCCTATCTCTGATGCTTCATATCTCAAAATTATCATCAAGGTTCACCCTAGATGGTCCTGTCCTTACTCCCTGTGACAGACGAAACTCCTCTATGTCAACACATGATATTACTGGACTCAGTACCATCAGCTCTTTCTCAATGGGATCAATGTTGCGTGCCCGCTGTCTCCTTTTTTGCACCATTTCTTCATCTAAATCCCTTTGGTTATTCGCTTCCCATCCGACCCTTTCCTCTTCTTGTCTTTTCTCTTCCCTTCGTTCATTTGCTCTGTGCACTTCCTCATCCTTTCGTCTTTGTATTCTTTTATCCTGTAATCTCAAAGCCTCTTCCTCTTCTCTTATCTTCTGCCAGTGAAGGAAGGTAATGATATCCAAAGAGGTGTACTTTAGCACCTTGAAGTGTCTTTTGCGCTAGATGGAATTACCAGTAATGATCTCCTAACAAATAATCAGACTGACTCAAAGAATATGGCAAAGTACTACTTTATTCTCAATTTAATAAAGCTGGGTAAACCGGCAGACATCGGACTGATGCTTGCACTTACATACACAAACTTGATTACACCGATGTGTTATACCCCAATATGCGTCATTTATGATGTCATCCTATGTGGCAAACTGAAAAACCTATTGGCGAAAGGGATTGGATAGGGAACATACATACTTATAGAATGTATATGGGTTAATACTTCATTGGCTGTCTCTTATTGGTAAGAAACACCTCAAACTACCTCTAAATATGTATAATACTGATTATAGCAGACAAAATGGCATCAGATTAGTCTATGTAACATGGTATACCAGGTTTCCCCATAGACCCACTGATTGGTTGGCATTCCCACCAAACCTTGGACTTTCGGCTCGGCTGGCAGCACGTAAGGAAACCCAAACTAGGTGCTTGAGTCATGTCAGATTACCGCCCACTTTCCCAATTAGTCCATCTTCTCTCATCAGTCTCACCATAAGCCAAAGTTTCCCATCTGTAGTTGACCTTGTAGTCTTCTATGTTCTGGGACATTCAAAGGAGTATGAGTACATCACCATCTTCAATCACAGCTTAATGAAAAGCCCTTGTGTTCGCCTTCTGCATCACATTTGAGGAAACCGCAGACTTGTACATTTCAACCTCCTGTTTGCTGCTATTTGATTCTATTAGACTGGATATTATTGCTCCTTTGGCCTCTAGAGGCTGGCTCACTCGATTTTGTATGAGCCTTATTCACTGTTAATTGTCGAATACTTGGCTTTTGCACATGTTTTCATCTTCGTTAATCTAACAGAAATATGTCTCACGCTCATGACTTGTCCATCTGCCTCCCTTTGTACTTTGCAGCTATTTCTTGAAATAGCATCCTTGATCCCAGGCCAACATAGACTCCTCTTTGTTTGCACACTAAGCTGTTTTCCACTATCTCCTGACTCTGCAGTCCTGGTCTGTTTCTGTGGTAGTTAGAGTGAATCTTTGCACAAGCCGGTGTCCATTTTCCAATTATGGCCATCCTAGCTACATTAGATATTTGTCTATGGCAAGCTTCTATATGTCTCATCCACCTTGTGTTGCTGTGTATTTACACTTATTGATCACCAAGTTACTTTATCTTCTTTTGCATACATGATTACTTTATCATTTTGTACATGGTTCTCTTATTGCTTCAGTTACACTGTCATCCTTTAAATATTCTCATATTGTATCAATATGGCCTCACGTTCACTCTGCCATTGTCAGATTTCACCCAGCACTACATAATATCCACTGGTGCGTGCAAACATCTTTCCACTCTCTCCGTGATAGGGTACATTCGGTATGGTTGTCTGAGTATATATCATCTCTTGTACACTTTATGCGGTATAGGGACAAACCAGGGGGTCCCACATGCAGCTCTTCTCTTGCTGTCCCAGTATGATGGCGGTGAGGGGGTGAGAGTTAGGGTATATGAATCCAACTGTTCCCATGACATATTCCCTCTCTGGTCAAGTCTTCAACCACATTCACCTCTTCAACCTCCTTCATCTTCTCTTCATACTGTCATTTCTTTGGAATCCATATCTTTGTCACCACCCTCAGGTGACCTGTATTCTTTATATGCTCATCTGGGTCTTGTAGCAGCACTCTCCTGATGGTGGACAGAATATCCTTCATTCCTGGAGGTGCAAGGGTGTTTTTTATATTCTCATAGGTACCTTCCTCATTTTACATCTCTTTACTGGGTACAGCATCTAAATCAATCATGATCTTAATCCCAATTGCTTTCTTTGATGTCTTCTGGCACTGTCCCAAGATGATCCTTATGAGACAAAATCCTAGCAATGCCAATACTAGTACTGCTCCAAGTAATTTGAAGGCATCCACCAACCAAGTTGGAACCCATGAAAACAGAGACAAAAAACAGCTGTCCTCCTCAGTCTTGCCCTCTTCATCCACAATTTCTGTGTGCGAGGTTGACAGCATTGTTATTGGTTCTGTCAAAGTCCCATTGTCTTCATCATGGGCAGGCGGGTATGTAAAGCAAGAAGGTCCAATCTTGGCACACACGCCTCCTTCCATTGCTGTACTTAAGTCCAGGACATACCAGTTCTGGAGGGTCATGAGCCTGATTGTCCTCAACCCTTCTCTGATCGCATTAATACCTTCTATAATTGTATTGATCATTTGCAGCAGTTCCCATCTGGCTATTTGTGACCATTTAACATTTGCCATAGTCTGAATTCCTGGCAGGATCATTGCTGTGAATATCACTGCAGTTCTGCTGAACCACTTACGCTCATCTGGAATGTCATAATAGCCTTCTATTGATTTTACTGATAAGAAATTATCTCTCCTCTGCTTCGATTAAACAATCTTTTCTTCCTCAGGAGAGTGTCAATTTTTTGGAAATCTGTAATCTGCAGGTCACTTTGTGGTGCTACTAACACCGGTATGCTTGTCAGTACCAATGAAAAACCTCCTCCCCTTGTTGGTGGCAACTTTACATATGCTCTTGATCCACAGGCCCAATAATGTTCTATCACGACTGCTGTTCCTGCCTTTATGCCTGTTACATAAAAGACTATGCCGCACTTGCGGATTTCTCCAACTTTCACCATGACATTATTTCTGGAGCAAAAAGACGCATTCTTCAGGTGTAATATTTGCAATGATTCCCCCTTCATCGTCGACCCATGTCAACAATCTTGCAATCTTAGGCCATTGGTATTTGTATTCCTTTTCTGCATTTGCCATAACTACTTCCCATTGTCTGGTTAATGCCGCTGCTTCGCACTCCATCAGCCCATCCTTCAGGAGTAAGCACTGTTCCTTTAATTTGTAACTGACATCTTTCCCAGCATTCTCTTATATCCTTCCCATTTGTATCCTTACATTCTAACATCTTATGGTCTTCAATCTTAATTCCTGCTCCATTTATTCCAGGCTGTTCATATTGTATTATTATAATAATCATTTTATTGTGATAAAGTCCAGAATCTGGACTTTACACATAATAAAACATAGTAAAACGTATAATAATATACAGAGTACGAATGCAATATATGAGGTGCAGTGCAATGTAATACAATGTAATACAAAGTGAATCACTAAAATAGGTACAGAACTATAAAATTAAATGTGAAATGCTTTATTCCATGAACAAAGTGTATAGTGTTTGGAGCTCAATTAATTGATTGAATAAATAAATGAATGAATGTGACTTCAAGTCAGTTCTAAATTCAGCAGGAAAATTGTCCAGTAATTCATTGAGACAAATACCAGGAAAGAAATACAGGGAAATCCAAATAGCCAGTCAGAATCTATGATTTCACAGAACCAAGAGTGCCCCAAGTGCTAAGGACACATCAGCTTTAATCAGGTTGGAGGGTTTTGACATCCAACCATACCCTAAATAGGGCAAGCTGTACTGAAATGGTGTCGAATTCAGACAGTAATCCCAAAAGGAATCGGAGTGATAGCCTTGTAGCTATGAACCAATCTACCAAGCATGCACATATACAAGGGGCACAGGTTGACACATTGAGTGAGGACATGTCTGGCTGACTCCATGTGTCCTAGTCTACCACAAATGTGACAAGTTCTATGCTCCGAGGCTACCCCTAAACAGGGGCCCGTAACCGCCAATACCGGCAGTTGATTTGTGCACAATTTTAGTAGAAAGTGCCTTACTTCGGGGGCCGGGAACAACAACAGATAAGGTTGGATCTTCCGATATCTGTGTACAATGTGGAACACTGCCTCATACCCTTTTAGCTTAGACAGATGGATGTAATTCCCACACCAGTCCCATCTATTACATTTCTGTTCAAAGGATTTTTCCCGGTGGACATACTGGGAACCTCTCTTTTTTGGCAAAAGGCCAGTCAATCTCTGAAAAGAGGGTTTCATTGAGGGTTTTGTTGTTAAGCCCTCGTGGGACCCCCTCAGAGTCGTAGTTTTGTCCAACCAATGCAAGTAATTTGCAAATAGGGTATGTGGAAGTTTTTAAGTAAAAAGACCCCCGAGCTCACAGGACCATGCCCCTCAATGAAGTTAAACCTAGTTCCAGACAGAGGTATTCCATAGGGCACAAAGGGCCCAAACCCAATACAGTGCGCCAATAGTGGCCCTCAAGTTTATTTAACCAGGATAGGTCTTGGATAGCTAATGCCTCTAAGCCGTAGAGGATAGACCCGACCAAACATTGCTGGTATAACTTGACAATCCCAGCCACGCTATAGCCTGCAGATCCCTTGGAGAATTTAGATGCTTGTAGAGTAAGTCATTTAGCTTGTCTCTTTTTGTGAGAGATTATCAAATTGTAATTGAACCAAGCATCAAAGTCCAAGCCTAAGTAAGGATAGGATTGGGCATAATCTATCATGCCAATGGAAGTATAAATCGTGGTATGGCTGACCTTGTTTCTGGTGATCAGAATTATATTAGTTTTTCCAGATTAATAGTTAAACCCAGCTGAGATGCGTAACTGGCCAGCTCATTAAGCATGTTCTTTATCCCAGATTTAGTTCGGTCAATTATTATCAAGTCGTCAGCGTATTACATGCCCACGATAGAAGAGTCTCCTATCCTAGGTCAGCAGTTTGATTTTAGTGCCATACGAGGGAGAAAGTGAGTGATACAATATAGGGGCCGCCACACACCCTTGCTTGACCCCCAGGTTTATGTGGATAGTGTCAGACACTTCCCCCTCATTGGTCAATCTAACGCTGGTTGTGTTGTCACTATGCAGTGAAATTAGGAGGTGTAGAATCCAACTAAGCCAATTCAAGGCTCAGAGCTTTGCCCAGAGGGTGTCTCGAACCACCTGATCGAAAGCACTATGAAAATCGATGAAGGCAATATATAGGGTAGCCTCCTTTCTACTGACGGTGGTGTTAATCAACTGATCAAGCACTCTGATATTATGCGTGGTGCTCGAGCTGTTCCTGAAACCTGTCTGGGTAAAACTCAGGACCTGATTGGCTGTGACCCATGTTTCTAATTCTCCAAGTACGAGAGACATGAAGATCTTACTTGTAACGTCCAACATGGACAACAGTCGGTAGTTGAACACATTATTCCGGTCTCCCCTTTTGTGCATCGGAATAAGCACTGACTGCAGCCATGTAGGCGGAACAGAGTAAAACCTGCAAACTTGAGCAAAGATGATTAATAGCACTTGGCACCAGTTGTTTGTGTCCTTTTTTAGAACTGCATTCTCCAGACCACTCCGGCCCAGAGCATTAGAAGTCTTAAGCTTCAGTATGGCATGCTTAACAATTATATGGCTCATTGGTAAGGGCCAGACCTCTGACAGGGTGAGTGCTATAGGGGTACAAGGACCATCTGTATTTTATTATTTGAGGCATTGTACCTGGATGTTCTCTTGACTTTTTATCTTGCACATAGTTGTCTTCTCTTTGAGATGTGGCTTTATTCACCCACACTATGGATGCTATTCTGCCTCAGAACTGTCCTCTGGTTATGCAAAGTGCAAGGTGGGTCAGGCAATGTACCTTTTTCACTAATCCTTCTGTTGCTATGAATATTTTAGTGGTTCCCAAAGCATAAGGTATAAGGTGTGGTGGCCAAGATAAGGCCCTGTCTGCCAGCCTCAGTTTGCAGCAAATAAGAGCAGACAGGTGGTAAATCAAGCTTCATGTATTCATATCAGTGTTTCCACACTGAAAGAGCACAGGGCCTGGTGGTGATTGCTGAAAAGGGTAGTGGAGCCCTGAAAGAATCAGGCTGTAGAACGAGAAATCAAGTTGCTGCTCAGAATAATCTTGCTTGGGCAGCAGTCTGAGATATGACATCCACGTATGCAAATCTATTTTAGTTTAGTTTAGTTTAGTTTATTATTTGTATAGCGCCGCCAGGCCCTGGGGCATCCAGGTGCTGAGGGAGACAGTACCAGAGGTTGAGGGTATCGTCACTCAGTTGCAGGTGTGCAGATATCATATAACATGATCTCTAGGTGGATGAAAACATTACGTTTAGGACATTGTCAAACAGTTACAGGTAATGTATAGGCCGATTTACAAATTTGCAAGTTTGCGGGCTAGGTGCATGCTAATAAGGTAGAGCTATGTGCTTTGTGTTTCTTAGGACAGTAACCATGTTTTGGAGCTGTGTCTGAATCTGTGAAAGGACGGTTCTAATCTCAACTGGAGTGGAAGTGAGTTCCAGAGTTTGGAGGCAAGCACGGGGAAGCTAGAGCCACCTGCTTTTGGGAGCTTGTATCTTGGGATATTTAAACAATGTGTTTGGGCTGATCTGGTAGGACGCGCTGGGGTGTGGTGAGTGAAGTTGTCAGATAGGTATCTAGGTGCTTGGTTATCTAGGCATTTGTGAGTGAGTGAGAGGGTTTTATATTAAATTCTTTGTGGTATAGATAGCCATTGGCAGGAGCGTTTGGCGTCAGATATGTGTTCATGTTTAGGTATGTTCAGGGCTGCTCGCAGGGCGTTGTTTTGGATGACTTGCAGTTTGTTGATGTTTTTCTGACTGGTGCCCAAGTACAGAGCATTGCAATCGTCTACTTTAGAGAGGATTAGTGCTCTAGCTAAGATGGTGCAGTTGGATGGTGTGAGATAAGGTCTGCTGGCATTGATGAGTTTACAGGTGTAAGCAGTGGCGGATGAGACGGAATTGATCTGTCTTGTCAATGTGAGGGAGGAATTGAGGTAGATTCCTAAGGTTTTGACGTTGTTGGAGATGCTGATGTTATTGCCGTCTATAGTGAATGCCTGGTAGCGTGTGTCGAGTTTATTAACTCTTGGTTGGGATCCTAGGAGAAGAAGCTCAGTCTTGTCATCGTTGAGGCATAGTCCATGCTTGGCCATTCATTCTTGGATAATGGAGTAAATGTTATTGAGAGCAGTGAGGTCAGTGGAGTAGTCGCCTGTTAAAGGGATCAGTATTTGGGTGTCATCTGAGTAGTTGGTGTAGATGACACCCAATCGGTCCAGTATGTCAAAGAGCGGTTTCGTGAACACATTGTATAGAGTGGGGGAGACGCAGGAGCCCTGAGGGATGCCGCATGTGACTGGGGCTGCGTTGGCAGAGGCTGTAGGTGCGAAGACTCTCATGGATCTGTTGTTCAGGAAGGACTGGATCCATGCGTTAGCATTGTCTGAGAATTTGGCTGCTGAGGATAGATGTTTGCAAAGGATGTCGTGGTTGACCAGGTCGAAGGTGGCCGATAAGTCAAGAAGGAGGAGGAAGGCCAGTTTGCCATTGTCTTTAATGTTGTCCATCTGTGTTTTAAGGTCAATCAGGGTGGTCTCAGTGCTGTGTTTGGGGCGGAAGCCAGATTGTCTGAGTCCTAGTAAGTTGTTTTTCTCAAGGTGGTTCTGTATCTGGAGATAGGCCGCTCTGTCAAAGATTTTTAGAAGGAAGGGCACAGTCGTAATGGGTCTATAGTTGGTGGGGACACTTGGGTCTAGGGTAGGCTTCTTAAGTAGGGGAAGAACCCAAGAGCCCTTGAGGTTATTGTGCACTTTGTTGGATGTGAAAGATGAGTTGATGAGTGATGTGATAAAGGGAGCAAGTTGTTTGGCTGCATCTTTAATGATTGGGGCCGGGCAAAAGTCACCTTGGCATTTGGACGGTTTTTAGTGAGTTGATTATTTCTTCAACCTCTTTGATGGTTATGGTGGAAAACTTGAAGAGGTTATTGTCATCATTTTGAGGGGTGGTGTGGGTATGTGTGGGGGGGATGTTCTCAACGAGGGTAAGGCTTTCTTTCTTAGACAAGATTTTGGCCTGTAGCATAGCAATTTTGCCAAGGAGGGCTTCCTGAATGTTTGTGCACCAGTGGATGTCTTTGTTGCATGTGTCTGGAATGGGGGAGGGTGATTCGAGATCTCTCAGGATGTTAAAGAGCTCTTTGGTATTGGATTTAGCGTTACAGATATTTTCATTGTGGATGGTGGGTGGTGACTGTTTCCATGCTAATTCTGCTTGTCTTTTGATTTTGCGGAGTGTTTTTAGTTCGGGGGTGAACCAGGAATTGAGGTGTGCGCGTGGTTTGGCTTTACGTAGCTTGAGTGGTGCTATGGTGTTTATGACCTTAAGGATGGTTGTGTTGTATAACTCTACTAGTTCAGTAGTGTTAGTCATGATAGTTGAGAAGCCGATGATGGGTTGGAGTAACGGGAGGAGTTTCTCTACTGTGATGTTTTTGTTATTTCTTGTGAGTGTGGGTGGAGCATTGGGGTAGGCCCTAGTGTTTGAGTGCCTTTATTGATGGTGAAAGTAATGAGGTGGTGATCAGTCCAAGCGCATGGTGTGTTGGATAGGATGGTGGTATTGCAATTAAGATCAGCTATCCAGTCAAGGATGCAACCTTTGTTGTGTGTGGGTTGTGAGATATGATGGGTGAGTCCTAATTCTGAAATGGTATTGGCGATAGTGTTAGCTTTGTCATCTTTCTCATCGTTGAGACCTAGATTAAAGTCTCCTAGGATGAGTAGTCGTGAGTTGGGTTTGATGTTGTTGGAGAGTAAGAGGGCTATGTCGTCATTAAAGGATAATATAGGGCCTGCCGGTCTGTAAATGAGGTGGATGTTGATTGTGCTTGTGTAGGTTGTGGATAGTTTGAGGGTGAGTAGTTCCGCTGAGGGGAGGGATTGGTTTTTTATGTGTCTTATGTTGATGGAGCTTTTTGCAATAATTTCTACTCCACCACCTTTGTCTGTTTGTCTGTCTGCACGGTAGATGGTATAGTCATTAGGTATAGCTAGTGATAGAGAGGGGCCAGAAGCTGGGTGGAGCCAGGTCTTGGTAATAGTTATGAAATCGAGTTCATTGATGGAGATGATGTCGGCTATGTCTAGGGCATGGGCTACTACGGATATCGCATTAATGAGTGCACCTTTGATAGTTTTGGTGGTAAGGCATGGTTTTTTGGTGTGGGTGCGGGGGGAGGGTGCGTTCAGGCAGGGCGCAATCTGGTCTGTCAGAGGTATAAGGTGTGTGCGAGGAGAGGCAGATTTGGGTGAGGTTCTGTTTTGTTTGTTGCCTAAGTTGAGGAAGATCGCAGGGGTGTGTGTTCTGGATCTGAGTCGGGCGAGTCTCAATGAACCTATGCAGGGGTAGGATTTGCTGGTAGTAAGGTTCCTAAGGGTAGGCAGGCTGGGGGGGTAGTCTGTGATGCTTTTTGGGGGCTAGAGGTATCTGCTATGCGGTGAGAGTTTGTGGTGGAGGCAGGCTGGAAGGGGTTGTTGTTAGGTAGGAAGGGGGTGGGGCAGGGTATGGGGTAATGTCTAGGGCAAGCTAGTCTGCTGAGGCCATTGGGGTGTGAAAGGAAGTGTAACCCTGTACATAGGATGTCGTGCGGGACCAGGCAGAATGGGAACATGATGAGGAAGGTCCAGGTTATCATATCTGATTTAGAATTGGGCTGGGGATTTCAGTACTCCTATGTTAGTGTGATTGGGAGTGACTTGGCACGGTGGTAGACAATATGCTCACGTGTGGGTGCGCAGGTGGGTAGAGATTGCTAGTGCCAGCATAGGTAAGGTCGGAGGTTGATGCACAGTCATAAGGTGTGAGCTGGGTTCAGGCTGATGCGCATTCAGGATACTATGAGCTCAAAGTAAGGTGGCTAAGGGTGCTAGTGCACAGTGGAACTAAATGCCCCATCTAGTTGAGTGTGGGCACGGTACTAAAGCAAGATGCAATCAGGCAAAGCTAATGTGCAGTGGTGCTAAGGGTGACGATGATAACGCACAGTACCAATTTTAAAATGCTAATGCACAATGCTAATACACAATGGTGCTGAGGGTGAAGATGATAACGCACAGTACCAATTTTAAAATGCTAATGCACAATGCTAATACACAATGATGCTAGGGTGCACACTCAGGTGCGTGGCTGGGTTCACAGTTAGTACGCAAGATACTAGAGCATAATGCAAGCAAGTAAGCACACTAGATATTTAATTTAGGGTGAGGGAATCGCTTGTAGAGCGTGGGTTAACAGTATTGCAGGCTTGGAAGTATGCGAGCGGAGAGCGTGATAATACGCTGTCTTGAGCGTGAGGATGCAATGAACGCTGCTCGAATTGTGGGCACTTTGGAGAAATTGGCTCTGGTGTGGTGGGGGGTGGTGGTGTTGGCAACGGTAGCTGGCAGAATTAGTGCAGGGGGATCGAGTGCAAAGTGAGGCACGTGTCTATATACATAAATTGAAGAGGGAGTATAGGCACGTGTTAGCGTAATGCATTACTTTGGGCCTATAATATCAATGTCTGGGGAGGCTTACCTGCTAATTAACAGCGAATTGTGGCCAGGGCCTCGGTAGCCTCCAGACAGGCTCCAGACAGGAAGTTCCCCTTATGGAGGAGCTCCTTAGGGAGGAAGCCGGCGTTCGCCTGCCGGCGTGTGGTAGGCCCTGAAGAGCAGGGGCTGGCCCAATGGGAACAGTCGGCTTGGGTCAGATGGTCGCCGAGAAGGTGCCTGCGGCCATCTTTGAACAGGAACACCTTGTGTGTTCTATGGTGGCCCCAGAATGTAGAGAGGGAGAATAAAAGGGCTTAAGGGCTCGATTCGGAGCTTGCAAGTACTTTATTCTTGCTGATTAAGAATAATGCTGCTGAATGCAGCGCTCTCTGTGTCGGAGGGATAAGGGTGTCAGGGACTGGCATTAGGCAGAGATGCCTACCTTGAATCAAGAAAAAGTAGCTGTGGTTGCTGCCACGTGCTCCTGCAGTGTGGGGTGCTCCTGCACCTCCGGTGTCCTGGGCGATTTTGATTTTTGATTGCGATCGGGTGCTTGTTTGTACTCTTCCAGCAGCTGCCGCGGTTGCTGTGAGTAGCAAGTCCATCCAATCTGCGTCTCTGTAACACTCTCTGCCTCTTCGCTGCTCCCAGCTTTTTCAGTGTGGAAAACGTCCACACTTGAGATCAAATTAGCAAGATACACCTGAAATACGCGCCTGATTCCACTGTGTTAAGAACTGTCAAGGAGAGAGGAGTTGTGTCCAGTACCTCACCACTCAAATTGCGTGCTGTACTCCCGAGGGTACCTTTGGCTTGTTCTCCAGAGGCTATGTTCCCAATTTGGGGTACAGTTGTTTCTTTTGCCCTGAGGAAGACATCTATTTGATTTTAACACCCAGCAGGTGGCTCTGTTGCCGAAATGTGTTCAAGATGTCAGTTTAAGATTTTGAACTGTTCATGAATCATTCCTTTAGACACAAACACATTTTTAAACACATGTATCCTATGCTAAATACATTTATGACCTTTTATATTCCTTTTGAATTCAAATAAATCGGAAATTGACAAGTTATGACCACTTTTATTCTTTTCAGAATTTAAGATGGCTGTAAACCTTAATGTACTCTTAGTTTTATGTCCGATTCCACTGTGTCTTAGGGAACTCTCCCTACTTTTTTGTGTAGGGATCCAATTATGGCTCTGGCTATGGTTAGGCAGTTTTGCTGAGAGAGGAAGGGTCTAGCTGCGGTTAGTAATTTGAAGTGGTATGCCGCTGCGGACTGCTATGGCGTTGACCTTTCTTGAAATGGATAGGTTGGAGTCCAGGTAAACTCGTGGTGTTTTGACGGCTTGGGAGACGGAGATTTGAACATTGTCGATAGTGAATGCATTGTATTGGTCATTGAGTATCCTTAGGGTTTCAGGGGAGCCAATTAGAAGAAGTTCTGTTTTGTCCCTATTTAGACATAGCCAGTTTTCAGCCATCCATATTTGGATGGTGGTGTAGATTGAGTTGAGGGTTTTGGTGTCAAATTCACCTGAGAGTGGGATGAGGACCTGCGTGGCGTCAGCCTATTTTGTGTAGGTGACGCCTAGTGCGTCGAGGATGATGAACAGTGGCTTGGTGAATATATTGTAAAGGGTGGGGAGATGCAGGAACCCTGCGGGACACCGAACTTCATGATGTTGGGGTGTGCGCAGGCTTGGTCGGGGAAGACCTTCATGGCTCTATCTTTGAGGAATTAGGTGATCCACGCTGTGGAATTAGGAGAGAAATTGGCAGCAGAGGATAAGTGATGGCAGAGGGTGTTTTGGTCAACAAGGTCGAATGCTGCCGACAGATCTAGGAGGAGGAGGAGGAGGACTGGTTTGCCAGCATCTCTAATGTCATCCATTTGATTCTTGAGGTCTAACAGGGCTGTTTAGGTCCTGTGGCCAGGGCGAAAGACAGACTGATGGAGACCGGGAAGGCTATTAGCTTCTAGGAACTTTAGTATTTGGAGATCTGCTGCTTTGTTTAAGATCTTTAGTAGAAATGGAACTGTGGTGATGGGTCTGTAATTCCCTGGGTTAGTTGGGTCAAGCAAGGGTTTCTTTAGGAGTGGGCGTACCCAGTCTTCCTTGAGACTGGTTGGAACATGCCCAGAGGAGGCGTTGATGAATGCGGCGAGAAAAAGGGCAAGCGTGGATGCGCATTCTTTGATAAGATGGGCACGGCAGATGTCCCCTTTGCAGTTGGATGGTTTTATGGAGTTAAGAAGATCAATGACTTCTTTTCAGTGACGTCCTGAAAACAGAAGAGGGGAGATTCACTCACCTTGAGGCTTGTGGGGATTTGTGGTTTAGAGGTTTGGCAGTTAAGAGATTGTTGGTGAGCTTGGATTTTGTTCTGAAGGGTATCGAGTTTTCCCAGCATGCTGTTGCACCAGGCTTCGTCTTTTGTGAGGATTGTGGAGGGGTCGAAAGGCATTATAGCTCTCTGAATATAGAGATTATCTCTTTGGTGTCAGACTTGTAAGTTGGCTATTCTAGTGTTAAAGGAGGTGTTTTTGGCTTTAATGATGGCAATTTTGTATTCTTTGGCTATTTTGTTGAACTCTAGTTTTGTGGCGTTGCTCGGTTTGGCTTTCCAAATGGAGAGAGCTTCCCTTTTCATGGTGCGTAGAGCCAGGAGTTTGGGAGTGTACCGAGCAGTGAGGGGACAATATAGTTTACAGCTTGGGTGATGATGACGTTGAATGTGTGCAAGTGATTCAGGGTCATTTGAAAAAGGGGTCTTGGGGGCAGGCACTGTTAGTTGGGGTAGGAGCCTTTCTTTGGTAAGCAGGTGGGTGCTCCTTGTGAGGGCAGGGGGGAGGGGTGTCATGATCTCTGCTTCCAAAAGATCAGGACTTGCCCGACTCCCTTGGAAGCAGACCCATAACCCCGGTTCCGAGTGCCAGCCAGTCCCAATTGGGACCTTTTGGACCCTGTCCTGGCGCCAGTGGCACCAGGCTCATAAAGATGCCCAGTCCCAGCGCTGGAAGCGCCGGGCTCATAATGCTTGGGTGGATTTACCTGCAGCAGACCATGCTGCTTACTTACCTGCCAGTTGAACCCCTGATCCTTTTCTGTTTGGGACTACTTTTCCTGTTGGGTGGGGCAGGAGCCACTCCCTAGGTTCAGAATACTGGAACTCTTCTGGAAAGCAGGAACTCTTTTCTTACCTAGGCGTGGCTGTGGAAGGAGACACCTAAGCACTACAGAGGCTATTTAAACCACACCCGATGGATGAATCTTGCTTTGTGTTATTCTGCATTCTCTGCAGCAGAACGCTCATCGTGTCTTCTGCTTCTGATCCTGGGCCTAAGGGAACAAAGGCTTACCATCCTGGAATCCAGTCTTCAGCAGCACCTGTAAAGACAAAGAAAGAACAGGTTAGCACTACGGTCTTCAGTGGCATCTCTTACCTGGTCCATCGGCTGTCACCAACGCCTCGCGCTGCATTCCGGCATCTGAAAGACAAAGGCTTACCTACTCTTCGCATGCTCCGGAGGTCTTCGCACTGCATTCCGGCATCTGAAAGACAAAAGGTTACCAGCTCTTCGCACGTTCCGGAGGCCTTCGGCGCTGCATCCCGCATCTGAAAGACAAAAGAAGGTGCGTTTAAAGACATTGGGCAACTTTATTACTCACGTGCCATTACTCCTTCCCACGCCGAATCCAGTGGGTATTCCAGCACCCTTCAGCTTCTCTAAAGCTCCGAACTTGTACCTGCAAGATAAAAGGGACAGTTAGTGCGCATCGTGAAACAGGCTACAAGCGCTTACTTACGTGCTTCCAGGCGCTTCTATTCCTCACGCGGGTTCGATCCTCAACTCTCATCAGCCCGCCATTCGCCATCGCCGGAACCCTGCAAAACAAGAGATATCATTACAAAAGACTTTTAAGACATTTTAAATGCCCAGAACTTACCGTTCGTGCAGTTAACGACGGACAGCAGTCCTCTGAGGTCAAGAGGCCTGCACCCTTATCCAGGGAAGAAACTGGTTACGGCACCCTGCCCCGAGGCAGATGGAGAGCTCGGCGTTCACTTACCTAAGGTGAGGGCGTTAACCTTTGGGGTTCTACAGGAGAAGAGAAAGGGAAGAGGAGAGAGGCACCCAATAACCCAGTTCATTAATCCCATATTTTCTATCTGCAGACATCTTACTCTTCGAGTCAGACATACAGTGCACAGAGGTCCAGCCCAAAGAGCCAACCGTGTGTTACACATCACCTTTGAAGATACGGCATTCACCCAGTCAAGACCGGCGCCTCTGCGGGAATCAGGTGAGCGTTACAAGGGGAGACTCTGTCTGGGGAGTAGCATTAGTAGTGTACAGATCGAAGAGAATGAGGTAGTGGTTTGTCCAGGGAAGGGGGGTCTGGAATTGACCGTGAGCTGGCAGTTATGGTGTGCTATCCAGTCGAGGGTGTGACCTTTAGTATGGGTGGGTTTTGTGATGGCTTGTTTGAACTCTAGAGTTGTCAGAGCTTTATCTAGGGATTGATTTGGCTGAGGAGTCATTAGGGTCATTTAGGCCGAGGTTGAGGTCATCTAAGAGAATTTCTTTGGTGCTTCTCTTTAAGTTGTCGATTAGGCGGTGCACTAAGAAGGCCTGGAAGTCGGTGGTGGGTCCTGGAAGGGGGTAT
The DNA here is from genome assembly GCF_040938575.1 of Ambystoma mexicanum. Lineage (NCBI taxonomy): Eukaryota > Metazoa > Chordata > Amphibia > Caudata > Ambystomatidae > Ambystoma > Ambystoma mexicanum. Next base: position 245,343,534 of record NC_090934.1, read on the forward strand.
ACAATTTGCAGTTGGGCTTAGCTTGGGGAGCAGGTGGTCACTGTTGTTCTCTATCTCGCTGTCCACCTTTCCATTTGGGATGGATTCTCTAGCTATTAGTGCCACCCTGCCTCCTTCAAAGTGTGGGACTTTCTTGCCTGAATATTGTGTAGCCAGGAGGAATTGCAAGGGCTACTGCAGGTCCAGAAGCTTTGTGGAGCCAAGTTTTGCTGATTATGAGGAGGTCTAGATTGTGAGTGATAATGAGATCATGTGTGTCCAAGGCGTGGGCGCAGCTGAGTGGAGAGGTTTGTGCTGTACCAGGTTTGGTGGGGTGCAGCAGGATGGATGTGGGGGCCTTAGAGGGGTTGTCAGCATAGCAATCCTGCATAGCATACCAATCCTGAATAGCATAGCAATCCTGTCACATCAAACCCATTCCCCCCCGGCCCTGTTTGGTCATCCCTGAACAGGGTGTAGACCACAGGGAGCAGGAATGGGGTATAATCTTAACTAACGATACCCAGGTATATTGATGACATAAGGACATGGCAGAGAAGCACAGGAATTGCTACTGAAATGATGTTGTTCCTAGAAACAGAGATTGTGGAACTAAATGTTCCTAATTCAAAACCTCAGACTAATCAGTGTTGCACATTTGAAATGTCCATAATTTGAAGCTTTTCTATTTCAAGTGGCAGCAGTCTGGCTTCGGTGGGCCAGGAACACACCTGTCTAGCACAGCATGACAGAAGGCAGCAAATAAGAAAATGGAAGAGCCCTATGAACTGAAAAGTGTTTGAAAGTGGTGAAAGAGATCAGAGCATAACATATTGGTGTAGCTGTGGCAGATGTATCCACAGGAAAAGGGATGGGTCATCTTGGGACAAGAGAAGTCATTGATAAGGTGGTCATAACACCATTCAGCAAGATTGTTTGGGACAGGGATGAAGGGAATCCCCCACTGGCATACATAGGAGTGTGGGAGCATATCTAGCCCTCAGAGGCATTTATTAGGTCTGCATAGACTAGAGAGAAATTGAGAAAGGTGTTAGTGCCTGGGTGTAAGATGGTGGATGTAGGGTGGGGCAGAACCAATACCATGGTAATGAACAGCAAACTGGTGCAAAATACTTCACAATTATGAAGGTAGTAGCAGCACTATTCCTAGCTTTAGCAGTCCAACTCTATGTAGATTGGGGCCTTATGCCCAAAGGTTCCAAAGAGTGTCAGTCATTCCAGGAATGGGTAGACAGGAGGCACGATGATGCAAAAGTTCAGGATCCCTGCCAGAATGATGATGACAGCTGCGTAGAGCTGGAAGAAATCAGCTGCAGTGCTGGGTCCACCTAGCTGGCCTCCAAAACCAAATTTTGCTGGAGCACCTATGCACCTATACTCCAGGTCCGCAGCGTTACAGTGGCTGCTTGGTGACAAAAACCTTTGAGAGCGATAGGCCACCTGCCAAGACAAGTGTAGTAAAAACGTTGGAGAGCGATGGGTCACCTGCCGGTGACGAGTCTAGCAAAAACTTTTGAGAGCGATGGGTCACCTGCTGAAGTCAAGTGAGATGATGGGCACATTCCTCAAATTGTACCTTGGGACAGGTAGTGGAACCTTGTCATTGAGGAGTGCTGGAAGCTGAGTCACTGGTGTTTTAGCTGCTGGGAACACAGTGGGCTGCTTAACAGGGGTCTGTTTCTCCTGTACCCCTGCAGAGTGCAGGTCTACTATGTCTTTGGTGATGTCGGCGGACGAATTGTCTTTGTCCTGGACTTCTTGCTATTTATCATCATCCAATGGCGGTGCTGCTTTCACCAACTGGCTGACATGGACTGTGACGTGCGTTGTCAGGAACTTTCCAGCGGGGATGCAGGAAATATCTTAGCTGGAAGTGAGAACTGACAATGAGAATTTGTCTTTTGCAACATGACACATGGAGAACATCATTTAGTTGTAAGTCACATAGCTGAGGGGAAGGTGGTGACGTAACTGCCTTTTGCATGGGCCTCCCCATGGGTATCTCGTGGGGGAGAGACCTCTGTCAGAGTTTATGGAACTGGAAGGACAGGATGGAAAGAGGTGCTAAGGGGTTCTTAAATCATAGGAGAAACAATGGTTCATCAACAGGAGCCTGAGGGCCATGCAGGGTGCTGTCAGAAAGTTGAGTGTGGGCCCTGCACTTCATAATGGCCCATTCACTATGTGGCAGAATTGCAATAAGCGGTACTTCAACATAGGGTGCATTGAAAATGGGCGTACCTTGTGTAGTTAGGAAATCTCTCTGTTTCCAGAGGGTCCTGCAGTCATGTGAAATATCAAAAGCATACCGTGAATCTGTATATATTGTGGCTGTGCATAGTTTGGCAATTATGCAAGCCTGTGTTAGGACAATGTCGTCATCTTTTGTAAGGAGAAGAGCAGCTACCGCTGTGAGACCTTTGGGAAAGGCATGGGCTACAGGGTCTAACTGTGAGCTAAAATAGCCTACAGGGCATTGCAGGTCCAAGTGCTTCTGCATGAGTTTGTCTATGGCATACCCCTATTTCTGTCACAGAACAGGGTTAATGATTTAGAGTCGTCCTAGAGGTTGGGAGCAATTGAGAGGTGCAGTCTTGCTCTTGGCAAAGGCTGTGGAAGAGTCATGAGACCCCCTGAGTCGGAGTCGGCGAGGGAGATTTGAAAGGAAGGTGATGCTAACAGTAGGTCATCCATGTATTGGAGCACAATGGAACCCCCAGGGAAGGTGGCATCCTGGAGATCTTCCTGCAGAATCTGTAAGAAGAGAGATGGGGCATCAATAAACCCCATTGGGAAGGACCTATTGGTGAGTTGACGTCCCTTGTAAGTGGATGCAAAGAAATTCTAATAGCACAGGTGGATAGGGACATAGAAGAAGACAGAGGCAATATGCCAGTGAAACATTTGGTGTGGGATCATGGAAGTCATAGAACAACACACATGGAAAGCCGCAGGCCTCTGGCCTGCAGAACCATGTGGAGGACAGCACCCAGAGGATGTGTTGGAGGCGCAGTGCTTTGGAGAAAAAACAAAGGGGGTGCGGAGCTGTGGGAAATGAGCAGTGACCTAAAGGAGGAGATCATGATAGAAAAAGTGAACAGCAACAGAACACATAAGAAAACTAAACAAGCAAAAGAAGCAGGTGTTGTACAAAAGAATAAAGACACAAAAGAGGGGAGGATACGACCTGCAGACAGAAGGCATGATACTCAGGAATAAGAGAGCTAGAAGAAAGGCCAGACGTGAGAGACAGGAAACACGACCCAGAGAAACAGTGTGAGGGAGTGTTTCTGAAGACAGAGGATCATCAGAAACACGAGAACACAGCGGGACAGTTTGCCTGTACCAAGCGAGAGACCCTGAATCACTGGGGAGGAGAATAGATAGGTGGAACAAGTCAAAAGGGTGAGGAGAAATGATACAAGTGAGTGAATCTGGAAATCGAGAAAAATATCAGAAATAAGAGAAATGAGAGTGAGAGGTGGGGGGAGAGTTTGGAAACAGGATACAAATGAATATGAGAACGAGAGGTGAGACACACTATGGAAACTCAGAAATAAGATCAGGGATAAGCGAAAGAGAGACAGTTCTAGTCTGTGCGAAGAGGGGAGAGACAACATGCTTGATACCCTCCTCTCCTTGAGGTGATATTCTGTGCTGGGGCATCTGTGTTAAGAGGCATTCCTGGATTGAGAGTCATCCGAACAGGTTAAGCAGAGAGAATGTCCCACCGGCACTGAGTCAATAAGGTGTTGTACCTGTGTAGCTTGTGCGGGTGTTAGTGGTGAAGAAGGCTCTCTAGGAGGCTCCACATGAGTGGGGTGTTGGAAGAGAAACCAACCTTCAGCTTGCCTACATTGTGGAACCTCTAGATAAATACAATCATGAGAACAATCACTGATACATTGCATCATGCATAGCAACTTAGTAGGTGAGCAAGAGCTCAACAGAAAGTTGTGGTGTTTGGTAATGGTACCAATTGAAACAGATAATCCAGGTGATACTGTGTGTGGGATAGTGGTGCCGGATATGCCAACAGCATTGACAATTTCCTTGGAGACATCCCCATTTAGAAATTCAGCCACTCGCAGCGTGGAGCGCCTGGCACCAGTGTATATTAGTTCAGTGTTAGAAAATCAGCAGACCACCTGGCAGGTCCCTCTGGCAAAGTCATTGTGGACCACAGAAGACATGAATGTCATAGTAGCCCCCGATCAGAGGAGGACAAGGTGGCGGGGCAGGTGGTGTGGGCGTTGGGTAGCAAACTGAACTGTTTGGAGGAATGAAATCATTGCAAGCAGTAGTGGAACCATATTACCGTGGTCTGAAACGTTTGGTATGATATGATATGATAAGGCATTTGTAACGCGCCTATACACAAGTGTTTCAAGGCGCAACGAGGCAGGGGGGGGAACAAGGGGAGACAGACAACGATCTTACTAGGCCAGGTGTCATTCAGATCGCGCAAGTGCAAGGGTAGAGGGGAAGGGAAAAGTGCATGGGGGAAAGGGAGAGGGGAAAGTGCAGTACAGGGTTATTAGCATACAGCATACAGGATAAATAACAAGGGCCAGCTGGTGGCAAGTGCGAGGTAAGTGCAGACAAGTGCTGGGAAGGGGGGCTGTATGGATACAGACACAGTCCCGTAGTGCAGGGGTTGCCGTGGAGGCAGTGCAGGGGAGAGTGGCTGGGCCGAGAACGGTGAATGGCCCAGTTGCAGATTCAGTGCAGTTTCAGTAGTATTAGCAGGGGAGAGGGGGAGAGAAAGCGGAGGCAAAGAGGAAGGTTTTGAGGTGCTTCCGGAACCGGAGGTGGTTCTCCTCAAGTTTCAGGGAGGTGGGAAGGCTGTTCCAGAGGGAGGCCCCTGCAGTGGAAAGAGATCTGCCCCCAACTCGTTGTTTGGAGAAGCGGCTGACCCTGAGGGAGTTGGAGGCGGATGAGCGAAGAGCTCGAGAAGGAAGGTATTTTGGCCCAAGGCCCCAGACGGCCTTGTGGACAATGCAGAGGGTTTTGAACTTGATCCTCGCAGTCACTGGGAGCCAGTGTAGTGATTTCAGCCCTGGAGAGATACGGTCCCTGGGCTTGAGGCCAAGGACAAGTCTTGCAGTCCTGTTCTGGATGAGTTGCAAAGGGCGGAGAGTAGAGGCGGGCAGATTAAGATAGAGGCTGTTACAGTAGTCCAGCTTAGAGAGAACCAGGGCTCTAGAGACAGTGAGCTTCTGGGAGAAGGAGAGGAAAGGAAGGATACCTCTGAGGAGGTGTAGCTGGTAGTGTGACTTCTTAGAGACGTCGGATATGTGAGGAGAGAAGGAGAGTGTGGAGTTGAAGATGACCCCAAGGTTTTTTGCCTTGCAGGTAGGAGCAGGAAGAGGGCCCAGAGAGGCCGGCCAGAGAGCAGCAGGGAAGGAGGGAGTGGGAGTGCCGATGAGTAGAATCTCAGTCTTACTGGCATTAAGGCAGTGGTCGTTGGCGGCACACCATTCCTGGATAGCAGAAAGACAGTCAGAGATGAGGGAAGGAGAAGAGGAGGCCGAGGGTAGCCTGAAAATGAGTTGGGTATCATCCGCATAGCACTGAAAGTAGGGGCAGAGAGCGGCGATGTGGTGGGCGAGAAGTGCCAGATACTGGTTGAACAGCCACGGAGAGAGGTTAGATCCCTGGGGGACACCACAGGTAGAGAAGAAGATGTCAGAGAGGAAAGACCCCAGTTGGACCTGGGAGGGTCGATTTGAGAGGAAAGAGGTCAGCCACGTCAGAGCCTGACCAGTGATACCGAGGTTATCACGGAGACGGTTGAGCAGGATGGTATGGTTGACAGTATCAAAGGCAGAAGAGAGATCAAGCAAAATGAGAACACATGGAATGTTAGAGTCAAGGTTCGAGAGCAGGTCCTCACGGATGTTCAGGAGAGCAGTTTCCGTGCTTCTGGCAGCTCTGAAGCCAGACTGATGGTCATGAAGACTACCAACACATTCAGCATGGAGATTAAGCTGGGAGATGGCCAGTTTCTCCAGGAGCATGCCCAGGAAGGGAGTGATAGAGATTGGGCGATAGTTAGCTGGGCAGGAAGGGTCGGAAGAGGGTTTCTTAAGAAGGGGGTGCACAAGGGAATGCTTGAGAGGGGATGGGAAGACTCCAGAGGCGAAGGAGTGATTGCAGAAGTCAGCAAGGGCAGGAGCCAAGGAGTCAATGTGGTCCTTGATAGTTTTGGAGGAACAGGGGTGGACCTGTTTTGACGAGACTTTCATAGATCGGACTTGTCTTGAAACCTTGTCAGCAGAAAAAAGGGGAAAGGAAGAGAAGGAGAGAGGAGGGGTGGCTGCAGAAGAGCCAGAGGAAGGGCAGGGAATAGAGGGGGGGAGGTTATAGGAGGAGAGTGAGGACAGGATGTCCTGAGTTTTTGAAATGAAGTGAGAGGCCAGTGCCGTGCAGAGGGCCTGGGAGGGGACAGGAGAGGTAGAGACTGCAGCAGGGTTGGCCAGCTCCTTGCAGATTTTAAAGAGTTCGGCCGAATTGTTAGATGCCGCAGAGATGCGGGCTTGGATAAGGGCTCTCTTCTTGGTGAGAACGGAGAGCCGGTATTGCCTTTGGAGCAGGCGACAGGCCAGTTTGTCAGAGGATGAACATGAAGCACGCCATTTCCTCTCTGGACATTGTTGGATGATATGACCCGTATGCTTACAATATCTGCAGAAAGGTTGCTCTGGCAGGGGTTGCTGGGCAGGCAGCAATGGATGTGAAGAAAATCAGCAGGGCCTGGTAGCCCTGGTAGCCCTGGTGAGAAGGTGGTGGAGAATTATGTTGGGCATAGGTCTGGCATAGAGTACTCAGGCGTCCCCGGACTCCAGAGTCCCTCTTTTGTTAAGCATGCTGTATTTGCAAAGCCATGAGGCAGGTAGCCCCATCTTGCTCCTGGTGTTTGGGTTTGTTATAGAAATCTTGAGCTGCTTGTTGTGCTTTTTCAATAGATTAATTTTGCCCCCCCCCAACTTGAACATTTTTGCATATTGTTAGAAATGTACGGAAGTACACTAGTCACAAAATATTTGGTTAAAAAAAAAAGAAAATAGTCAGTCTAGCAAGGCAGTCATGGGGTATTTACATTGGTTCTGTTTGAAAAATGCAATCGTAGATCAGTCAGATTTGACAGAGTATTTTCTTTGATGAGGGCTGGAAGAGCGGTAATATTCGCTGTAATATTCTCAACTTCCGCTAGTCTGTCAGGCCATTGCAGTTTGTCCATAATTCATTTTTGTATAGAGTGTCTTTCAGCACAGCTCGTAAGAGTTAATTAAGGTCCCCAATGGCGGGGTCACAAGAGGCAATCATTGTGTCCAAATGTTCCATGAAAGCGGTGGTGGTTGTCACGCTACGTAGGGAATTGTTATAAGTCAGTGAAGCTCCAGGGAGCGTGAATCCTCACAGGTTCCACATCAGTATTAGCCCGAGAGAAGGTGTGCATAAGCATGAGGGTGGACAGAGTGGAGGATGTTGCTGCGTCCATAGTGTGTAGCGACGGGTTGCTCGCACATAAATTAATGTGTCAATTGAATATCTTGCCTGGTAAATAGTCCTGGCCTGGATTTAAAAGCATAGGAGTCGGACAGTGCTTGCAGGTCCTCCATGTATTTCAGGCATATTGTGTCAGACTTGCGCCTTGCAGGACTTGGGGGTAGGCAGGGGAGTGGATGTAGATTGAGGTGGGAACCTACTTTGCTGATAGCCGGTCCAGGGTAGCATGTAAGTAGAGGCTGCTGGTGGCAGAAGTAGAGGCGGGGCAAGGGGAGGAAGATGAGGTTGTGGCGGGGGTGCAGACAGGGGTGTGAGAGGTAGGGGAGGATGGTGGGGTTAGCTGATCTGGCAGCTGGCTGTGGTGCGGGTGGTTGGGGGAGTGTGCCTGTGGAGATGGCGGGTGGAGGTGGTGGCCCAGAGCATGGAAAAGGAGGTATGCAGGACCTCAGGTTAGGCAAGCATGGTGCTAGTCCATCTAAAAAGTCTACAGGTGGCACTGTAAGTGCTTCTGAACGGGATTCTTTAACAGTGTCTGCAGAAACCCTTGGGTAGAGGCCTGTTTTGCTAGTGGGTCTACTCTTTTGTCAGCCTGATTTTGCGAGCAGCCGTACTGCTTGAATTCTTTCTCTAACTTAGCCTGAGATTTCTTACGGGATCTAGTCTAACTGTCACGCAATCTGTCAGCTTTGTACAATGAGAAATAAGTTGATCAATGACCATCAGCAACTTAAACTTTCTTTGTTCCTAAGCCTTGTGCAAGACAACGGGGTGATCTGCCTGAAATGACCCCTCCAGTGGCCCTGAAACCCCTTTGACCTTGATGCCACACTTTGAAATATTTACAGGTGAATGCCCCATACATCGAAAACATGAAGAGGCATTTGTCCCTACTGCAGGAGTAAGCTGTGTTTTGGAAAGCTCAGAGTCCATAGCTAAGTCTAGAAACCCGAATGAGCGAGGCAGACACAAAGGGAGGTAGGATCGCAGGTACTGAAGATCAAGAGGGGTGTTTGCAAACTGCATCCTGACAATTGGTATTTGTTGGTGGTCACAGCTTAAAGACAAACAGGAGAGGTGGTACACAAAAGGGAGACATGAGCAAGCAAGTATTGATAGAGTTTGCCGAATATAAAGATAAAGTAATATACAAGAAGGACTAGAGGGACCGTGTCTGGCTTATCTCAGCAATGACATTTGAAACTTAACTATCAAATGGCCAAAATGCCCTCCACTTCGCCTCTATAGTTGAACTAAGAACATTTATATATACCACAGGACTATGAGTGTTGTGATAAGTAAAGCAATGAAAGTGGGTGGCCAATGACGCAAATTTAGTTAAGCAGGGACTATTTTTTTCTTCCCAATCAAGGCCTCCCCGTGCCTGGAAGAAAAGCATTTAGGTATTTCTATAGCACTAAGTTGTCTGTAGCATGGACAGTGTGCTGGTGAATAGTAGCACAAAACCCATAATAAATCAAGAAAAAAAAGTCAATTCATCAAAAAAAATGATTATTACAAGTAACCCCAAGGGAATATGGCAATTCTGTAAACAAGGCGGGACTGCAGGCAGCAATTTAAAGCTGTCTGGTGTAGGCCAAGGATATGTGCGGTAATGGCATACCACAGTGACCCTTTGATTTACTGGCTAATGTAAGCCACGACGTGGAGAATGTCAAAACTAGCTCAGCAACAGAGAATAATCACAATGTCAATCAATCAGCTGTGCACCAATAAAATAAACAGTGACGGCGTGCTGACACAGAACACAGACACAGAAGTCCTAATAACCAACGAAGGACATATTAATCGATATCTGCGCACAATCCTGTACAGTGATAGGACCAACCAAGGACCAAAATCGTGGTATATGTTGCGGTAATGAATTAACAATTCACTCAATCTGGGAGCAGCGAAATGTCCCCTGTTTTTGTTAACACCAGCAATAGACTGTGAAAGTTAAAAAATATATGGCGGTGGAGAGAGAAAAGAAAAGAAACACAAGACAAATCCCGTCAGCTGCAATCCTGGAAACGGCAGCCGGCAGGAATACACAACAATCAATCAGAGAAGTACCTTTAATAACCACCACGTGGCAAATGCATCACAACCTGGGGGCCATGTGACAACACACCTGGACCCCCCACACCTAGTCACAAACTGTTTTTATGTCACAACACACATATACCACGGGTTCAGTGACTCTCAATCCACTTAATTAAGAGACAGCATCATGTCTCACTAGCTCCAAAACCAGAAATCGACCATGACAGAACACAGCCCCTTTCCTAAATCACAAGAAAATGCAATAAGTAAACATCATCTTCAAACAGTGTGAGCAGCAAAACGAACTGCAACATAAACAGTTAAACCTAACATGACACATTTCTAATCCAAACAGCCAGTGCAACAAGCAATACTAAAATGGCCAATAGCATAAACAACAACACTTCCTTTATTTTTACACAGACCATGATAAATAGACAGAAATTACAGTACACAATAGATCAGTTGATCGTCAGAAAGGCCCTTTAAAAAGAAACTACACCTCTCCTGTCTTCTGTAGTTCAGAGCTAGACCTTATCCTTGTTTTATGTTTGTCAAGAACATTTGCGAAAAACATGAAACACTGAACATTAAACATTCAGGTTTGATGTTGAGCTGTGTCAGCGCTTTCCACATTCAGATCATGCTGCGCTGATACAGGGAAGAGGGGGCCATGGGAAAAAGCAGGGTCACTGCTCTACTATACTATGGGACAATCTGGGACACTATATGTTTCTCTGTTTGCCTGCCATAAACTGTACACACATATTTAATACTATGTATCTTTCAGTAGATGTCTAATAACAAAAATAAAATCCGTACACACATGATAGCTTGCTGCAATCAATCTTAGTTATTCAATTGTAGCTCTACACCGAAGCAGCTATCACATACAAATACGGCACACAAAACACAAGGGCATGTAAGGAGCGAGAGAAAGAGCATATAAGACATTGCCAAACGTTAGTCAAAATAACATGCAGTGCTGAGAAAACCGAGTGCTATAAGCAGAAGGATGATATTTACCACTCCATCTGAGGAAAATCAAAACAAATTCACTGTTGTGCTCTGCGACAGAGATTTTCCAGAGGCCACTTCCCATTCACACCAGAGTTTGGCATCTTTGCAGATGACAGGTGTGCCAAAGCTTCTTAACAGCACCCTCAGTATGATGAGGACCTAATGTAGTCGGCCGGCAGTGGTGGTCGATTGTAGCCCCCAGAAAAATCCCTGCACAGTCCTGACCAGAGATCACGGCACAATTTCTGTGGTGGCCAAGATAAGGCCCCCTCTGCCAGCCTCAGTTTGCAGCAAATAAGGAGATCAGACAGATGAGTGGTAGATCAAGCTTTATGTATTTATATTGAAAATACACAGCATATAGAGTTATCAGCAGGGAAAATAGCATGCAGCATGCAAGTGTTGGGGCAGTTGGCACAATGTGCACTCTCTCCCGCCCACCCAAGAGAGCTGGTTTATATAGCATATCGTAGGCAAACACTAAAATGTGTCTATACTTTCTGTGCGAAACCGAAAGATCTCTCCCATACTAGTCCCCGGGGGTCTGTCATCCAGGTGGCCAGCCATCGTTATTGGATCCCGTTCCTGGTGGTGGTCCAGTGAGGGAGTATCACCTGGATTGGGGGTCCTTGGGGAGTGGAAGTGGGACACCAATGGGTGAGACGCAGTATCCCCCTTCTTGTAACACCTTTTCCCCATCCTACCATGTAGGATATTCAGAAACACTGCAGCACAAGCACTTTGGCACACCACGAAAGACAACAGACTAACACTAGAGCCGTTTACCTGCCATGTCCCATAACAAGGGTCAGGCAAAATCAGGCAATTGACCTGAATCACACACACCTGACGGCCCTTTGCCATCCCCGCAGGGATAAAAGGTGGAGCATGAGAGCACAGTACGAGCAAGACAGACCACACGACGAGAGAGCTAACTCAGCACAGCAGTTCAAGAGGAGGAGAAAGACGACACGAACCGAGAGGGTGACAAGGAGAGAAGCAACCTTGCCCTTTCGAAGCTGGACCCATGAAACCTCCACACAAGGAATCGTAAGACCATGAACAATAGCCAGCATGTGTTTCAGAAGTTGTAAACAGTACACTGGGCCCATCTCCTCTGATAACGAAGGTGAGGAGAGATGCTTGCCACCGTGGAACCGTCCTTGACTCCGGAGACAAGAAATGCCAAGCGGTTCATCACAGCCAGTGAGTCGAGGGGAGAGCCGATAAGAAACCAAACTGTGTTTGAACAAAAGTAGCAAACAGCTACTTGAACAAAAGTACAAAGAACTGTTATTACACAAGGGGAAAACCAGTTGCAGAAGAGTCCAGCACCACGTGAGTGCTCAGTCGAGAAACTCTGGACGATTACCCTATTGTTGAAACTACTGTTAGCAGAAGGCCTTGGGAATGGGGCCAGAAAGGGGTCAAAGTGGTTATACAGGGGTCTGGTAAAATCCTCTATACAGTCGAAAGTCTTTGACCGGCAGAAGTCGAAAAGCTAAGGGAAGTGAATCCCAACTCGTAAGAAAATAGAACAAACTGAGTGATTGATAAACGTTGGCAAGAGTGAACCCGAAGGAGGGATGCTGATGGAGAGGGATGAAGCCTAAAGTCCCGAAGGAACAATGTGTTGACAAGACTGAACCAGACACAAGGAGGTCCACAGTAAACTGTTCAAAAAGACATTAGGATTTGTGAAGCGTGGTTTAAAAAGACATCAAGAATCCTGAATGTAGTAGGAGAACACTGATGTAGGGAGGCAAACATTTCAGAAAGGGTCTGAGCCCAGAAGAGGGGGTTGCAGGGGTGAGAAGCCATCACCCCAACCACACATGAAGGCAAGCAAGAAAACGCCTTTGAATACAAGCCAGAGTGAACCCGAAGGGTGGAAGGCTGATATTCGAGAGGGGTCTGAGCCCTGAAGAGGGGGATCCAGGGGTGAAGAATCCTCTCCTCAAGCGCAAATCCAAAAGGAACTTTTACTTTGAATATATCAGACTATCATGAGTAAGAGAATCAACCTCTGAGGGTCTTGTATCACTGAGAACTTTTTGTAAAGCCTGGAAGATGGGGGTCCTGGGGTAAAAAGTCATCACCCAACGTACACGCAGAAAGGAACATTTGCTTATTATTTTGGAACACATCAGATCCTCGGAGGCAAGAGACATTTTGTAGATAAGAGACTTAACAACCAAAGGTCCTGATACCTGAGAGCAGAACTGTAGTCTTGTGCTGTGAAAGCTTGAGTGTTTGCTGTGCTCCACGGTACAGCCTTATCCTGTGCTCAAAATGTAGAGAAGGGAGACCCTGACTACCGCATCCTGACTTATTATTTGTGAACACTTCTTTCTTTGCTGTGAACCATATCCCACACTCTTTGTTTGTATTTAGCATAAGAATTGGCAATAGGTTTTTCTCAGTATAGGCACTAGGACTGCCTTATTATTATTTGATGGTCGTAGCTTGCTCCCATCTTAGATTTAGGTTTAGATTAGGGGCCTCAGCACGAGTTTGGCGGTAACTCATAAATGTGGCAGTAACGCTATTACTGCCGCATTCAAGGGTCCGTCAAATCACAGGCTTGGCAGATTTACCCCAGCTCTGAGCTGGGGGCAAATCCGCTGCAATTTTGCTGATTTTCGGTGCTATTACCGCTGTCGGTAAAAACGCCGGCAGTAATAGCATCGAACATACCCCATTGGGCCCAATGGGGAATGGGCAATTCCCGAATGGGCCAAATGGGGAATGGGGACTTACCATCCCGCCAAACCCGTGATCCAGCGCTAATAGTGCCGGGGGGTTTGGCGGTAGGGCTAATAGCCCCGGCGGTAATACTGCCGGAGTTAGCGCCCAATTCGTGATAAGGCCCTAGGTGTTTTTCCAACCCGTATACACAGTTTAATAAACACCCTTGAACTGTGATCACTTGTGTCTGTCTTTACTGTTGCCACCATGAGTTCCTTACATTTCACAATGGGGGTCTACTTGGCACAACATTACAGACATTTGGCAAGAACGGTCGACATCTTACTTGTGACCTTGTGATGCAGACTTGCAGGGACATTGTGTGGTATTATGAATAAGCAGAATAAGCGGAAACCCCTTCTGTTATCTCCCATATATGGGGCTAATGCTAAACTTGTACAGAATAAGCGGAAGGGAAGGTCTGATGTGTCCCCTGCCTTAGGAGAGGTTTGGGCCTGTCCGGGGTGCTGTGTGTAGAGCATGTGCAGGGAGGCAGAGGGGGTGACATGGAGGGTCTGAAGCCTAACTCTATAGGAGAGCCTCATAGCATAGCATTGCATAACATAACATAGTATAGCAATCCTGCATATCATAGTATAGCACAGCAATACTGCGTAACATAGGATAGCAATCCTGCATAGCATAGCAATCCTGCTACATCAAAGGGAACACACATTGCAGTTTCGTCTGCGTTTGTCTTCCCACCTTCTTCATGTGATGATACCATAGGTTATGTTTTTTAATGAGACGAATTATAGAGATATGTATTTCCATGTTCATGATCTTCCCCAACATCCGTTTTAAATTGGAATACATGCCTAGTAAGATTATAAAAAATGCTGTTCATGATTTCAACAGGGATAATAGCAACTGTCTCATTGTTCCCCATCATGTCTACATTATTTTTTGTAACATGCCTAAATGCCATAATAATCAGGAGGAAAACACATATCATGACACAGAATGATATTACAGAATGATATCACAGAATGATATCACAATTATTATTCCATGAAAGCTCATCAATTTTCTTATACATTGTTGTTTTGTTTTCAATTCTAAATATGTAACTGTCATTCTTTATCACACTTTTAGATCAAGAACTGCAAGATGATTGTTATAATTATTCTGAACATAATATAATTATTCTTACGAATCGCAAACAACTTTACTATATTCACGTGTCCTCTTACTAAAGCTGGATAAGACTGTAATATGTGGGTAAGAACAGCATACAAGGATGGGTATAATGTTATTGTAATGGGTAGCATAAGATGAAATGCGCTTCTCTTCTTTCAGCTCTGGTACATTAGAACCATTGTTCCTTGAGCCTTTCTAAAAAAGTTCCAGGATGTCTACAAGTATATTTACTCCTTGTTAAATGTTGAAAAAGGAATAAGTTACTTACCTGTAACTGTTGGTCTCCAGCATGGGTCTGGCATGGAGCCACATGCTCATGAATATTCCCCGTCGCCAGGCTGGGAATCCTTGGTAAAAGAAAAAACTGTTTCAGTTTCGTTTCTGAACAGTTTTTATCCTATAAACCAATCGCCGAGCTACGGCTCATACTGCCCTCAGCCAGTATGAGCCGCCCTGACTGCCCTGTACCTAAGCCCCTCCCCAGGCAGCCATCTTCAGATTTGGTAGCATGAAAAGTGGCAGTATGACCAAGAGAAGAGCTGCACATGGGTAGGAGGGATGGTTTGCATGTGAATACATGCCAGGCCCATGCTGGAGAACCACAGTTACAGGTAAGTAACTTGTTCCTTCTCTAGCATGGGGTCTGTCATGGATTCACATGCTCATGAATAAAGAATGCATAGCAGTACACACATGCACAACCATGGGAGGTGGCAAGGCTCTACAGAAGCAATCTTTATCTCCTCACCAGGCTCACCTTCAAGCGAACAAGTTGCACAGCACTGCTTGGCCGACTCTGGACTCATCCATGGAATCCCTGTCAATGCAGTGTAATCTTGTGATGGTGTGAGTCAACCTCCACGGTGCAGCCCTGCAGATGTCCAGCAGGGGCACATCAGACAGGAATGCCGTTGTAGCAGCGATCATTCTGGTAGAATGTGTTCTTGGACGTCCAGGCAGCGGTCGGTTTGCCAGCCGGTGACAGTGAGTGATACAGCCGGAGAGCCACCTGGAAATGGAAGCCTTGGACAGGGCCTTCCCATGGTCCACAGGACCAAAGTTCACAAAGAGCTTAGAAGTTTTCCGGAAACTCTTTGTGCAGGCCCCCATAAAACTTCAGCGTCCTAGCCACATCCAGCGAGTGCAAAGTCCTTTCAGCCGGAGACAAATGCGTCAGAAACAACACAGGTAACACCAAGGGCTTGTTTAGATGGAGGTCCGAAGGCACCTTGGGCATGAAGGAGGGGTGCGTCTGCAGCACCCCCCTCGTCTTGAGGAAAGTTAAGTAAGGTGGTTTACAGGACAGGGCCTGGATCTCACCCACCCGTCGTGCAGAGGTGATGGCCACGAGAAAAAGCTGTGTTCCATAACAAACACTTTAGCAGAGCTGTATGAATAGGTTTGAATGGAGGTCCCATGAGCCTAGTCAGTACCACGTTGAGTTCCCATGCTGGGGCTGGAGCCTTCACCAGCGTGAACGAACAGAACAGTCCCTTGATGAATTCTTTAACAAGACGGTGCAAACCCAACGAGGACTGTGGATCTGGTGTAGCAGGAGATAGCCACCAGATGAACCTTGATGGGGGCGTAAGCCAGTACCGATTTAGCCAATGACAACAAATATGGAAGTACTTGAGAGGCCGTGACCCTCAGAGGGCCGATCTACTGTGAACGGCACCAAATCTCTTCCATTTGTGTCCATAGCATTTTAAAGTAGACCATGCCCTGGCCTTGGCGAGCACCTCCTTGCAGTCCGCAAATTCTAATGCTGCAGGAACCAGGCCTTCAGGTTCAATGATACTGGGTCGTGGTGCAGTATTGCACCTCCTTCCCTGGCGAGAAGATCGCAACCACTGGAAGCTAGATAGGAGGGGATGCTGACATGCTGAGAAGGTCTGGGTGCTAGATCTGCCGTGGCCACACTGGTGCGACGAGGATCATCCTGCACCAGTGCCGTCTGAGTTGATTGATGACTCATAGAAGCAACAGCAACAGAAGGAATGCATACAGAAACAGGACGTCCAAGGTGAATGAGAATGCGTGCCCCATGCTCCCCGGCTGGAGAAACCTGCTGGGGAACCTCTGGCACTTGGTGTTCATCGCCGTCTCAAACAGATCGATCTGGAGATTGCCCCACTTGTCGA
Organism: Ambystoma mexicanum; assembly: GCF_040938575.1. Taxonomy (NCBI): domain Eukaryota; kingdom Metazoa; phylum Chordata; class Amphibia; order Caudata; family Ambystomatidae; genus Ambystoma; species Ambystoma mexicanum. The sequence goes on from NC_090934.1 coordinate 245,360,141, forward strand.
ACAGGTTGTCCACATGGTCCTGCCGGAGCTCCCACTCCGGGCAAGTGCGTAGCTCCATGCTGAGGCAGTTGGCGATGGTGATCTTTCCTCCTCGCAAGTGGAATGGAATGAGGAATATCCCTGGGTGACTTCCCAGTGCCTTAATTCCTGCACCTCCCTGGAGAGCATCGGGGATCTGGTGCCCCCCTGCTTCCGGATGTAAAACATTGAGGTGGTATTGTCTGTGAAGACCCTCACCTCCTTGCCCTTGAGGGACGGCAGAAACGACTTGAGGGCCCAAAACAGAGCCCATAGTTCCAGAACCTTTATGTGTAATGTCTTCTCTTCCGGCAGCCGCAGACCTCTGGCATGAAGAATTGTGAGCTCCCCATCCTTCCAGAGACGCATCCGTCGTGACTGTCTCCTGATACGGGGGGCTCTGGAAATCCGTGCCTCTGGCGATATTGGAGCACACAGCCCACCATCTGATGGCTCGTCGGGACAACTCGTCGAGCGCAATTTTGTCCTGGAAGCTTCTGGATACCTGGAACCAACGGGCGTCGAGGAACTCTTGTGGAGGTTGCACCCGTAACCTTCCGAGCCAAACCAGGTAAATGCACTATGACATCATGCTGAGCAGTGACTTGACGGTCCTTACTGTGGCAATCTTCAGTGCCAACTGACGTTGCACCTTGCCCAAGATGGCCGATATCCTTTCCTCCGAAGGTGATGCCAGGCATGACAATGTGTTGAGCCTGTATACCATGAACAGTGCGTCCTGCGATGGAGTTAAGCAGGACTTTGCATAGTTCACCGAGAACCCCAGATCCATCAGAAGATGGACGGTACGCTCTGTGTGTTCGACGGCGGTGTCCCTTGACCAGGCCCTGGCGAGCTAGTCATCCAAGTAGGAGTAAACGTGGATCCCTGGCAGTCCCAGATGGGCCACCACCGGCACCAAGCACTTGGTGAAGACCCTGGGCGGTGACTTCAGCCCAAATGGAAGGGCCTTGAACTGATAATGCTGCCCCTGAATTACGAAGTGCAGAAACATGTGGTGTCCTTTGTGTATACGGACGCGGAACTAAGCGTCCTCCAGATCCAACGACAACAGAAAATACCCTTCCTCCAGCTGGCTGAGCATGAGCTGCAGCGTGACCATCCTGAACTTCAGGACTTTAAGCATTTGATGAGCCGTCATAGGTCAAAATTGAAGTCCCTTGAGTATACTCCGGAGCCCCAGAGTCGCTGTGGGACCAGGTCTATTCCCCCTTGTGTAACATGGCCTGACCCTCCAGCAGCAGCTGAGGGATGTAGTTTTCCTGCCGGGCCACCGGTGGTCTTCGTGGAGACTTTAGTTGGAATTCTAAGTTGTGTCTGTGGGCAAGAGCCTCAAGCACCCATCTGTCGGTGGAGATGGTCTCCCACACGCTAACAAAGTTTGACAACCGACCACCCACTGAGGTGCACGTGTTGTGGCCCAATGTACCGGCTGGTTCAATCCTTTTTGGAGGTCGATGGGAGGCCCTGCGGTACTGGAAGATGACAACATCCGCTCCCGAAGGACTTGGAGCGACCCCTGTTCACTTCCTGGGTTGAGGAGCGGGAGGTTTGGTGGTAAGAGGAGGAACCCCCGCTGAACCCTTTCGACAACCTGTAGGACTTTCCTCTTGAGGAACGAAAGGATGTCCGACATTGCTGTAGGGTGCCTAGGGTACGAGACGTCTCTGTGTCAGCCTTGTGGCCAATAGGGATTCATCCACCGTCTTCCCAAACAGGTTTTCCACGTCCAAGGGCATGTCCAAAACCCTCATCTGGACCTCCTGTCTAAAGTTCGTGGTATTGAGCCAGCCACAATGACAAAGACAGACTCCATTTCCAATTTGGCGGAAACCCGTGTCCACGATGTCCAGGGCCACCCGAGATCGCATTGTCCGATGCCACCTCTCCTTTTGAAGGATCTCCAATGATTCAACCCGCTTGTCCAAAAAAATCCAGCAGTGTTACCAAATCGAACCACAGGTCCCAGTCGTATCTGGCCACAATCGTGAGTGTGTTGTTGGCCAATATTATTGTCACTGCAGAGTAGATAACATTTCTACCCATCGAATCCAACTTTTTTCCCTCGTTTCCCAGAGGGGTGGAGGATGAAGAGGACACCGAGCCCGACGACTTCTTCATTGCGGCCACCGAGACCACTGTGTCCGGCGACGACTGCGACCGCAAGCACTTGGGTGCAGAGTATGGCACCCTGTACTTCTTCTCCAGCTGGTCTCTCGTCGCTAGTGTAGTAGAGGGGTTCTTTATCAATGCCAGCTTGTTGTCCCAAACATCTTCCAGGAGATGCCTCCCGGCGCTCATATAAGAAGCCTTCCTTCTTCTTGTCCTCCGGCGTGAGCTAGAACAACTCTGAGGCCCGGGCGATCATTGCATGGAAAGACCCCACCTCGTCCGGTGGAGAGGCTCTGTGAGGAGACGACGGGATGTCCCCCATCCCGCCATCGTCATCTGTGCCTGTTGTCGCTGTGTCTGTGTCCGTCTCCCTCTGGGGAGAGAGGGGCGGTGGAGAAGGGGGTGAAGGGTGGCATGGAGGCATAGGATTCTTCTTCCTCTCCTTGGCTGGTGGTTCCCCTGATGTCAACAGGGCAGCCGGACATGGCACTGCAGGAGGAGCGAGCACCGGGAACCTCCTCTGTATCTCCGATACCAAAGTCTGGAGAGTCGAGAGAATGTCCAGTGAAATGTCTCTAGGTGGTATCTGGGGTGCGTGAATGTTAGGTGCTGGGGCCTCGTCATCCTGGGGCCCCTCATCGTCACCTCCGTGGCCGGTATCCCCGTCGCCATTGCCGTCATCGTTGCCGTCGTCGTTGTCGCACCTGTCGTGGGTTAAGTCTCTAGTGTTACCCTTGTCGTCATCGCCCTCCTGGACGGTGTGGATGGAGATGATCTCATGATCTAATCCTCCTCAGATGAGGAAATGTCTGTAGCATGTAGGCCTTTGACGCCCCACCCCTTTCTTCGGGTAAAGAGGGGTCGGTCTCGGGCTGAGGGCCGGCATCCTCTTCTCCGGGGTCTTCTCAACAAGCCTCCCTCCTGGGAGGAAGAGATACCCTGGCCATCACCGGGGCACCCTGCAGGTCCGCCCTTATGGCCTTCGAAAGTGACGCCACCACCACCTTGAGCTAGAGTGACGGCTTTGCATGGTGCCCCTGGGCCTTCACGGAAAGGCTGGTCCCCTTGTCCAGTTTGGCCTTTCCCTTCCTGGCTTGTTTTGCTTTGCCTTCTTCTTCGGGGCCTTGTCAGACCCCATGTCTACCTTGGACTTCTCTGCCATAGGTGGGTCGGACACCGCACCCTGTCTGGCCTTCTCTGGATTCTCACTCAACTTCCCCAGGGTAGTTGACTTCCTCTTGGATGACGATCCAGAGTGGTGGCTGGAGACTGATGCCGATGGAGAGGATGATCACGCCCTGAGTGTCGCGGGACCCGCAGCAACGTCGACCCCAACGGAAGCAGACTTGCAGTGCTTGGCCTTGGGGTGCCCTCAAAGGACATAGAAGCCCGCTCAGGTTTTCCAGATCTGGGAGAGGCATGCCCATGGGTGGCAACCGGGATAGAGGCTTTGGACTGCAGCCACGCTTCCAAGCGTTGGTGTCGATTCCTCAACGTGCGCTTCAAGAAGCCACGGCAAAACGCTCAATCCCCCTCCTTGTGCAATGGAAGCAAGCAGTACATGCTCTGGGAATGCTTGTCATCCATGTACACATTACGCAAGCTGCAGTCGGAGCAGTGCTTGAAGAGGGAAGCGCCATCCTTCTTCTCGTCCGACATGATCCACGCTGCGTAGGCCTGAAGAATCTTCTGGAAGCCCCCAAGAAGAAAACTCAACGAAAATAGCCCTTTAGGAGCACTGAAAAAATCAGAAAATGGGTCGCTGTTAGTTGGATGGATGATCGAAGGAGCACATGGGCTCGATTGACTGAAAAATATAGCTCTCAAAAAGCGAAAAACTGAGCAAAACCTCGAAAAGGAATGCACGAGGACTCCCAACACTTGAATGTGCAGTAAAAATCTGAAGATGGCTGCCTGGGGAGGGACTTAGGTAGAGGGCAGACATTGGCTGGGGGCAGTATGACCCAGAGCTCAGTGATTTGTTTATAGGATAAAGACAGTTTAGAAACAAAACTGAAACTGTTTTTTCTTCTACCAAGGATTCCCAGTCTGACGACGGGGAATATTCATGAGCATGTGAATCTATGCCATACCCCATGCTTGAGAAGTATCTGTCTTTATTTTACAATAGTGATGGGTTTTTCATTTTGTTTGTCTTTGCTCGTGGCCATGGAACGAGTCTGCATGCATGGAACTTCTTCTCTTGTTTCACTGTCGGTAGTTGCAGGAGGGGTCTGATTTTCTTCTTCATATGGTTGGATGTTGTGCAAATGCAGCAACGCTCTTCTTCCTTTTAACTTGGCAGCTGGAGGGGTAACTTCTTCCTCCTCATATGTTCCTTCAATGCGAAGCATACTCCAAGTGCGTACTAACGTTCATACCAGCACCTGGTCCCCTGGGTATAAAATGGGTTGTTTCAAAAATTCTTCTGCTTCAAGGGATTAATCGTCTTTGTCGCTTCTCTTTGACCATCTCCCTTTGAATTCTGACCTGTTGAGACATGAAAAAACACTTGCAGTAATTGTTATTAGGTACTCATGCATCTTGTCACCTAATACCATCGCTACACTTTGGGCATCTGTTTTTAACCTAGTTGGAGGAGCAAGTGGAGGTTCTCATCCAGTTTCCAGTTACCAACTCATGAGGAGTTAGATGGTGATCTGAACCAGGCTGGTTTCTTAGGACATATAAGGCAATGTGTAGGCAATGTAGCCATCTCTTTTTTAGAGTTATTTTAGTCTTTGCAATCATTTCCTTCAAAAATCCATTTAATCATTCACAAACATCATTCACCATTCTTCCTATGCTTAATGACTAATAGGAGATGTATTTGTTCAAAAAGTTCACTTACAAAATTCGGGCCATTGTCCAACCGATAGACCTCATACACACCCCATATTGGAAAGAACTTACGTACAAGAAACTTAGCAGTGCATGCAGTGTCAGGGTATGTTCATGGACCTGCCTTGATCCATCTAGAAAAAGGGCATACCACAATCAGCATATATCTGTAACCATTGCATGTCTGTATCTACATAATCTATATGTAGGTGCTGAAATGGCCCATTGACTCTAGGAATAGCTCCTCTCACTGTTCGCAAAGTGTGCCCTGCAGGACATTTCTGGCGCACAATGCAATTTACAATAAACTGTGCCACATTCTCCAACAGATTTGGCGAGAACCACTCTTCTGCAATTGTAGCAGCTAGACTCTCTCCAAAGTCAAAAGCACGGGATAGTGAAGCTGTACCTGCACTACCCTCAATAATGTGAGAGGCATAACTGGCTTTCCAGTGAGATCCTGTCTCCAAATTGCCCCTGTGGGTGGATGAAGAACACCACTCTTTTTTTCCTTAAATCGTTCTCTTCTTGTGGTGTACGTCCTTGTATCTCAATTAGCTGGACAATAGACAGGTGTGCCGCCAATGACCTCTGCCTTAATGCCAGTAAGACTGAGATTCTACTCATCGGCACACCCACTTCCTCCTTCCCTGCAGCGCTCTGGCCAGCCTCTCTTGGCCCGCTTCCTGCTCCTACTTGCAAGGCAAAAAACCTCGGGGTCATCTTCGACTCCACACTCTCCTTCTCTCCTCATATAACTGACGTCTCTAAGAAGTCTCACTACCAGCTGCACCTCCTCAGAGGTATTCTTCCCTTCCTCTCCTTCCCCCAGAAGCTCACGGTCTCCAGAGCCCTGGTTCTCTCGAAGCTGGACTACTGTAACAGCCTCTATCTTAATCTGCCTGCCTCTACTCTCCGCCCTCTGCAACTCATCCAGAACAGGACTGCGAGACTTGTCCTTGGCCTCAAGCACAGGGACCGTATCTCTCCAGGACTGAAATCTCTACATTGGCTCCATGGGCTGCGAGGATTAAGTTCAAAACCCTCTGCATTGTCCGCAAGGCCTTCTGGGGCCTGGGGCCTAAATACCTTCAACTCTCTCTTCCTAAATATCTTCCTTCCCGAGCCCTTCGCTCATCTGTCTCCAACTCCCTCAGGGTCAGCCGCTTCTCGAAGCAACGAGCTGGGGGTAGATCTCTCTCTGCGGCAGGGGCCTCCCTCTGGAACAGCCTTCCTGCCTCCCTGAAACTTGAGGAGAACCATCTTCGGTTCCGGAAGCACCTCAAAACCTTCCTCTTTGCTTCTGCTTTCTCTCTCCCTCTCCCCTGCTAATTCTTCACTGAAACTGCACTGAACCTGCACCTGGGCCACTCTCACTGACCTCGGTCCTTGGCCCAGCCACTCTCCACTTGCACTGCCTCCCTGGCAACCCCTGCACTGCGGGACTGTATCTGCATCCCTTACAGCCCCCCCTCCCAGCACTTGTCTGCACTTACCTTGCACTTGCCACCAGCTGGCCCTATTTATTATATATTTTTTATTCTACTTACCCTGTTCAGCACTTCCCCCTCTCCCCTTCCACTTGCACTTTTTCCCTTCCCCCTACCCCTGCACTTGCGCGATCTGAATGACACCTGGCCTAGTAGGATCGTTGTCTGTCTTTCCCCCCTGTTCCCACCTCCCTGCCTCGTCGCGCCTTGAAACACTTGTGTATAGGCGCGTTACAAATGCCATATCATATCATATCAGCATAGTCACGCCCTCCTTTACAAACCTGCATCGTCCAGTCATTTGTTTAACACTTTAGGTTTTGAAATTAAAAATGGTTGAGAAATAGGCTGCCTTTTTTCTTCGAGGTCTGTGGCTACATTTCTGTGGGAAATTACGTCTTCTCTTTTAGTGTGGGTTGCACATTTTGCAACTGCTAAAGTTAATGGGAGTGCTAATTCTTAAATGGGTTTATCCAATTGGGCTGCATGTTGCATTGGAGGGCCCTCTGCATGGTGGAAATCCCTCCTCGTCTAGGGTGACAAACCTGCGTGTACAGTTGACGTCTCATAGGCAGAGTCAGAGTACACTGTCACTTCCTCATCGATGAATCTCTGAAGCGCAGTGATATGCACCACTAATTCTGCAGCATGTGCTGAGCAATGCAAAGGCAATCTCTCGCTTGTCACTACCTCAAATCCACCCTCTCGGTTCACCCTCTTGGAACCATCAATAAAAACAACATCCCCCCTCCCAAGAGCATTTTCTCTAACTTGGGGAATGTCATTGTAATTTTCAGTATATGTTGTGCAATCATGTACATGGTCACCCTCCCCTACTGGTTCTGCTATACACATTGCTGGATTTATTGTCTTACATCTGACAATTTTAATCACAGGATTCAATATAATTACCTTGTATCCTGATGCTCTTTGTGTGGTCAATGTACTTTTGAGCTTCTCTAAAATTGCAAATAATGCATGCTTTACAAATAGTGATACTGAACACCCCATTGTCATACTTGAAGCGTTTTCAATTGCGAATGCAGCAGCAGCTAAAGACTGTTCACAGGGTTAATGCCCTTTCATAGCTGGATTTAAAATCCCGCTATAATAGAACAATGGTTTATGTCTGTGTACTAAAGTCATTTTCTGTGTAAGGACTGCTGTCATGACTTCTCCATTTGAGTGAGAAAATAAGTAAATCTCTTCATGATAATCTGGAATTCCCAACACAGGGGCTGTACAGATTGCCTTTTTTAATTTTTCAAATCCTTCAGTCACCTCATCTGTCCACATTATTTTGCTCTTGCCCACCTGTGCTTCTTTTAAGTCCTTCTAAAATTGGTTTTATATGTACTTTAATCAAACATCCAGGCCATACAATAGTTGGTGCATAATGGTTGCATTTCCCTCACTAATTTAGGTTCTGAGGACTTCATAATTGCTTCTGCTCTGTCACCTTCCTCCGCTCATGTAAAATGTACTGTCCTAGGTACAAGACCTCTTTCTGCCAATATTGTAGCTTCTTTTTATCCACCTTACAACCTTTGCCTGAGAGTATAGTCATGATCTTAACTGGATCTTCTCTGCATCTTTCTTCTGTCTCACTGTGAAAACAAAAAGAAGATATTAAGGCTGAGTACCCCAAAAGGAAATACACCGAACACGGGTTACAAAGGAACATACAAAGATCTTTATTTTATACTGAACAGTTTCAAAGGACAAAGCAACAGATAGCTATCCGCCCTCAGTACAACACAGCGAACTCCAGCGTGGTTCGGTATGCTCAGTGAGTGCGACTGTACATTAGAATAGTCACACTTTATATACCTTCAAAAACATGATGTCCAACCCATTTCCCAGTTAATATTAGTTAATACATTATGGATCTAGGGTTCGTGCAGAGTTCGTACATCTGTGCACTTAGGGTTTACTTTTAATATATTCACTAACAAGCCTTCCTGGCAACAGTATATCTTAGAATTTCATGTTAAGCCTTCTAAACAGTTTTATACAATGTAGTCAAGCAAGTGTTCACATTTCAATATTTGAATACATTGTGTTTAACATATGCTCATGGATTAGCTTCGTTGGCTCAAGTAATCCTCTATACACAGGTCAGTAAAGGACAAGTTCTCAGTTCATGACCCCAACATGTAGCCTGCAGGCAAGTTATACATTAGTTTACACACAGAGGTCAAGACGGCCATGTTGTATTCGAAACGACATTGTCCACCATTTTAGAACACAGGGTGACTTTAGAGGGAGAATCTAAAATGGCGGATATATCTAAAATGGCGGCTTACACTGATCTAAGGTCAAGACCTTGCAACGCAGATTTCCTCGCAAGTGGCTTATAAGCAACTTGGCGTAGGCCAATATACATATATTCAGACAGTATAGGAGGCACAATATAATTTCCCGTTTGACAAACCCTTCATTTGGCCTATGCAAAGTGCTAACTACTTCTGGTCACTTTACGAACAACTCCAAGTCTCAACATCCATACACCCTGAATCACTTGTCAGAAATATCTATTGCCATTAGATCGTCTATCAAAATCTCTTCCAGCACATACTGTTTGGAACTCTTATCTGGGGCGTATACCTTGTGTCCTATTGTACCTATTGCCTGTGCGCAACACCCCCTAGCATCGAACATATACTAGGTAAACACTGGATACAACAACAAAGAACCAACAGAATTCCCAAAATGATCAGCAAGACGAAAGCGCCTTCCAACCCCAAGATCGCAAGAAGTCCCAGAACCAAGCGCTAAGATCCCAGTTTCCCTCTGGAACATGCACTTCTGAACTTAGGACGTACAGATTCTGTATTGCTTGAAGATAGTTGGGGAGGAATCTGGCACGAAAACACAACAAGCAGACCCCACTAATTTACACACTCCACCACGATCAGCCAGAATCACATCTAATGCCATCCGGTTCTGAAGTGCTACTAATCTTATTGCTTTCTATTCTAATGTCATATTATAGAGTATGTCCGTGGTCTGGTTGATGGTTCTCTCCAGTACTCTCGCTAGTCTCCTGATGTGTTCAGAGTTTGCTGTTTGTTCCCCAAAATGGCAAAAGGGATTTCACTTCTTTCCCCAGAACCTGTGCTGGAGTGCCACCATGCTCGTCTCGCCGTGGACGAGTCTCTGAAATCTCTACAATACTGGCTATGAATACCCCGGGCAACAAGATCCCTAAATAACAAGTTCCCTGCCAATCCCTGGGTAACCATCGAAATACTACATTACCGCAAACAAAGTAGACAGGTTGTCTACATACAACAGTCTACCTTCCTCAGTCAAATTCGCAACGTTGGCACAACCTTTACAATTTCCCATTGACTGAGTGCCATTCCTCTGTATGCAGAAAGAAACTGAATCGGGGCTATGGTTAACAGTGTACGATGGAGGCATGGCATCCTTATTGCCTATAGGAGCCATCTTAAAAGAAATCAAAGATTGAAAAGGACGAAACAGTCTATCAGAAGGCCTAATAGAAGCAACGTTGGGCTTGCTCCTATTTGCGAAAAGCGAGCATCCCAAAGGCCTAAGAACACGTTTCTCAAAATTATTTAAATTAGTACCATCAAAGTTCCCCGAGATGCTATCGTTCCAATGGCCAAAGAAAAGTGCTCTAAGAGAAGCATAACAAGCAGTTGTCTAAGGTAAAGGATGAATATACCAGCCTAGCCCCTTATCCCTGTGTTGCGGTAAATGCGAGCAGACCCAGCAGTTGGATTTATTAAAAATAGCACGTGTAGTATTCATGATAAGTAGCAAGGTATTGTTGTAATATCTTTGTCTATGCTGGGAGTCTTTAGGAGACAGAGTATGCAAATGCACAAAAGGAGTAGGGACAGTGGGTACATTTTCAGTCGGTAACAAGGTTTCGAATGGATGCACTTCTTCCAGGTACCAGAAACTTAGCACAGTTACTATTATAAAACCAATTTACATTATAAAATGACAGCAGTACGTTTTCGGGACCCAATCAATGTGTCCATTCTCACTGCTGGTCAAACGATCATTTATCAGTCCTGTAAGAGCGGTAGCGGTTGCAGGCATTGCAGTCTTCAAACGAGAAACCCCAATGTTATTTGTTGGCGACCCCCTGGGCCCAGCGACTTCTTAGTCCTTCCACAACCCTAGCCAATGGAATCCCCTTTTTCAAACAATTATTTGGGCAAAAAGCAAGCCCTTGATGAGTTTCCTTTCTTCTTTGAATGCACAGCCGAACCGTGCCGTAAGTCTATTTTCTTGGACGCAAATTGTACCTTGTTGTCCCCGGTACTGATTGATCCGAGAACAATGTGTCATCACTTCCCGTCGGAAGCGACGTATCAAGAGCAAGTGAAGATGCAAGATCCAGAACAACAGTTTCCGGAAGCAAAACATTTGGAGAGTGTGTAGACAAGATGGCTGGTTCCCCATGCCTCACGGGCTCAGAGAGAATCTCAGATGCACTCTCAATGCTATTTACTGCTTCGGGATCGTTGGTTGCAGCGTTAGCAAGGGGTTCTGTTTCTTCTGTATCGTATGGCACTGGGTGAGGAAGTCTCTTGATATGCGTCGCGTGGATCCAATGTTTCCTGCCTGCGACACGCACCGCAGTCTGTGTGACCAGCAGGACCTGGAACGGGCCCCGCCACCGAGGTGCAAGGCAAGAAGAACGCTCAAAGGCCTTGGTTAGCACCCAATCTCCAGGCCCGATGCTATGACCTGGGCCCTCGTATCGTACAGGTAAAGCCTCTCGCACCTTGTGATAAATCGAATACAGGTTTTTAGTCAACTGGCTACAGTAATCTAAAAGAAGTAAATTTTCAACATTCTTTAAAGATCGACTTTTCGGAAGGTTCCAGATATTTGCAGGTCTCCCCATGACCACCTCAAATGGAGACAACCCAGTCTTAGTTTGAGGGGTTGTACACATGGCTAGTATTAGGATCGTAAGGCGTCCGGCCATTTTAGTTTGGTGCCGGTACACGTCTTAGCAAGCTTGTTCTTGATGATGCCGTTGTGTCTTTCTACTAATCCGGCACTCTGAGCATGTCTGGCCAAATAGAACCATTTGTCGATCTGCAATGCCGCACATATATGCAGGATTACAGCAGCGACAAAATGTGGACCATTGTCCGACCAGATGACTCTTGGTAGCCCAAACCTGGGAAAATATTCTTTTAACATAGTTTTTGCGGTAGTCATGGCTGTCGCGTCTTTGACAGGGAAAGCCTCAACCCATTTGCTAAAAGCACAGATGACAATTTACACATATTTCAAAATTTTGCTTTGTTCCATTTCGATAAAATCAAAGTGGATAACCTCAAAGGGGACAGAAGGTGGACCAAAACTTCCCCTTGGAGTTGAAGTTCCCTTTCCCACATTATGCTGTAAGCAGATCATGCAGTCTTGGACATACCGCTGAGCTATTTTAGAGATTTTGTCATTCGCCCAAACTTTCTCCAACATTTTTGTAACCTTCTGGGCACATATATGTGTAGGGTCATGAGCCATGACGACCATCATCATTACATATGCGTCAGGAAGTAGCCATTTCCCTTCAACCACATCCACCCAACACCCATCATCATCAAGTTTCCCCACGCCTTCTGCCCATCTCTTAGATTCTTCTAGTGTGGCATCGGCTTGGATGTCCTTTACAGAGTCGACACCCTCATCCATTACATAAGCACTTACGGTCTCCCTTGAAATGTACATCTCTGTGGAAAGATTGGTGGCAGTCTGTTTAGCTATCTGATCAGCAAAAGCATTCCCTTTTCCTATATCATCTATAATCTTTCGATGTGCTGCACATTTCACAACAGCTAACTGAGTAGGGAGCGCAAGCGCTGAGAGCAGTTGTACTATTAGGGAGCCATGCTGAATCTTTGTACCATGTGAGGTTAAGAACCCTCTTTCTGACCAAAGTCTACCCAAGTTGTGAAGCACCCCAAAAGCATCCTGACTATCAGTATATATGTTTAGTGTAAGCCCTTCGGAAAGTTCACATCCTCGGGTCAATGCTATAATCTCTGCGGCCTGCGCGGAGTTATGCGTGATTCTCTTGGTTTCCACGACTGTGCTTAATGTGGTGATTGAATAAGCAGCTGTGGATGTACCATCCGGAAGTTTGAAGCAGGAGCCATAGCAAAACAGCTCCCCTTGTGGATTATTCAAAGGAGTGTCCTACCCTTTGTCTCTTGTTCGGTAGTGTACAGAGAGTCATGTGACTTTTCGTCACTGCAAGCAGTACCTTGCAGAAAAGGTAAGAGTTCAGCCGGATTAAGAACACAACACCTCTTAATGTGTATGTGGGGAGCAAACAAGATCAATTCATATCTTGTCAACCGTGCGGAAGTGAGGTGTTACGTTTGAGTTCTGTTCAATAGAACATCCACAGAGTGAGGCACCATCAGGGTTAGATCATGGCCTAGGACCATTCCCTCACTCTGTTTTACAGAAGCACCAGCAGCAACAGCTCGCAAACATCTTGGCAAAGCGCATGCTACAGGATCAAGGGTGGAAGAAAAGTAACCGCATGGCCTATTCTTCCCTCTATGTTCCTGCGTTAATACAGCCAAAGCACATCCATCACATTCATGCACAAACAACACAAAGGCCTTTTCATAGTTTGGTGTGCCCAAAACCGGTGCCGAGCACAATGCAGTCTTGAGCAGATCAAAGGATTGCTGGTGTTCCGTGTTCCACGGCAATGGCAGAGAAATGCCCTTTTTCATCAAAGCCAACATCGGTTTAATCACTAGTGAGACGTTTAGGGTCCATAACCTACAGTAAGAAGCCATTCCTATCAAAGCTCTAACTCCTTTCTGCGTATTTGGGACAGACATGCCAGAAATGTGTTTTATTCGTTCAGGTGTCAATCTTCTTCCCTGCTTTGACAGGAGGTAGCCTAAATAGGCGACCTCCTGATAACAATATTGGATTTTTTTAAGCAAAGCTTTGTGTCCATGTTTAGCCAGATGAATAAGCAATAGCACAGTGCCCTCCTTACAAGCGCTCTCAGAGTCTGCAGCTAAAAGCAAGTCATCAACATACTGAAGCAATGTACAAGTAGAGGGCAATTCAAGGGTATCAAGCTGTTCTTTCAAAGCCTTACTGTAGATGCTAGGACTATCTGTGTAACCTTGCGGTGCATGGGTAAAGGTGAATGAGCGCCCCCCTAAGGTGAACGCGAACAAATATCTACTGTCCTTGTGTATAGGAATACTAAAGAAAGTATTCTTCAGGTCCACAACACTGAAGCAAGTAGCTGAAGCCGGAATCATAGTTAATATTGTCGTCACATCAGGCACAATTGGAAATTGCAGTGCGACAACCTTATTGATGGCACGCAGATCAATTATGAAATGAAATGGAATTGCATTATCGCCTTTTTTGTACACGGGCAAAATTGGACTATTGTACAAACTACATGCAATTTCCTTAATCACCCCTCGATGCACAAAATAGTAAACAATGCATTTCAAAGCTTGTTCACCCTCAACTGAAATCTTATACTGTGGAATACGTGGCAGCTGTATTCCATGTTTCAAGACTATTTTAACAGGCTCGTTCTGTAAAACACCGACATCATTGTCGTCAATTGCCTATAAACTCTCTGGTACATCACTGAATTCTGGCGGAAAAGGTCTAGTCAGGAATTGAGAGACAGAAAGTTGCTGTGGTGAAATCATCAAATGCACTCCGTCAGAAGAACAATGAATTACCGCAATTAATTCTTTCAACAGATTCAACCGCAGCAAATTCTCTCCACAATTCGAAGTCAAAAGGAATGGACAGTGGTCCGTAAAGGGACCCAAAGAAATAGGTACCAGCAAGGAAACTGGACAAACGACTGGTGTGCCAGAAAACCCTACAGAAACATTGGTTTGCCCTGACAGTGTAATGTTTGGAACCCGAGAATGATCAATGGAACACGTCTGTGCCCCTGTATCTATCAAGAATAGATATTTCCTATTTCCCACTATCATCTCAACATAGGGACCTTTACGATTAACGGGAAAAGGCGTCAGTTCCAAACCCTGCTTTTGGCAATCCTAACGAAACATAATGGGCCTCATTCCGAGTATGGCGGTAAGGTATAGCGGCCACCGGTAACCGCCATACTCCGAGTTCCCTTTGCGCCCTCGCCCTTAACACCTGCTTTGAGCAGGTGTTAAAGTCGATGGCGCAAAGGGGCCTCCAAGCCAATAACGGTGACCGTAATGAACGGTCACCGTTATTTGCATCTTCCCCATTCCCATTGAGCCCTATGGGGGCTCATTTGGGAATGGGGAAGAGCCTTGGTGAATGGGGAATTACCGCCCCGCCAACCTTGGAATGGGGCGGTAATTCCGCCATCCACAAAGGCGCTGCCGGTCCGGGTACGGCGTCAACCAAGGCGTTAATAGCCCCATTGGTTATCGCCGTACTCGGAATGAGGCCCAATGTCATCAAAAGGAAGTTCTTCAGAGAGGTAAGCAGTAGAAGGATGGTCAAATATGTTTCTAGTATCCACACTTGGTACCTGATTATCCTGCGAAAAAGGTTGCTGTGGATCCTGTGTGAACTGACCTCTACCAGGGCCACCCACGACCGGGCGACCTCTGGATCGTCTACCCATGTTTCCGAATGCGTTATTTGACCTTTGTCGAAGGATCGGGCATTGTGCACGCCAATTAATCTCTTGCCTACAATAGGCACACTGGTTAATGTTTACAGGACCCAAGGGCATATTTCCTTGTGGAGCATACTGACCTCTAATCTACGAACTACCCCCTCTAGAGCCTCCAACAATTTGCTGTAATAATACTTTAGTCTTTAATTTTTTTTTTCTTCTCGGCTCTTTCCTTTTCATTATTGACACGATTCTCATAGTACTGAGCCATGTGCAGTACTTCTGATTGAGACTTCGCTTGCCAAGCGCTCTCAGAAGACATAATTTGCGGATGGATGTCGGGCAACAATCCACGCACAAATTTGTCTACAAATAATCTTTTCCCATACTCTGTGCCTAAGTCTTGTCCACTGAAATCCAAGAATACCTGTTTGAACCGATTAAAGAACTCGGTAGCACCCTCAGACTTCCCTTGGACACAGGCCATAAGCTTGTCTCAAATAATTATTTTTTCGGGAATTATGGTTTTCACAATGATTCTGTCAGGTAAAGTTAGTATCACCGAGGCGGTCTCTCGCCAGCTGGCCTTTCTCCATCGAGTCTAATTATGTTAGCCCATGTATCTCCCAACCCTGGTACGTCGTCTATAGTCCTAACTTGTTTCCACAAATCTACAGGCAGGAGTAAAGGAAATAACAGATCAATATCACCCAAGGTGAATACCGAGGATTGCAAGACAGACTCCATTTCTTTATAGAATCCCGTCAGATTTTTCCTAATGTCAGGAAAAGATTGTCTAACGGTGTTCACTTCCTGTCTTGAGAATGGGACGTGAACAAACCACGACACATAATGTGCAGGAACAGTTTTCAGGAAGTATGTCGGAGGAACCTCTCTCATAGGCAACTGAGAAGTAGGCAACTCTGAACGCTTACTAGGCAACAGAGCCAAATCGAGCGCTAAAGCAGCCGAAGAAGTGTCAAGTGAAAAAGCTCTCTTACAAATACTCAATAACTCTCTGGGACAACAAATCTTTCTTTTCACACATTCATCCTGCAGGTACTCTACCATTACCTGTATCACTTTCCTCTGCATTTCTACCGTATACTGACTATACGCTATGATATATGGCTTATAAGCAACTTGGCGTAAGCCAATATACATATATTCATACAGTATAGGAGGCACAATATAATTTCCCGTTCGACATCACTGCACACCAAAATGTCATCAACGTATTCAATTATTGCACTTTCGAGCTGGACATTACTCAAGTCCATCTGCATGACTCTGTTAAAGATTGACGGGTACTCACAGTACCCCTAGGGCAAGCAAGTACTTTCCCAGAGGCTATTTCTACACGAAAAGGAAGTCAAATCTTGCAAGTCTTTATGAAGGGGAATAGAAAAGAACGCATTTTTTAAATCTATGACTGTTTATTTATTTATTGTATTTGTAAAGCGCAAAACATGTGCCCAGTGGAAAAAAGGCACTGAACAGGACAAACAACAGTCAACATAAAAGAGAGAAGACTTGACATGGTATGCAGTGATACCTAGCAGAATAGGATACTTTTCAGTCCTAGTTTGAAGCTGGAAAATGATGCACATGCTCTCAGGTCAGGTGGAAGGGCATTCCAGATTCTTGAGGCTGTGTTTGGGTAATACCCATGTGCTACACATGCAAGTTTGGTCAGTGGGTTTGCTAGAAGAAAGGTGTTATTGGAACACAGTATTCTGTCAGTTGGTAACCAGGAAATGCAGTTAGACAGGTATTTGGGCCCTTCCCCATATTGGTGTGTGATGCAGTGGACACGAAATAGAATCCTGCTACTCTCTGGGAGCCAATCAACGCTCTTCTGGCTGCTGAAACATGGCCTGTTCTTTGCAGCCCGGTTACAATGCGTACAGAAATATTTTGGATGTCCTGGAGCCAGGAGAGCTCTCCCTTAGCAATTCCCAGCAGGAGACTAGAACAATAGTTCAACTTGGCCCTATAACAGCATGCGCAATAGTGGCACAATTGATGTTATTGAGAAAGGGGTGAAGCTGGGCCATCAATTTCAGGTCGTATTATGTGTTGGAGACCAAACTGTTAACCTTAGAAATACTTGGCCTTGCAGTGGCTATTACTCAATATTCTCCTGGATTGGAAACTAAAGGAAACTCAGCTTCAACTATATTGTTCTGAGGGTGAAGGTCATCTATAAATCTCCACGACCCTCCTATTGATGTATTCACTGGGTACACAGCTGTGTCACATGGAGAATTAGATGGCACCAATATGCATTGCTTCATTAAAGTGGACATGGTCTCCAATATACCTTCATCCACCTCTCTAGACATCGAGTATTGCTTTTCATATGGTAAAATGGCTCCTGGTTTAAGTTTTATTTTTACTGCTCCTATTCCTTTTAATAGAACCACGTCATATGGACTTGTGGTCCGTAGAGTATTTGGCACTTTCTATAAATCTTCCTGGAGAAATGATGGCATCCTTTTTACCATCAGCATTCTCTGCAGTATTTCTCTATTCTCTAATTTAATCCAAAAAGTGAGACTTGTAATCTGAATATTCATCCTTAAACTCATTGTCTGTCAAATCTGTCAGCCTGTATCCTTCACTGAGGGCTATCACTATTCTCCATCCTCTTCCCTCATCATATGTCCCATAAAGAACCACCCTTTCCTCTCTGACCACTGCTGCTTCTAACTCCAAGGGGATAATATTCCCTTCTTCAACATCCATAGGGATTTCTGGTCTGAACAAAAGCTTGTCAGGTATTCTAAATAACTTGCCTATCAAGCTGTGAAACCACGATAATAAAACAGTCACTCCATACAAGAATACCTCTGTATCTATGGAAACTCCTCGTAATGCCTCTGGCATGTAAAGGCTAATATAAAGCCTCTCACATTCATATAATGTATCTCTGAGGTGGAACACCTATTCCTTCGTCAGTAAAAGATATTGGGCCTCATTCAGAGTCCGGCGGAAACCCTCCGGTAGCACTGGCAGGGTTACCGCCAGTCTCGTAATAAGGCCGGTGAGTTTACCGGCACCCTTGTTTCCGGACCGGCAAAGTTGGAATGAGGCCCATTGCCATGTTGAGTTTTGTCATCAAGTCACGCCCTAATATGTTAACTGCCGTCTGCCTAGAATATAATAATGGCATTGTCACATCGTGTTCTCCTATAGAGATTGGTAATTCATCTGTAAAAGGAACTAAACTCGTCACTGCAGAGAATCCCTGTGCATTCATGGCAATCCCCGACATGGGACATTTTCCTTCACAGACACAGGTACGAGTTGTTCCAGAGTCTACAAGAAATGAGAATGTCTTGTCTCCTATCGTCACCTTGACACTTGGTTCCTCTTGGGGGTCTGGTGTCAACGAGAGTACTGAACCCATCAGGTCGCTCTTTGGGCTGTCCTATTGTGGATATAAATTCATACCTGTACATGTGAAAGTATTTCCTCCTACCACAGTCACACTCCCAATTTGGGTGTGGGTGCTTGCTGAACTGCTGTATTCATATTCCATTGTGGTACTGTAGCCTGTTGTGTCTACGCTTGCGTTTTTGTTTGCATGGGCATTTGCTGCGATTATCCTTGTGGTGATTGGTTTGTAATGGCGCTTGCTGCATTTGCTGTGGTTGCGGTGCATTTGTCTGAACCTGTGTGTGATCTTGGGCATAATACTCCTGTGATTCTGTATTATATTGCAGAACATAGTTCATCTCCCCTCTTGGAGCTTGCCAATTTTGATGCATGCCTCCTCTGCTTCTACATGTTCTGGCTATGTGCCCATCCTTCTGCAATTCCACCATTGTTATGGTTGTCTACCATTAAATCCTCCCCTTCCCTAAGCGTTTTGAAATGCATCTCTTCCTCCTCCTCTAGGCCCATTCCCTCTTACTCATGGCCAATAATTAAACCCACTTTGATCTGGGGGATACATTATGTTATTTTGCTGTGCTGGTTGCATCTCCTGTGCCACACCACCTTCATTGCTTGCCAATACCTCTCCCTCTATGGCTATTTTTGACAACTTCTTCTGAACTAATATTGTAATGGAACTCTCCTTCGTACAAATGCGGCAGATTAGGTCATAGGATATGTCCAGAAATAAGGTTTATTTGCACATTTTCTTCTGAACAGTTCTTTTTTATGTTATTATCTGCCCTTCATGGTAACACGTGTTTCGGCAACCCAGTAAATGCCTTTTTCAAACCAGGGCTGTTCAACGCATGCACAAATTAAACATGATACATTGTGAAATGCACATCAAAACAATCATTGTAAACGTGAAACATTCCATTCAACATCATATTAAACGTCATAAGTTTGTTATGAGACAGAGATGAGAAGGGATGGGTGAAGGGGAGGTATTTGCGGGAGAAAAAGAAATATATACACAAAGAGACAAACATGAAAATATAATGAATACGAATTAGTTCAAATGTCTTTTACCAGAGTATACTGATATACTATTGACACATGGTTAATCGCATATTGGAAATAGCTGGCTTCTGTTTTAAAAAAAAACAAAAATGTTTTTTCATTTTATTAATGGTACTAGGCACTAATTGTGCATATGTATCAACTTGATTTAGAATATTGTTATATGCATTGCCCGGCTATAACTTGTGTGTGTCAGCAAGGACACAAAGCACAAAAACGGAAAATAACACCATTTACCCATCTGTGTACAAATTGCACATTTACTTGTATTTGTGCCATTACCTGTTTACTTAATACAAGTGTAATTATAGACTGCCATCTGTTCATGGCGTAGTAACCGTGTTAAATCCCTGAAAAAAAAGATAACTCCAATACCCGTTGTTGTGAATAGTTTTTCGCTGTGTAACCATTTCTAACTGGCCTCAATATTATAAGTTCATGTATGGCTTGAATACAGGTAATGGCACAAATACAAGTAAATGTGCAATTTTTACATAGATGGATAAATGGTGTTATTTTCCGTTTCTCGCGTTTATGTGCTTTGTGTCCTTGCTGACACACAAGTTATAGCCGGGCAATGCATATAACAATATTATCTTCTTATAGAGGTGGTGGTGTGTACCTCTATCTCTCCTGCCAAATACAACACAACAAATAGTGCAACAAGAATCTAACGTCATGTCGCAGAATGTGAAAGTCGGCGTCAAACCACCCCATTCCCTTTTTTTCTTCTGAACTAACTTTGCCTCTTCCTGCTTTCTACACTCAGCTTTCTTCTTATCTTTCTCCTGCATTAATTGGCAGTGATGCAGGATTGCCAATTGTATTTCTGTCCATGGATTTGCTTCCATTCCCACCTGTTTCACCATCTGCTGTTGCACTGGCCCAGGCAGTCCCTGACACAAAATGTGGTAAAATAATGCCACTGTTTTATCCCATCGTTCACATTTCTCAAGGCGCAATCTTTCTTGAATATCTTGAATATAGGTGACAGGGTCTTCAGCCTCCCTCATTTTCGTAGTCATAATCGCACCCATATCTGATGTATCGGGATATTGTACTCTCAGCGCCCCCCATACATATGCTCTACACATATTAAATGGTGGTCCAGGGACGTCATTTCACCAAAATGCCAGGGGTAGCGGATGCAACATCACATGACCCTTGACCCCCTTATTACATCACAGGAAGTGATGTCATTTGACCCCACCCCGAAGTGATAAGTGAGGGAACACAACCTTTCACCCGTTGACAAAACAGGAAGTGGCATCACATAGCATTGTACACTACGAAAAATATGGTTACGATATCACTATAATGTGATGTACATTTCATTCAAGAATGGATCCTCATAAGTATCGTTAAGATCAGTGTGTATAGGCCCATATTACCAAATTACTGTGAATGCAAGCAGACGTCCATGACCAAATGATAATGATGTGTTATTGCATAGCACTTACACTTAAGCGCTTTATATAGAATAAATATACACCCAATATCATCCAACCTGTGTTGGTACTCATTTATCGACCTCAGAAGGATGAAACACTGAGTTGAGGCGTTTAAGAACAGACTAAATCTGTGACTCACCCCCTGAAGTGTGCCTGAAATAAACCTTTAATGAGTCTACCAATTATTGTATAGAATTCCAGAAAGACACATTATTTGGTATTCCTATTCTTTCTTATTTAGGGTCAGTGCTGAAAGTGTTAAGACTTGTGGCACTCCTGTTCTTCTTTTTCTTCTTTTTTGTAAGGTGCCTGTACAAGAAAGCCAGCCACTCCAGAAGTAAAGAGCCACATGGTGCTGGCCACAACCCAAGAGCTTGTGTTACAAGAAAACAAAAAAAAAACCTGCGACCTATGGCTACCCCTAAATATGTGGTGGTCCATCATGTGTTGTGTTTTGTGCCGTCACATCTGTGTATTATGCTCGCTTCCAAATGTCATCAGCGCTCTCTCCTATGATGGCTGCCAGCAAGCCTTTTATGTCACCTATAGCTAACATCATTCCTGCTGTCATTCTCTCAAATTCATAAATCCATTGTCCCACATCGGAAGTTAAACTCGGTAATTTGCACTTTAACTAATCTTTATCCATTTGTGGCCATGTTATGTATTGTAGTCGTCCTCCCCCTTTCTCTAATAATAGGAATTGGGAAAATCCTGGTCCTTAATCATACCGGCCTACACTCCTTGTTTTCCAGGCAGGGCTAGTCATGACGGTTTGTCTTCATCCTGGTAGTGTTCTTAATCTGCTCACATAAGGCAGGGATACATCCTCTGTACTGCACGATTGTATTTGTAGTGGCTCACCATATGGTGTTGATTCTGTTGTTCTCTCTTTGGGGGTCCCTTCGTAATCTGTCATTTTCTTCCCTTTCTTCAGCTGACATCATTATACCCCAGCTTGTATGACTATTATCTTTTCCCGCATCAACAAGATCGAGTCTACTTAAAGACTCGAAAGAGATCCGTCTATGTTCTCTTGGGTTTTATGCCCTTCTTTGTGCATCATTTGCCTATATAAATCCCTATGTCTTCTGTATCTCACTCATCAGGCCATGTTGGTATTCTTGGCATTCCTTGCAGCTACCTGCGGGGCTTGTGTGACCCTCTCTCTTCCTCTGGTCATTCTTGTGCTTCGATTGGCTCTATGCTTCTATGATATAGATATTCTATCTTGCCATCTTTTAGTCCCCTACTTCTGTTCGTTTCTTCTTCCCTTCTCTTCATCTCCCTCAATTCATCTTCCTTTAGCCTTCTCTGTAACCTTTGTGCTTTCATTCTTTGCGCTTCTTCTTCCGCTCCTCTCTTCTCTTCTAACCTTTCCTTTTCCTTCCTTGCCTTGCACCTTCTTTGTTCTTCCTTTCGCTTGCATTCTCTTTCGTTCTCTTCTTTATATGCTCTCTTCTTCCTTTTCTTTCTTTCCCGGCTCTTTCTCTTCTTTTTCTAGAACCCCATCTATGCCCTTATCGTCCAGATTGAGTAATAGTTATCCACTCATTCTGTACTATTGTTATTTCCTTATCTTTGTCCTTTATTTCTTTCTGTTTCTTTGCTTCTTCCTCTATCGCCATCAGTCTATCCTGCCTATCCTTTCTCTCATCACGCTGTTTACTTTCATCGCATGTCGATATTATATATTTTAGTTCTCTATTTTTTACTCTCTTCCACATTGTCCTCACTGTTATAAGCGAGGGGCTCATATGTCGGATTAACGTACCCCATCGCTGCTTTCAATTCCTTAAAGGGATGAAACCCCTTCTCTTTTGTGTCTACGCTCTTGTTTTCAGTAGAGGGAGGGGGAGGCAAAGGCATGTTATCCTCCCCTTTATGCTGATTAAGCATCCACGCCTTCTGAGCTAGATCTTCTTTCTCGCTCTGATACATCTTCAACGATTTTAAAACAGCCAACCTTTTGTGTAACTTCTTTCCCTTATATGTGGCATTGATTGATTGATTGATATTTTATTTCTATCGCACTCGTACACAAGTGTTTCAGAGCGCGACAAGGCACGGGAGGGGAACAGGGGAGAACAAAATAGCGATTTTACTAGTCCCAGTGACATTGAGACCACGCAAGTGCATGGGAGAGGGTGAGGGGAAAAAGTGCATGGAAGGAGGGATAAGTGGAAAGTGCGAAGCAGAGGAGAAACAGATAAATAACAATAAATAAATAATAAAGGCAACAAACATGCACATATTTTGTCGTATGTCGCAATACTGTTTTTGATAACGCCATAAGTGTTTTATGAGTCATGCTTGGACCCATTCCGAATGACACTTACTCATCTTAGCTGTGCATCTTAGCAATTACCTGCATAAGAGTAAAAGAGCAGTTTCCCCCCATGGTGACAAGTCAATTTCGCTGTCCATACTTACCTCATTTTTTTTTCTTCTCTTTATTTTGTCAAATACACCACACTGATCAGTTTGAGCAGGCACCATTAATTGCCGCTTAATTATCTCAAAATCAAAATATTTTAACCACTTTCAAAACTCAATGCAACAATAACCTTTTGCTCCGTTTACACTTTCTAGCAATTTTTGATATCTTGTTGTTTTATCATTGATACTTTCATAATCTCTTCTTGATTTATTTGTTAATTTCCTTTGATTTTTATCGTTCTGATTGATGTCAATCTCTTGATTAATAAATCTAAAATTCACCTTAATGTTTTATTATCATTTTACATCTATTAGTTTAAACACAACGAAAGCTTTACATTGACATATTTATAACCCCACACATGTGCACTTCAATAAATGTTCCCCTGCGTACGCCTTTCTTTTTTATCTTTAGTAAATGTATCTGATCTCATTTTTACTCTGTCTTGGAGTTTAATATGCACTCTTCTTGTTGGCTTTGCCTTAGGTATCCTTAATACCCCTATTTGGAGTCTTCTTGGTGCAAATCCTTCCGTTCCCTTGGAACCAGAAATCAAGGTTTCTACTTCTCTTCTTTATAATCCCCGACTAACATCAAAGCCTGACTAATTTTATCAGGTTAAAATCACCTTTTTATTTTTGTATTCAAGTTTAAAAATTGTTTCTTCCATGCGATCCTACCATCATGGCGTGTGGGGCAATTTAGCTCAGAAATTTGGTACATTTGTATTCAATACATCCACTTACTTCAAAACCAACCATGACATATGTAAAAGTGCATGCTCTTATAAGGTGCGGCATGCTTATATAACATTAATTTTCATAGTCAAGTTGTATTCCATTACTATAAAGTGCATTAATTATTTTCATAATTCTCATTATAAAGTGCCTGATTGTTATAATAGCTCTAAAGTGCGTAGTGCTTTATTATGTATTTTATAGTTGTAAAGTGCCTAATTATTTTCATAGCTGTAAAGTGCATGATGCTTTATAGGATATAATTTTGAGTGAGTTGCCATTTATCAGTGCTAACATGTTGAAAGATTTATGTATTCCTTACCATTTTATATTGTAAAATTAACAATAATAGTAAAATATGCTACTGAGGTAAGGTGCTATGTGCTTAGTACAATGTTGATGACCTAATCAAATAGACCTTTATTTCTATAAAGTGCATAGTGCTCTTACATAAACCTTTATCTTTACCTATATATGTTGGATGCTAAATAAAGGCTACTAAGCACTCATATTACATAGACTGTGTTGTACTAAATGTCTATCACATATGTCTAGGCATGAAGATGGTAGTGGTATATTGTTGGTTTGATGGTTGTCCTACTACAGCCCTATGCCCTGTCCAATTTGTAATTCCTGACAACCCTCTCTCTGATGGCTCATGATATGTGCATGTTTGAAAAAGTATTTAACAGTGAACCACCAACGTTTAAAATTCATTAAGTAAATTCTGAATTAAAATTATATACAAAAAGAGAGATATTAGCTGCATACACCATTAAATATAATGCTATGACATCAAAGCTTGTGAGGTAATTCCAATATATGTTAGTATTTCTTTACCGTCTACTTTAACTGAGACATGGGAATTTAAATATAACAACTGAAAAACAATGTTGATCAAAATCTAAAATGTCAGTAATGCAGTATATAAAATGCAGAAAATGCAGAAAAAACAGGGGAAGGTTTGGCCCTGTACTTTGGAGATATAGGGCAATTAATTGTACTAATTTCGCATTGGATAGTTCATTCTCCTAAAAAGGTATACAGTTCTTCATCGACATTGTGTCCCCCATGGATTTTGCTCTCAAAATCTATGATGCATCTAGTTTCTTGTTGTCTGAGCAATTTCTCTCTGTCACCACCCTTGGATCCAATGTCAATTTGATGTAGTCCAAAAAAGGAAAAGTCTTTCAATTTACCATCATGGCTTATGTAAAATCATTGTTCTTAATAGCCCTCACATGCTGTAACATCCTTATTTTTAATTTGCATTTCATGCTTCCCACATACCATTTGTTACACATGTATTTTAGTACATTTATAACATAATCTGAATCGCATGTGATCTTGTTAGTGATGTCTATGATGGTATTTAAAATGGGGTATGGATATGTACTGCAGTCATATGCAAATGTACAGATATTACATTTGTTGCACTTATGAAATCCTATAGTTCTTTGGTCCTGCAATGTGGTATTCTTTTTGCAAGTTTGGTTTACCATGTAACTATTGACTAGGCAGTCTTTGATAGACTTACACTTGCAGAAACTGACATTGGGGTGTTTACACAAGGTGTGATTAAGATCAACGGCTATCACCAATAGCTTCCAATGTTTCTTGAGAATGATTCTCACTGTCTTCGCAGATTCTCCATAAATCAGCACCAAGCAAGTCACATCGTCTTTTTTGTCACCTTCTAAGTTCATTTTTTCGAGCAACAGTGCTGACCTATCACACATTCGTGCTTTTATATATGCTCGCTCGATGATCCTTTTTGGATAGCACTGTTATTGAAAACCTGATGCTGTAAGCTGACTTTCTTTGTCATATGTTTTGATACTAGAACAATTTAGCCGTAGCTGAATAAATTCACCATAAGTGATGCTCCAAATTATATTTTTGGAGTGTGCACTTTTTGTATTTTGTGTGTTTTCGAAATAATTCACTTTTCAATTGTCCATTTTTCACAAAAACTGTAACATCATGAACAATTGCTTTTTTTGAACTATGTGTTGTTATCATTGAGATGTCGGAAAAAATCGATCCAATCTTTTGAACTGTCTCTCCATATAATGAAGAGGTTGTCAATGTAATGATACCAATTACTAACTTGCTGGTATATGTTTTGTTTTTTTTCTTTCCAAACTTCAGACTTTTCCCACTATCCCATCATCAAGTTAGCATAAGTAGGGCAAAGATGGTGCCCATGGCTGTGCCTTGTTTTTCTTTATACTACTTCTGGTTGAAAAGGAAAACATTGTTTGTGAAGCATAATTTAATCATGGCTAAAATCATTTCAGTATGTCTTCAGTAATTGAGGATCTGGTGTTCAGAAAATATGTGCAAGCCTTAATCCCCACTCACGCTTTATCGATGTGTATAATGATACTACGTCCATCGTGGCCAAAATATATTCAGATTCACATGGTAGTTCATCTATTTTGTATAAAAAGTATTTTGTGTCTCTGAGGTAAGAAGGTAACAATGATACAAAAGGGAACAGCGTCTCGTCAATGAACTTAGACATGTTTCAAGAAGCAATCTGGTTAGAGTATCAGTCTGCCCAGAGGTTTATTGATTTTTTAATGTAATTTGGGCAAAAAAATACACCGTAGGAACGGTTGAGTAGGGTTTGTGTAGGAATTTCAGATCTTGTTCTTCCAACATTCCTTTGTTTTCCCAATCTAATAAGAATTCTTGAACTTTACGTTCCAGTTCTTTCATGGGATTGTTGGCTACTTTTTCATAACAAGCCCTGTTGTTTAATTGTCCATCAGTCTCACGTATATGTTATCTCTATTCATGAGCACAATATTTTGACCCTTATCCAAGGCTTTTATTATGCATTGTGGCAGTTGACTAAGTTCCTTTAATGCATTTTTATGTTTGTTCGATATATATTTGATTTGAAATCCCTATGTTGCTTTTTCCGACTCTTCTTGAGATCTTCAATGACCAGGCTTTGGAAGGCTTAAATAGAGTTTCCTACTGCCAAAGGAGGGTTATATTTTGATTTGGCCTTTAGTTTGGTCTTTTTGTACCATTCGGTATTTATATCTAGATCATCCAGATTAACCACTGAGTTTTCAGAGGTTACCCTTCCTTCTTCTTGCATATGTATAAGGGTGGAAAGTGTACCAAGGTCTTCTATGGTAACTTAAGTCTTGCCTTCTTGTACTATTTTTGGTCGTTCTTTATAAGGGTTACTCGCGAAGATTTTTTCAACCTGATCTTCCGGATGTATTGATCAAAATCTATCTGTGTTTGCACATAGTCAAAATTGGATGCTGGACAAAAGTTAAGGCCTGGCATGAGGAGCTGTTGTTGATTATCCATTAATACATGATTGCAGAAATTGATGACAGTCATCTTGGAGCTCTCTTGTAGTGCATCTTTATTTATTTTCCAGAGCACAGCAATCTCCCTGAGACATTCTTTGTTGAGCTGCCTGCCCCTCTGCCTCGCCTCATTTTTTTCTGCCGTCCCGTCCTTGTCCACGTGTATTGTTTCCCCCTCTTCTTTGTTTGCCCATTCTTCCGTCTTGGCATAAAAGAAGCATTTCTTCTAAAAAATGTAGTCGAATTGTTGGTTCATTACTCTCGCTCCTTGTTATGTCTGATTCTGAGATAGACGGTTCTTTGTTTAGGGCATCTTCAAAAGTAGTGGGGGTTGCTGTCTTCCCTATTTTTGTTTGTGCTCTCAACTGATCAAAACATCTGGCAAATGTGTAGACTCGCCCGTTCTCGTAATCTTCTTTATCTTTCAGAAATGTGTGCTGTTTTCTTTGTTGGATCTCTTCTTCAAAAGTCCTTAAATTAATTTCCATGTTACTTTTGAGTTGTTGTCCTTCATCACTCAACTTTAATTTTTCTAGTTTGTCTTCAATTTCTGTCATTTTTGTAAGTATCTTTCTGTCACTTCCAGCAAATTTAATAAGTATTTTAAGAAGATCATTTGAACAGTGATTTGTGGCTGTCCCGCATTCTTGTAACATTTCCGGATCCTTTTCTTCAAAGGATGGTGCAGTAAGAATCTGCAAACCTCTGGGAATCCTATATATATATATATATATATATATATATATATATATATATATATATATATATATATATTACTCAGTCCCTCCCACTATTTTGTCCACTTTGAATGTTCTCCTTCACTCAGCTCAAATCCCTCTACTTCGACTCTCCCTCAATCGACCAGTTCGCCTTTTATCCACGGAGCACTTGCGGGGACTGGACAGGAATTTCGTCAAAGGGGGACCTGCCAACCGTATCTTCTTACACATGATTTTTTACACCGCTCTCCACAGGAAGCTCTGCTGTCTTCTGACTAATGGCAGGCACAATCAATTGTCTGGGAGCTGGGATCTGGGCTTACATCGATTAGGCCTTGAACCATCTTCACGCCGACCAGAATGTGCTCTAGCACCTTGAAGCATCTCTTGTGCTTGATGGAATTACCAATAAAGATCTCAGACCAAATAACCGGACATACTATGGCAAAGTAAAGAAAATGGCAAAGTACTACTTTATTCCCAATTTAATAAAGCGGGTACAACGGCCGACATCGGACTGATGCTTTCACTCACACACACAAACTTGATTACACAGTGGTCTTCTACCCCAATATCTGTCATTTCTGACGTCATCCTAGGTGGTAAACTGTGAAACCTATTGGCGGGACGGATTGGTTAGGGGAACATATATATTTATAGAATGTATACGAGTTAATACTTCATTGGCTGTCTCTAATCCGTAAAACACACCTCAAACTACCTCTAAATTCAGCAATTTAGCAAATTCAGCGCGCGTTTAGCAAGAGTGGTTGCTGAGTGGGCTGTCTTGCTGTCTCCCACGCTGTTCCTGTGTCCTGTGTCCTGTGCAAAGATCGATTTTGGATTGGACTTTGTTTGCTTCTGTGGAACTGGAACTTTGTACATTGCGTAACCAGTCCATGTCATTGACGATTTTTGGGTCATTTCTCGACTTCCTGCCTGCCCCTTTCCCAGCAACCTCTTCAAAACCATCAACGCTGCGCGTTTAGCGCGCGCGTTTAGCAAGAGTGGTTGCTGAGTGGGCTGTCTTGCTGTCTCCCACGCTGTTCCTGTGTCCTGTGTCCTGTGCAAAGATCGATTTTGGATTGGACTTTGTTTGCTTCTGTGGAACTGGAACTTTTGTACATTGCGTAACCAGTCCATGTCATTGACGATTTTTGGGTCATTTCTCGACTTCCTGCCTGCCCCTTTCCCAGCAACCTCTTCAAAACCATCAACGCTGCGCGTTTAGCAAGAGTGGTTGCTGAGTGGGCTGTCTTGCTGTCTCCCACGCTGTTCCTGTGTCCTGTGTCCTGTGCAAAGATCGATTTTGGATTGGACTTTGTTTGCTTCTGTGGAACTGGAACTTTGGTACAAATTGTTTTTCAAAGGGTCTACTAAGGAATTGATTGACTTTATTCAGTGAATAGTGGCTCATTTTTCTTATTTTCTCTGTTTTTTCATAGTACATTGTGTAACCAGTCCATGTCATTGACGATTTTTGGGTCATTTCTCGACTTCCTGCCTGCCCCTTTCCCAGCAACCTCTTCAAAACCATCAACGCTGCGCGTTTAGCACGCGCGTTTAGCAAGAGTGGTTGCTGAGTGGGCTGTCTTGCTGTCTCGCGTGCAAGCGTGCTGCGGCTGTTCTCTCGCTCTGCCTAATTAGCTGATCACCAACATAATATGTCAACTACGGTCAGTAAAAAATTCAAATTAACATCAGGCATGCCTGCAATTAATCCTGGCCAATTGTTTAACCTAGAAATGGCAGCGAACAAAATTACTACTAGACTAAACCGCAAAAAGCATAATCTCCAGCGCTCAATGTCACTTTCATCTGACATTCGTTTGTATTATTCCCAAGACACCCTGTCCAGCCTAGAGAGTGGGTCTAATGTGTGTTTGTTTACCAGTCCTCTGACACCTTTGACCCCAATACAATCACTATGTTCGGAGACTGGGTTAGAGAGCGTGTTGGCTGAGGCCAGTGTGAGTGATAGTTCCGGACCTTTGCCCATTACTAGCACACATGTAAAACCCATTGGTGTTGTTGAAGTCGAAAATATGAATGAAATCCCTAGTACATTGATTGTCGCTGATGTGCATGTAACTCCCAATCTCTCAAGCGAAGTGACAGATTTGACTCTTGTGACAGCCTGTACTCTGGATGATCCTCAGGGTGGTAGAGAGTCCCGGCCCCAGGTTGATGTGTGCACGCAGCCAATGTTGGAGCCCATTTGTTGTTCAGTGGCAGCCCAACATCGTTTGCGTGCTGCTCATGAGGAGTTTGTTCGAGCAGGGGAAATTGATGAGGAAGTCATGGAATTTGTGAACACTTCGGGAGGACCGAGCTCTCCCTTAGCTGATGTTATGTATATTTGTTCAAATACTGGGGATTTAATTCAATTACAGCCAGATAATACAATGGGGCTAGAAAACCAGGTAAGAAATTCTGGAGGAGGGGTGAAGCCTACTGAAAATTGTCACCAAACCCCCCCAGATAATAATCAAATGTCTAACTCCAATTGTATTGATGAATCGCCCTCTTTCATTGCTCCGACTCCTCGAAGGACAAGGTTTGAGGAACCCCATCGAGAGTCTGACTTTTTTATTAATAAGAACTGCTCCAAGCGGTTTTCTTTTCCGGAAGCCCCGGCGCTTAATAATACTCTTAGCGCCATGAATACTGCGTTGCTTGCATTAGCGAAACTTTCCGAAGTACTAGATGGTAAGCTCAATCATCAAACCATCCTACTAGAGTAATGCAGTAACGGTATAGCGGTGCTTTCACAAAAACCGCCTGTTGAGCAAGTGACCTTGCGGTCCAATGTTGAGACTGTTCAAGGCTATCGGCCCGATTCATGTAGCATAATGAATGCTGATTGTATGCAAGTGTGTGTGCTGTCTGAAACAGAAAATAACCAAAGTCTGTGTGAGGTAGATCCCAATGGTTGTAATCGACCAGCCTTGCAAATGGTTGCTGAATCTGATCCATCTATATCCAATAGAGATACAGTACAAAACAATCTCAGCAAATGTATTGATAGCATAGTTACCCATGACCCTGATGGTCTGATCAAGGAGAAAGAGACCTTACCTACCAAAGTATTGTCAAACAATACATTCTTTTCATCTAAACCTATCATGATGAATCTAATTAAAACATCGGCGGTAGTTACTGACCCGCTGCCTACTGCCTCCAGAAAACTGTTTACGAAAGGCAGAGGTGCCAGTTCCCAGATTGCAGGCCGTAAGTTCATCAAAGCCCTCTCTAGACGTGAAAAAACTTCAAAACTTGCAAAAGTCAATTTGGTAAAATCAGGCCCCAAAGAAGCTATTCAAACCTTTATGCCTTACGGGCCCCTGGACGATTTGGTCACTATTTCAGCTGGTATGGGTGCCCAAGACTCGGCACGGTGCATTAATTCTCCAAAAACATTAAATAATACTGACTCCAGTGACAATAACTCTGATGGTGTAGGATCATGTAATGTGGGACAAGTTGACACACAGACCAGGCCACCCA
The DNA here is from genome assembly GCF_040938575.1 of Ambystoma mexicanum. Classification (NCBI taxonomy): domain Eukaryota; kingdom Metazoa; phylum Chordata; class Amphibia; order Caudata; family Ambystomatidae; genus Ambystoma; species Ambystoma mexicanum. The sequence goes on from NC_090934.1 coordinate 245,391,905, forward strand.
CGGGTGGGAGTGATGGGCTTCTGAGTCAAGTGAATCTAGCGGCACTCAGAGAGGAAATTAGAACATCCATCAAATCATACATGTCAGACATACCCGGGGTTTCTACCGAACCTTTGAACAGTGTAAGTTCCATGTTAACCAAGGGTCTTAATGTGGAGAAGGTATCTGCTTTAGTGGAAAATCCAAAAACAGTAATAATTAGTCAAACCCACCCACAAAATGGTGTGAATACAAAATTAGGCCCTTTTCTCCCATTGCAAGTCGACTCTTCTGGCCGAATCGAGCGTTCAGCCCTGCCCCGACAATCAGTAGATGTCTCGGGTGTTTCCTTGCCCCAACAACATGGCATCTCGCAAATACATGAACAGATGTCGTGGCCTGAAGCCGCCATTCAGACCCAGGACATTCGAGATATCATAAAATCTTCGATTGCAGCTTATATCGGCGAAGCCAGCCAAAGTTGCCAAGGGGCTGGAGGTACGCAATTATTGCGTTATCCTGATGTGAGCCAGTTATTAAAGGGTCCGGCACAGTTGGGCAATCGAGTAGCGCAAGGAAATGATATGCCATCAAGCCTTTGTTTCCAGACAAATGCTCAAGCCCACAATATGAATTTCAAGGATGGTAATAAATTACAAGTCAAGTCCAAGTCTAATTGCCTAGTGATTAGATGTCGCGAAGACCCTTATCCCAAATATGTACTAAATCGGGCTAGCATTTTGAACATATGCAGTGAAATCCCGTCCCTGTCTGATATATCATCAACAGATATAACCTTGGTTGAATTTATTAATACAAATGACCCTTCTGAAGCAAGAATCCATCTTCAATCGACAATTGTAATGAATATATTGTGGCAATCTAAAACAGTCCTACATGAATTTCGGTTTTAGTTTGTTTCAAGACCCTTATATAACAAATAATGTGATGGACAAAGCTCAAATCAGGACATACCAGTCTATCAAGAATAGAGAATCGAATCAGATTGTAAACTCTGCTCCACGAATGGTGGCATCCCAGGACTTCTTTGCTCGATCATAATATAATGCAGGTACAGGTAGCCTACTCTCGTGGAATACGAGAGGCCATAAGCATTTATTTGACCTTGCAAGTAGAGATTTGGCAACTTATGATCTGATAGCCTTACAGGAAACCTGGCTTGTTGACTGCCCCATCTGGACGTCCTATGATGTAATTATAACTCCGGCCATACAACATCAGAGAGGTCGACCCAGTGGTGGTCTATTGCTTGCAGTCAAGAAAGCCACAGGCTTTGCAAGTGAAAAATTAGTCTCTCCATCCTCATATTTCCAAATTGTTAGACTCCAGAGAGGTGGTGAGCTCTTGGTTATTGTCAACATTTATTGGAGCAGAGGTAATATGACCGCAGAAGCTTTTTTTGGGTCACTAAATTCGATTCTCGATCGCCTGACTTTTGAAGGTAACATTTGTCAAACCATCATAGTAGGGGATCTAAATCTCCATTTGTTATCACAAACTTATACTGAACATACTGATGATGAATTAACCTGGACAAATATGATGCACGAGAGAGGATTTGTGATGCTGAATGGTGCCATCGTAGGGGATATCCCTGCTGAGTATACATGGAGTAGAGGGTCACAACGGGCAATACTTGACTATGTTTTTGTCCACAAGACATTTTTAAACTATGTACAATCTATGCAAGTGGTTGCAACCGACCATAGTGATCATAATAAGCTAACTATGCGATATTCAAGGTCATCATCTGTAATATCGCCTATGGTTGAGACTTATCCCTATCCAAATTTTGTAAATAACAGCGGTACGCGAGTGAGATGGAATAGAAATCGACTAAAACAGTTTCATGCGGCCCTGCTTGTGTCTTCTGGGTCAACGGACTGCTATGTTACAGTAATGCATTTGTTTAAGCAGGTAAAACTGCCAGACCTGAGTGTTCGTCATAAACATTGTCATCCCTTTGACCCAATAGTACAGTCTAAGAAAGCTGAATTGCGAAGAGATCTACGTAATTTAAAATTTGTCCCTATAACCTATCGTTTGCTTTTTAAAACAAAATTAAAAGCATCCTATAGAACATGGCTAAAGGGTCAGAGAGCTGTGCGCTATCAGCAAAATGGGGAAACCATGATGTCCCAGATTATTAGGAAATCCACTAGTGGTATATGGGCTTGCCTAAATGAGGCCACGCATAGAACACAGGACGCTGTTCAAATAAATGCTATTCCAAATGCAATTTGGAAAACTTACTGTGAAAAGCTTTATGCATCGTCCTTTTCGAACTTGATTCCAAAGACATACTCCCTAGGATGGTCCCATTTTTTTTACCATCACCATCAATGATATACTGATATGTATTAAAAACTTGAGTCGCTCGAGGGCAATAGGCCCGGATGGTCTCCATAATAGCACACTTAAAGATCACCCACAAGAATGGGCAATGATCCTCCATCAGATCTTTAGCAAAGTCATCTCGACAGGGGTCATTCCTAAATCTTGGCAGAAGTCCATCATTCTGCCCATATTTAAGAAAGGGGAGCATGATGACCCAGCTGCCTACCGCCCCATAGCACTCTTGGATTGTCCTGGGAAAATTTTCGCCCGACTAATCCTGAATAGATTTAACATTTGGTTGGAAGAAAATAACTATCGAGACATCTTCCAAACAGGATTTTTGCCTGGAAATGGGACGACTATAAATGTTATTACCCTTACAAGTATTATTCAGAAGGCTTCCCATCAACACCAGCCACTCTATACAGCTTTTATAGATTTTAAAATGGCGTTTGACGCTGTTCCTCGTGAACTCCTTTTCAAAAAACTTATGGATAAAAAATGTCCCTGGTCAATTGTCAAGTGGATAATTGACTTACATACAGATACCTCGATACAAATCAAACTTTCTAGTGAGGGACTACTGTCTGACCCAATTAAGACTGCATGTGGGTTGAAACAAGGTTGTTTGCTAGCTTCTGCTTTATTTACTTTTTTTATCTCAGACATTGGTGTAGACCTTAGTAAAACTGTGGCAGATCCACCCAAAATTAATGGGGTTAATGTTACATACTTACTCTATGCTGATGACATGGTGTTATTCTCAAAGACTCCCAAAGGATTACGGGCACTTTTGTGCGCGTTGGATACCTATACTAAAAAGAACTGTATTGCCTTTAATTTAAGTAAAACAAAGGTTATGCAGTTTGGCACAAGTATGCAAAGGAAAGCCACCTACAGATGGCCTTTACAAAATGTCAACCTGTCTTCAGTTTCCTCTTACATCTATTTGGGGGTCTTTATAAGTAACTCACCAGATAAGAATGCGAATCATCAACATCTAAAACAGCGTATAACGACGGCTATATCACAAAGCAGACTAATAAGGAGTAAATATTGCAAGTTTTCAATAGTACCATTATTGGTTTATTATAGACAAAAATGTATTCCGGTAATTCTTTATGGTTCAGAGGCTGTCTTGGGAAAATCATATCAATACTGGGCCATTATGGAAGGATGCTATTGGAAGCGTGCTCTCAACCTCCCATTGTCAGAACCCATTTGCATCCTGCAACACGAGCTAGGACTCCTGTCTTTATATGCCATCTATAAGTGGAGGCTATGCTCGTTGTATCGCAAATGCATATTAAGTGTTAATCATCCTGGGTTGTTAGGAATGATTGCTATTTACCTTTTAAGATCTGATGATCCATTTGCAGTGTCTTGGAGAAATCACGCAGAAAAAATCATTATTAATATTGGATTTTCAATGGCACTATTGCTAGGCAATCCCACTAAGGCAAAAAAACGGATATGGGAGGATGACTGGATAAAAACAAGATCTGCATGTCTCCTATACAAAAAGTTTAAGAACAATCCATTTGCCTTAAAACGTTATGGGGAAACAGAAAGTTACTTAATGATGTTCCCACATTCCCGTCAGCGGGATGATTATTTAAGATTTCGATTAAATATCTGGCCCATAAAAGAAATTCTGTGCCATCGCAGAATTACCGGAAAAGACGATGATTTGTGTCGGTTTTGTCAATTAGCCATTGAAACAATGCAACACTTATGTGTTGAATGCCAAAGTTTGCAAGCAAAAAGAATTGTGCATTTTGAACATTTATTTACTGGGTACATGACCATGTCTCAAACACGTTGCTGGTCTCTCCTATTTAATAGTTAATTGAAAGTTGTTAGATATGCAATATTGAGTTTTTTGTATAGTCTGGGACTTAAAGGCAAAGTTAGTGTGCAAAGTCGCACTTAAGGAGTTCACTAATGAAGTTTTAGATACAGGATTTATCTTATTACTTGTTTTTCGAATGATATTATTTTGTTTAAAGTGATTAGGTATAAATATGTATTTAATTAGTTTGTAGTCATTGACTATGTAAATCTGTATATGGACGTAATTCTTGTTAATATCAATTTCATTTTTCATAATATGTTCTCTTTTAATTTTAAATACGTTATGTAAATTTTGTATGTTGAAAAATCAAGATTTACTTGATTAAAACAACTTTTAAATAAAAAAAAAAAAAAAGAAAAATTCAGCAATGGCAGCAGACTGATCTATGCAACATTGTATAGCAGATTGCTCCATAGGCCTACTGATTGGTTGGCATTCCCACCCAATGTTGGACTTTCAGCTCGGCTACCAGCATGTTAGGAAACCGAAACCCAGGTCTTTGAGTCATGTCAGATTACCGCCCACTTTCCCAATCAGTCCATCATCTCTCATCAGTCTGATCATAAGCCAAAGTTTCCCGTCTGTAGTTGACTTTGTAGTCTTCTCTGGGACATTGAAGGGAGTATGAGCACATCACTATCTTCAATCATAGTTTAATGAATAGTCCTTGTTTTTGACATCACGTGAGAGGAGACTGCAAATTGGTCCATTTCGACCTCCTATTTACTGCTATTTGATTCAATTAGACTGGGTGTTACTGCTCATTTGGCCTCTAGAGACTTGCTCACTCCATCTTGTATGAGCCTAATTCACACTTAATTGTCCAATACTTGGCTCTTGCAAATGTTTTTATCTTATTTAATCTAAGAGTAATACGTCTCATGCTCATGGCTTATCCGTCTGCCTCCCTTTGGGCTTTGCATCCCTTGAAATAGAATCCTTGATCCCAGACCAACGTAGTCTCCTCTTCATTTGCACACAAAGCTGTTTTTCAGTGTCTCCTGACTCTGCAGCTGTGGTCTGTTCTGAGGTAGTTAGGATGAATATTTGCACGAGCCAGTGTCCATTTTCCAATTATGGCCATCCTAGCCACAGTATTTATTCCTCTATAGCAAGCTTCTATATGTCTCATCTACCTTGCGTTGCTGCATATTTACACTTATTGATCATCAAGTTACTTTATCTTCTTTTGCATACATGATACAAGAACTCGGATGACCCTCCAGCCGCTCCAGAATCTCAAGTACCCAGGCACCAGACGCTGTACCCTGCTAGACTCTGTAGCAAGCTTCCTGGCTAGGGAGTGCCAGAAAGTCTCTCAACCTACAACCAAGGACAGTGCAGCTGCCTGCAACCCACTACCTAGCTTTGCGCCATATGCCTAATGGACTATGCAACTTTATTGAAGAGGTGGGAGAAGTGCAAGAAAAAGCATCTACTGCCTTCCGCCTTTAAGGACATTTGAGTTCCTCGATCCACAACTGACTTCAACACTGACTGTCATCAAGCTGCAGTCAGTGAAAGAAACCAGAAACCTATCGACCACAGCTTCAGAACTGCCAATCAGCACTGAGACAACAATTCCTGAGTCGCCATGTAGATCATCCTGCAGTTGTTCATCAAGCTTTGCTTGCCAAATTGTTTTGCCTGATACCCTCAGCTTACTCCTGCCTCAAACTCTGTCACAGAAGCCTGCAAGGCTCCCTGTCGCACACCAAAAACATCTCTACAGCAAAAGGTACATTGTGGTTTTGGCCACTACAGACATTGTAAGACCCTTTCTCCCTTTTGCTGAAGTCAAGAAACCTTTAAAAACTATTGTGATTATTACCCATACCGGCTACCCTCCTGTCAGTATCCAGAGCGCATCCCTTTTCCTTCATAGAAACGGTCTGTCCTCTGCATATTTTACAGGATGGCTTGTAATTTAGTAGTGTTGTTAGACTGTCTGGTTTGATAATAATAAAGTAGATATGTTTAAACAACCTTGACTAGACACTGCTTGTATAATTGGGTAATTATGGTATTTAAACTGTGTTGAAACTACCCAATGATCCACAAGTTTAGAGGAGATAAGCCTGCCGTTCCATCCATGTTACCAAAATTGGACAAGGAGGTTTATTATTTTAATTGTATGCTTGTTTAATCAAATCTGTTCAGATTGATTCTGGTGTATCAGAGGTGGGGCTAATTAATTGTGTAGAAACCAATATTCACCACTGGACCACTGGTACTCCAGAATCTGATTTGTCACAGTTAATGTAGGCGTAACAACAAGCCTAAACCATTTATGCATGTTTTTACAATTGTTTTTGCACTTCCAGGGTTGGAAAATTATCCCATTAGTAAAGTATTTAAATTTGTATTTCATTCTGAATTTATAAAGCGCTTCATGCAAAAGTGCTGTACATAATTATTTATAGTACAAAAACTGAAAACAATAACAGAAGGCAAGGAAACAAAAATGAAGACTCAAGAAGATAATTCATAAGAGCAGAGCGGAAAATAGAATAAGAAGTAACCGAGCACAGAGAAAGAGGAAGCACGTTCCGATGCACAGTAGCCAACAGAGAAAAGGAACGAAAACAAAACTGGCCAAATGGGAGGCAAGGAACAGACAAGAGAAAAAGAGATTGAGAGCGCAAGGAGTGCAAGGGAAGATAAAAGGAGACTAGAGATGAAATATATGGAGGAGCAAGACCATAAAGGAATTTAAAAACCACAGAGAAAATTGAATTCAAGACTAGAAAGAAATGATAACTAGCAAAGTGAAAGCAACAAGGAAGAAATAGAGTCGCAAGGCAAGAGCAAGCTTAATAAATTAAAGAAGAGTTAAAAATAGATTTAAGAGGAGACAAACGTAATAGAGGGAGTGCAAAAGGAGTAAAAGAGCAATCAAAACAAATGTGAATAAAAACGCAAAGAGAACAAGAGTTAAGTTGCCTGAAATGTAAGAAAGGATCTTGCCTTGTGGATATTAAAAAGATGAAAACGACAAGCACAGGCAAGCAGAGAAATGTGATCGGAAAAGGAGGGATCAGAATCAAAATAAAGACTATGGTTATGCAGTAATAGAGATAGTGAATTAAGATGGAGGAAAAGAGATGGAAGCAGAAGCAGAATGGGAAGGGATAGAAATAGCTGAAAAAAGAGGACTTATGTTTTAGCAGAATTCAAGAATGATCTGTCATCCAAGATTTGATAACTAAGAGAAAAGACAGATGATACAGAATAGAGGGCGCACAAGAGGAGAAAGAAAGAAAAAGCTGGATATCATCTGCATAGAAGTGATGGGATATCCCAAATGAAGAAATGATAGAAGCAAAAGGGGAGGTGTAAAGCGAAAAAAAAGGCCCTCAAACAGAATCATGAGGAACACCATGTATAAGAAGCAATGTGTCCGAAAATCTTTTAACTCAAGATACAGAATAAGTTTAGGTTAGACAGATAAGAACGAAACCATGAAAGAACCAATTCAGAGAGACCAAAAGAAGAGAGAGATGCCAGAAGTAAAGCATGGTCTACAGTGTCAAAAGCAACTGATACATCCAATAAGATTAAAAGAGATAAATGCTTAGAGTAGCGTGCAGATAACGAGTCACCGACGGAGAGTAGGCCAGTTTCAGTAGAATGAAGAGGGTGGAAACCAGATCGAAAACGAGGAAGAATACAATTATCAGACACAAAGGAAGAAACTTGTGAATAAACAAGATGCTCAAAACGCTTTAAAAGATAAGGAAGAAGCGAAATAGGTCTGAAATTTGAAGGAAGAGTTGGACCAGAGAAGGTTTATTTTCAGAATAGGAAGAATAAAGGCATGTCTAAAAGAAACAGGAAGTGTTGAGTTTTACGAGAGGGTGTAAAAGAAGAAACTGGGTACAGAGAGTTAGGCGATGAAGAGAGAGAAGAGAAAAAGTAGAAGCACATTCTCAGCCCAGAGAGAGCAGCAAACGATGGGTGAGAGGGTAGATCAGAGATACACATTGAAACAAACAAGGGCCTATTGAAGTCACAAAGATCATGTCGAGAACATGTTGGCACTGACTGCAAGGAGAGAAGGCGATGGAAGAATCGAATAGAAAAGAATACAAGATGATGATCCCAGGAATAGACAGGGAAGGCACAGGCAGAAGAAATAGCTAGCAGTGAAGAAAAAATAAGGTCGAGGGAGGAACCAGAGACGTGAGAAGGAGGAGGAGAAATACGCAAAAGATTATACGAATCAAGAATGGGAAGAAAGGGAATATAGGAATGAATAGAAGACAGATGCAGTTTAAAGTCACCCAGGAGAATGAAAGGAGCAGACGACACCAGGGTCTTCTCAGAAGGTGTCAATAGGACCATGGGGATGATAAACAAGCCGAAAAGCTAGGGAAAGGGTGTGAACAGGAATAAAGTGAGAGGTTAATTTTCTCCAATGTGCTAATTGGATTTGGGGGCTGCCAGCATGCACACTTCCAAGCACTGCAGAACCCTCCAGGCAATTGTGTTGCATTTCAGCAAAGGGAAGGAAGATACAGGTAAATATGGTCGGAACCGGGTTACGTGGCACTTTAAAGCCCTGCACTGGAAGGAATTGTAAATGCCTTCCAATATAATAATAATAATAATAATAATAATAATAATAATAATAATTTCGCATGCCCACGGTGTGATGCAAGACCCGATCCATTTAACATCGGATTCCTGCGGAATCCACCGGTTTTTGCAAGTGCGAAAATCTGGCAGATTCCATAGGAAGACAATGCATTTATGCCAGCGCGATAAAGCATATGCAAACGCATACATGTGTTAATCATATGCTGGTGCAAACGCATTCATTTGATAATCACATACTGGTACAAATGCATGATTTGATGGGGAGGAGTAAACGTTCATTTCCCTCTGTGCCCCCACTCTCGCACCCAAATGCATGACACATCTGTTGGGCTGCTTAAATAAGTTTAAGCAGCGGTGCACAATATGCAGCCCATGGGCCCAATGCAGCCTTTCACTGCATTGTTTATGGCTCTCCAAGTTACATGAGTTTAATGATAAAGGGCCTCATAACGAGTTTGGCGGTAACCCTTAAATGCGGCAGTAACGCTATTACCGACACATTTAAGGGTCCGCCAAATCATGGGTTTGGCAGGATTTACCCCCAGCTCCGAGCTGGGGGCAAATCCACCGTGATTTTGCCAATTTTTGGTGTAATTACAGCCGTGCTAATACCGCCGGCAGTAGTAGCGCTGAAATTCCCCATTGGGCCCACTGGGGAATCCCGAATGGGCCCAATGGGGAATGGGGACTGACTGTTCCACCAAACCCGTGATCCGCCCCTAATAGTGCCGGAGGGTTTGGCGGTAACGCTAATAGCCCCGGCGGTAATACCGTCGGAGATATCAGTTTGGGTAGTCTCAGTTTTTTCCTTTGCATCATGATATGCAAAGTTTTACTTCTATTCAAAAACATAATTTCAGTCCCATAATACAAATAAATCATAGTGTTAATGCCTTTGCAAGGTTATGTATCACAGGTTACAGAAAAAAAAAAGTAGTATAAAAGTACACCTTAAAAATCATGTTTTCTTTGTTGTTTTTTTTAAAATTCAAATTCATGCACAGATGCCCTTAGCGACCCACTTATTGCCATGCATAGTTGGGCCCACTCTATGGGACAGGTATATTCAGCCATGCAGAGAAACAAGTTGTGCACCCCTGGTGTAAAACCATGTGCATGATTTTTATGTCTGCTTTAGTGCTCAGAGAAATTGAAACAGGAGACCCTAAGTGGTGTCCAGCGAACCCAAAGCCCTCCCCCTCCCCCCACCCCTCTTCACACTTGGTACCAAAGCCCTTATAGCATTTGTGAGACCATCCCTCCCACAGCTACCCTACTGGACATTTAGCTCCAACTTAATGTTCACAGCTTTCCTCAAAACATGATAGGCAGGTGATTGCAGAGTGAGAGCCAGTCAATAATCCAGCCGGGATGTCGATCAGTTCTCTTCCACTGCGCTATCGGCAATGCGTCCCCAGTTGCACAGAGAGAGAGAGATCGGATTAAGGAAATCGTGTTCATTACAGTCAACATCACTTCACGATACTCGCTGACTGGGTGTGTTTACCGTTTGAAGTCCAGCTTTGGCATTCTGGTGGAAAGTGTTGTATGGTGGTGCTTCCCCAAATGTGACTTGGCGAGAATGCTGTCATGATGATGTTATTTGAGCCTTCATTACTGCTGGAGATGTTTTCCCAGAGATAGTTTCTCCAGCGCTGCAAGGATGCCATGCATCTGTTAGCTCTTATCTGCTTATACCCGCAGTTCGGGTTGTCTCCCACTTTGAGCCTCTTGAGTAGTCACTGAGGGTCTATACCCCTTTGATCCACTTCTTGAAATCTTACACCTTTATTGGTGTGGTGAAGGAGCAAAGTGGAAATGTGATGTGGTGGGTGAATGTGGCTTGGAAGTGGCTACCACTCGCAGAAGTCCAAGACTGCTGTTGTTTGCCCAGTGGAGTCCTAGCTTTGTGTAATTTCCCAATTGATGGTAGCTGAGCTGCTGCCTGCACCTTGTTGACTCTGAGTGAATTCAAGTCTTTGACTTGGGGATCCCATTTAATGTATTGGAGCTGAACAGCTTTGGGAGGAGTGTGAACGTTTACATTGAGGGTGAAACTATTCAAGTTTCTTAAGGCTTTTGTATAATAAAGATTCCGATTCCAAGGGGGTGGTCCATCATAGCGATGGTTTGGCGAGTTGGACGGAATCCCTGCAAGACGATGAGTTCAGATTCTGGACTAGTGAATGAGTTCTCTAGAACCCTGCTTCTCTATCACTGCAGGATGTCTGTCACTCTGAATTGTGGTGCCTTCAGGCCAGAAGCCCCTCAGAGTTCTATTTGTCCCTCATTGTTCCACTGATCTCTAATTCTGTCACTGCCTGGGCTTCAGTGAGGTCTGATTCTCTATAAGTATAGTCAGTGAGCTCTGATTGTCCAGCAGTGTAGGAGCCACGAGACGCTGTGATTCTCTGTGGTGCAAAAGTCACCCTAAGTGCTGATTTTCATCAGTGTAGGAGCCACAGTGAGCTCTGATTCTCCATAAATGTACGATCCACCCTGAGTTCTGCTCCTCTGTCTGTATAGGGGCCACCATGAGTTCTGATTCCCCGTCAGTGTAGCAGCCACCATGAGCTAGGATTCTCCATCAATGTCAGAGCAACCAAGAGCTCTGGTTCTCCATCTCCATAGGGGCTCCTATGTGCTCTGTTTCTCTGCAAGTGTAGAAGCCACTGTGACTCTCCATCACTGCAGGAGTTTCCCTACACTCTGGTTCTCTCAGTACAGATGTTCCCCTAAACTCTCACTCTCCATGTGCTTGTGTTCGCCTACTCGCTAGTTTTCAATCAGTACAGGAGTTCTCCTGAGCTCTTCCCTTGCTGCTGCATTTTTGTTGTTTCTAAGTTAGTGCGTTCCCTTGAACTGTTTTTCTATCAGTGCAGTGGTTTTTCTGAAGCACCAGGTTCTTTGAGGTCCACTGCACTCTGGTTCTCCATCAGGGCAGGAGGGCCACCCTGGGATCTGCTTATCCATAAGCCTAGGAGCCACTGTGAGCCCTGATTCTCCAGCTGTATAGGTGCCAACTTGAGTGCTAATTCTCAGTCTACGTTGGAAACACAGTGTAGATCATGTTAAAAATAAATCATAATTTGACAGTGGGAGCAGTTACATGTTGACATACATGTAGGCGGCCCCCTGCATTTGCATGGTGGAGTGCAAATGTGTGGGGCAGAAGGTAGTGTACACATTTTTATGCTACCCTTTGCCCTCTGCCGTGCAAAAGGAGTAAAGGCTGCCTGGCATGCCCACATGCCAGGTAGCGTTTACTTTTGAGTGTGAGCACCACTTGCCGTGCTCGCAGGGAAGCAGTGCTCACAATTATAATTAAACACTACCTGACAAGCTCCCATGTCAGAAAGCGTTTAATTTTCATTGTGAAGACCACTTGCCATACACGCCTGGTAAGCAGTGATCACAATTATAAACGCTGCCTGACACCCGTGATTTCTGGCAAAGTCTAATCGTAATTGTATACGCTGCCCGACATGCAAGCATAAAAATCCACATTGGCACACATGCTGGATTATTTGTATGGCAGAGAAGAAATTAAATATACTACACTAAACTAAACAAGGCTGTGGAAATGCATGTTTCATTCCGCCCCTCCTCTCTGCCATGCAACTGATTGAAAATGAGCTGTGGTGTGTGTAAGGCATAAAAGCATTACAGACATTCGATTTTCGATAGGACTCTTTGGAACATGAGTTCTGATTCTCCATCAGTATATGAGGCTCAGGGAGCTCTGATTCCACATCAGTATAGGAGCCACTGGGAGCTCTGATTCTCCATCAGTATAGGAGGCACAGGGAGCTCTGATTCTCCAACGGTATATGAGGCTCAGGGAGCTCTGATTCTCCATCAGTATATGAGCCACTGGGAGCTCTGATTCTCCATCAGTATAGGAGCCACTGGGAGCCCTGATTCTCCATCAGTGTAGGAGCCACGGGGAGCTCTTATTCTCCATCCATACACAGATTCACCAGAGCTCAGTAATTTGTGATGTTTTGGGAACCTCGATTCAACAGTGAAATCTATTGCACATCTACCCCCCCCCCCATTCCCCCACACACGTTTATTAAACTTTCATTCTCTGGTTATTAAGAAAACACGATTTGTACCAGTGCCTGTCTCTAATATATAATGAAAGGCCTCTGCAGAGGGAGCCCTGAGAGGGCATCTCCGCCTACAGGGAATTCATTCCCCAGCTCCACGATGGTGCATCCAATATTCCAGCCTGACAACCTTGCACATAGAGCCGAAATTAGCATTTCTCTTTCATATTGAAAATGTAATAAAAAATGGAAGGAAGCCCGCCAGCCCCATCCCTGGACAGGACAATCCTGCTGGCTGCTTCTTACAAATCTGTAGAATGGCTGAGAAGATAGAGCTTGTGTCATATTTAAAACACCATCATCAAAAAATACCCCCTCTGGCCAGTTGCCTCTATGATTGAACGACAGACTGAGTAAGGTTTGACTACTGTTAAAGGTGACCCTGCTTTCTGAGTAGGGTACGTGTAAGATGTGCCTGACGCGAGAGAACCTGTCAAATCCAGGTAATCTCGAGGGTTAGCTCTGCTGTCTTAGTTTGGAACCTGCAAGATCCATGTAACTTGAAGGGTAGCATTGGTGCCTGAGTATAGAATCTACATGCAACATGAGGGTTTCTGACCCAGCAAGATACATGTGACCTGAGAGGTAGCTCTGATGTTAAAGTTCAGAATCTGCAAGACCCATGTACAATAAGTGAAACATCAGCTATGGGCAAAACCTGTACATTCTTTGCAGCCCGAGGGTTACCTCTGATGTTTGAGCACTGAACCTTGCCGATTTATGTAATCCAACAGATAGCTGTGCTCTATGAGGACTCAGTCTACGATTCTGTGTACACCAAGATATAGCATATACTGTCTGAGTTCTGCAACTGTAACATCTGTGTAACCCAAAGGATGGGTCTACTGCCTCAGGTCTGAGCCGGTTAGTACTATGTACAATGCATTCTATTTAAGCCAAGGAATAGCTGTGCATTCCTGAATACTGAAATTGTAAGAGCTGTGCAAACCAAGGGACAGGTCAACTCTCTGCGGATGGAGTATGTCAATACATTGGCACCTGTAGGATAGCCCTACAGTCGGACGACTGTCCCTATAAGGTCTGCGTATTGCAAAGGATCCCTTCACAGGCAGTTGAGCATGTAAGAACTTTGTGACCCAAGGAATAGCTCTGAAGCCTGAAAAGTCTGTAGTAATGCGTAAAAGTGGGGATAGCTTGCTTGCCTAATGACTGATCCTGTGTGATCTGTGAATGCCAAAAGATAGTTGTAAACTTAAGGCCTGATTATAAGTGTGGTGGTAACCATTATTCATGAATGCAGGATGGTTTACCACTCTGACAAACTGCAAGTTTCAATACAAATCTCGTCTTTAATACCTGTGTTTTTGTGGAGGGAGTTACCATTGAGAATCAGATATAAGATAGCTGGTACAAATCAGAAATGCTCCCTGATTAGCTGCTTTACAAATCTTTGGGAATCAGGCCCATGGCATGCAGAATAGGTATGTTGGTGCTAGGATGCAAAACACAGGTGATGGGGTGAAAAACCCTGTCTGATGAGTACTGGAATGAATGTATTATTACTCAGTACTTGTCAACCGAGCCTTATTGCCAAGTGATATGTGTGGGTTCACGTGACTACACATTCTTTGGGGACCAAGCAGTTCAAATTGGTGAAGATTGTATCCATTGTGCATGTCACTGATACCATAATCAATGTAGTATAAGAAATAGGAGTTATTGGGAAGTTATCCCTTTTGTTTCTCATCCTTCACAACATTTGTAGCATCTTCTTTGATGGATTTCAACTCTTCTAGATAAACACAACATTAACATTGGGGCGTCCTTTGTGAATGTGGGGTGACAACAGCATCAGATGGGGGACTCTGGCAAAATCTCAGATAAAGCAGTGTGTGATGTTCAAATTATCAAGATGTTAATTGGGCCATGGGCAGCACATCAAAGAAAAGCAGACAGCAGGGGAGCCAAAACCCTAAATGGCACCTTGGGCGCCTATTTATGAGGCTCACTGGATCCATGAACTGCATGCACATGGGCAAGAGAGGATACCCTCTTCAACAGACACATGCAGCACTCCAGAAATGACAATAATGGTCTTAAATGTGGACTTACTCTACACGCACGTGTGTTAGATTTCCTGACTTCATCAATGACTTCACCATCCTAAACCACTTACAGTAATCCATAGTCATCCTGTACAGCAAGCACCTGGTAAGGAGTTTACAGCCTGTTTGGTGTCCTTGTGAAGGGAAGTTTGTGTTTTTAATGTGATTTCCAAACTGTTTGTTGAGCTGGATTTCTTCTAGAGGGCACTGCCTTTGTGGTCTATGACTTTGTTTCCGTACCACTTTCCTTTTATTTCTTAAGCACAGCTTCCAGGCAGGTCGGACTAGGACAAGAACTAGGCCTGGTCACCCAAAGAAAAAGTGGCCCACCCCTCGCCTCAAATAAGTGGTCCACCCCTCGCCTCATGACCCTTGACCTCCGATGACATCACCAGAAGTGATGTCTTTTGACCCCACCCCAAAGTGACATCCCGGGAAGCAATGAAACACAATCTTTTACCCCTTGACAAAACAGGAAGTGGCATCAAATAGCATTGTCCCGAAGTTCACAACATTACTGTGAATTCAAGCAGACGTTCAAGGCCAAAAGATAATTGCATAGCACTTACGCTTAAGCTCTTTTTTTTTATAGAACACATATGCATACAATATCACCCAACCTGTGTTGGTACTCATATGACCTAAGAAGGATGAAAGGCTTTAAAAAAAATAATAATAATTAAAATGAATAATATATTTTTAAAATTGCTTTTTCTTCCAAACCGGTCCAGGCATGGCCAGAAACCGGCCCCCACTCTCCAGGGACGATTTCTGCCCAGCCACAGGCCGAAAGGCAGAGGGGCCAATCCGACCCTGCTTCCAGGGCAGCCTTGTCTAGGCAGCTGATGAAGGACACAGGCTAGGGACAGCTCCTCACGGTGCCGACCATACCCATTTACCTGGCACCCTGCCAAACGCCTCCCTATCTACAGCTACATCCAGATAAGGGATGTCTTCATTGAATCTTATCACTACTGTATTGGGCCACAATTGTAAAGTGCTTCCCAAAGTGTTCCAACAGGGGATTATTACATTAAATCTCAGCACTTCTTGCATTTCACCCACCAGGGTGTCCCAAAAGTAGTGTACCACTGTGTGGGTTGCGCCACATTTGAGTTTTGCCACTGCTTAAGTTAGTTAATGCAATTTCTGAATTCAGCCGCACTAGGATTGCAACCCGCTGCTTTTGAATTTAGCCACACTAGAATTGTACTGAGTTAGTTAACGGTGCATCTGAATTCAGCGACACTAGAATTGTAATCCACTGCTTTTGAATTTAGCCACACTAGAATTGCAACCCGTTGCTTTTGAATTTAGCCACACTAGAATTGTCACTCTCAGCTTTTGAATTTTACCACACTAGAATTGCAAAACTGTGCTTTTGAATTTAGCCAGACTAGTATTGCAGCCCGCTGCTTTTGAAATGACCCACACTAGAATTGTTGCACGCTGCTTTTGAATTTAGCCACACTAGAAATTCACCACACTGCTTTTTAATTTAGTCATACTAGAACTACAACCCACTGCTTTTGAATTTTACCACACTACATTTATATTGAGTTAATTAACACTGCTTCTAAATTCAGCTGCACTAGGACTGCAACCTGCTGCTTTTGAATTTATCCGCACTAAAATTCGACTGAGTTAATAAACACTACTTCTGAATTCAGCCACACTGGAATTGCAACCTGCTCTTCTTGAATTTAGCCACACTACAATTGCAATCCACTCTTTTGAATTTAGCCACAATAGAACCATACTGATCTGGCATCCGCTGCTTTTAAGTATAGCCACACTTGAATGGTACCAATTTATTTGTTCAGATTTTGTGTAGACGTGCCACTCTGCTAACCATAAACCAGGACCAGAGCAAACATGGGACAATATAGAAGGAAGAACCGACAATAAACTATTAAAAACTGAGAGATCACCTGAAACCAACTAACCACCCTTGTTCTTGTCTCAACACCCTCACACCTCTCACAAACTACATGACAAAAGTGCTAGTGACACAACCCACCAAAAAAAAAAACTTGCAAACCGCACACCCCTCTATAATCATAATACAAACCCAATACCTGCAAGCAACTCAAACACTGGACTTGAGCCTTATGGGCACAACAAGTCCAGTGCACATAAAAAAGCATACCCAGAAAGGGCACAACCACCGACGCCAGGTCCTCCTCCTCGTTCTGCCACATCAACATATTAGCACAAATTCTATCCTATCCCTCTCTCTCCCACTAACAAACCCTACCGACTTTTCTTACTGAGCCACGTGAGCGCCTGGATACGAAATGGTAGCGGTGCACAGTATACATCAACATAACAAGTGCAAAAGGGTCCCCTTTGTGAATTTTTCATCGTTTACACTTTGAAGTGTAAAAATAAGGAGTAAAACAGCCTCTAATTCTTAAGCGTAACATTATAAATGCTGCCTGTCATTGACACACACCAGATAGCATTTACAATGAATACCTATGGAGTTTCCATGCTTTTAGCAGATGTTAATTAAGCAATATGACCCGAGCGGCCAGGGGCATTAATGCCTCAGGTAATGCCCCGGGCCCTTGCATTCTCTCGCTGGGTACTAAAAGCAGGTGAATTGTATAGGAATTCAATGTATTACTGCCAGTATTAAAATCAGATGCTGGTAGCAATGCATGGCAGAGAGGATGGGTGTGCGAAAGCGGTAATTCCACTCCGTACCTCCCTACATTTATTTAAAACAATTACGATATTACATCATGTAAAGTAAGATGTTAGTTATAGGCACGCCTTTTATACAACTAAATAACAAAAATGATCAATTTTTGAAGTTCCCAGAACATACATTCTTGGCATAAAAGCTTTATGCCTTTCCTTCATGGTCTGTCCCATATTCACAGCATACAGCCTCTACTCCTCGAGGTTACCCTACCCCTTGAGTTTACGCCACAAATAAGCACCATTCGCTTTAAACCTTGACAACCACACAGATTTTATGTGCCCGTTTTATATCATGTTTTAACGCATCACATTTACGATTTTGATTCATGGCTATCTGAATTAAACAGGAATGCTACTCCCGTTTTAGCACCAATTTTCTACTCAGAGCAAACACAATTTGTATGAGTAAAAGAGGGGTTTCATTCAGGAGGTCTTCATCCTCCAAACCAGCCATGCAAGCACCTATAGTACGGCAGATAGATGAAACAATTGTGCCTTTGATGATAGAACCATGAATTGTGGCACACTTTTAGCCACCAACACCCTAAGGAAAATGTCTAGCTATGGGGCAATCTCAGATTTTTCCTGTAACAAAGTTGGCAGCCCTTTTAAATACATTTTGACTAGTTGTCATTTACGTATCTTACTTTACATAGATATTAATTGTTCAATCATTTAGTTGTGGTCATGAGAAGCGCATTGTACACTATGGAAGTATAAATGAAGCCTAATAGTTAGTAATATTGGGGAGAAAAACAAAAGCATTAACACTTATTAGAAAGATTTTGGGTAAAGCGATTTGGCAGTGTGCTAGATCCTCAAAATGAATGTGTTGGTGTGCTGCAGAGCCATTATACTGAGGTTGTACCCGAACCCCAAATAACACTGTTAACAACTAGTACTGGTCACATACGCTTCATCAAACTACACTCCTCAAAGGCTTCCATTGACAGACAGTTTTGAAGCCCCTCTTATGGCAGGGGATCCCCTGCAAGGATGTACAGGACATCCCCTGTCATAAGAGGTACCTAACACAGAGGTTAAAAACAAGTTAATCTACAGCCAAGGTATTCTCAACCTATCAAGGAGTAATTTAATCAGAGCGAGTCAAGCAGAATGGAAAACCGCACTATTCAATTAGATGCCACAATTTGACTTAATCAACTGGCTCAGGAAATGTGTGTAATCACCTCATTGCCTTGAAAAGGACAATTTGTCGAAACACGTGTCGGCTGAGAACACAACAAATTTAAAACCACAATAAAAATACTCAATGTATTCATTCAAAATTGTCCGTCAATGGAAGCATTCAATGATTATAGTTTGCCAAGCGCATGTAACCAGTACTAGTTGTTAACAGCATTAACAATTATTGAGAGTGTTTTATGTAATGCAAATACAGTGCCTTATATTGCTCATTTTTATGTTATTGTTAATTATTGGCATGTAATTTGGCATTTGTAGAGCACCTATTCCCATCGGTATGGCCTCAAAGCACTGTAGTTGAATGCCCATGGGGACCAAGGTCAGTGGAATAGGAGATTTGTAAGAGTAGTTTAGAATGTTTGTTGGCATTTTAGCCAAACCGAAGGTAGGTAGGGGTGGCCAAGTACCTGCTAGTGACCCATATGGGCATGTGGATGGGTGCTCTGAGTTTAGAAGGAGAGTATGCGAGTCCAGGAGACTGATGTGTCCAGCTAGACCGCATTTTTTGTCATGGGATTTAGCTGCATTCTAAGTGTGTTCAAGTAGCCTGTGATTGCAGGTGGTTGAGGCTATCTTCGATTGTCATGGAGTGTGATATGTACCGAAGTGTCCTGGTAGCTTTCTTTTCTCTGTTTGCTCTTCTTGTGGTCTGACAGAGTCCATTCTCTTTGTTGCTCAGTATATAGGTGGGTGCTCACATTACTGCTTCAGCCTAGTTGACAAGGGGGTGGAGGTTAAATTAGAACAGGAGGTGGGATGGGTTCATTACAACACCCAGAAGGTGAGGTTATCCTCTAGGCAGCCGATGCTGAGGGGAATTGTGTTCCATATGGTGGGAGCCTGGGTTCTATGTCATTTTGCTGACAGTTTTTTCAATTGAATATTTACCAAAAAAACTCCATCACATTTCTTTTTATTTGTGGGGGGGGGCAAAGCTCCTTTCCCTATATTGATATACCTTCCACAACCCCCTCCCTACCCCTTTTATCCCCCCTCTATATTCCAATGAGGTTTTGAAAAATGTCCAGTTGGCAAAAGACGTCGTACCGTGAGCCTGGATGGAGGACCCCCCTCCCCTTAACTGGGATTTGAAGAGGAGGATGACAAGGAGGAAAGTAGTGCAGTCATCATGCAACAGGGAGCCAGTGGAGGACAGAGAGGGTGGGGCCTGGTGTGCACTGTGGGGCCTCTCTGGGCCGAGGGATAGAAGGAACCGAGCTGTAGTGTTTTGGACTCTTTGGAGTTTTCTGAGCTGAGAAGCAGGGGCACCCAGGTATAGGGAGTTAGCATAGTCTAGGCGAGAGAGTACAATAGTCGTGATTGCAGTGACTCTGTGAGGGTAGGACAGGTAAAGGAAGACGCGTCAGAGAATGCAAAGGAGTTGATAGCACGATTTGGACACAGAGTTGATGTGGTGCGAAAGTGTCACATCGGTGTCAATGGTACATCCATGGTTCTTTACTGAGTTGGATGTAGTGACAAGAGGGCCTAACGAGGACAGCCATGGGGTGGGTTGCAGGAGGAGGGCAGTCGTTCCAGGGTTGAGGCGGAAGTGGTTAGCTGTCATCCAGTGGTTGATTTCTGTGAGGCAGGCGAGGCCTGGACGGGGGTTGGAAGAGGTCTTAGTTGTAGCAGGTTAGGTCATGTGAGCGAATAAGAGCAGTGAGGGGGCTCAGGTAGTGGATGAAGAGAAGGAGGATAAGGAGGCACCCTGTGGTATTGTGTTGGTGACAGGGCAGGGAATCAAGAAGGGAGGAATATGGGTAGTTTGTGCTCGGTTAATGAGGAAGAAGAAAATCCAGCTTAATGCTGTGTCCCTGATACCGAGCAAGTGGAGCCTGTCCATGAGGGTGTGGTGGTCAATAGTGCCAAAAGCCACTGAGAGGCTGAGGAAGATAAGTGTGGCACAGCCCTCCGAGTCTGCGATTCTTTTGAGGTTAACCCAAATGGAGACAAGGGATGATTCTGTTCCTCTAAGGGGTCTGAAGCTGGTCTGGGCGGGGTCGAGGAGGATGCTGAATGAATATTGATATTATTCCTCAAACAGATCACTGGTAATGACCCCTACCTTATTTCAGTTAGTACAAAGAGTGCCACAAGTACAAAGATCAGTACATTGTAGGGCAGCCATCCTACACTTGCACTGTAGTGTGCAGCTTTCTTGTGGGCACATCGTAAGAGTTCCCGGCAAGCTTGTGTAGCCTCTGGTAGCGTTGTACAGGATAGTTCCTGTCCACTTTCATCAACCATCTTCCACAGTTGTGACGTTGCAACCATCATTTGGGCCCAGCTGTAACCAGCCTGGTAGACAGCTCTTATTGTATGCTGAGTGAGAGCATCTTGCCTGGGTGACAGATTGTCAATTGTTCTACCTTTCTAAGTAAATAGGTGTTTTCTTGCCTCATTAGCATGTGTCACTGATAATGCGGTCATTTAGCAAAACTACACATCTTCTTCTGCCTGCTGACTAGGCCTGTCAGCCAATCCACAAAAGCTTAGGTGATATCACTGTATGTATTTCAGTTGTCCCATGCAGTCCTCTTGCCTCTTCCCCCCAAAGAAGAGTGTCACACACAGTTATTCATGAAACATCAGTAAGGCATCTCCTGTTAACTCATGGGTGACAAAGAACCATAAGTTCTTCCCAACTCCAAATGCAACCTGGTGGGATGGTCAATAAAGGTCCCATTGAGAAAGGGGAGTTCAGCATGTTGGTGTCTGGGGGAACGGCGAAGTTAACGCAATGTTGCAATTTTACATATATTTAGTGTGGTCAATGGAATGGGATATGTGTTTCTTTTAGTATTACTTTGTGTTTAAATTGATACATTTTAGATGCGCATGTGCACAACAAGATAAATGTAAAAACTGCAGAAGAAACATACATGCAATATAGGTATGGTGTGCCACATAGTGCCTAGAAACTAAGCAATGAGGAGTTTCAAAATGCACATGTGAGAAAGATTTGCAATGAAAAAAACAATGGAATGATGCAGTAGTGTTAAACATGCATGTACTGACATACATACATGGGGGTATTAAGGGACATATGTTTGGGACAGTTGGGGGTACATGGGGAATGTACAGATCTGTATGCAGTGTGCTTTTTCATAGTTTGGCCAGGCCCACAGCCAGGGTTTGCGAGGTGAACTCTGTGTTACTGGCGAATACAGTTATTTAAAGGTTGGAGGTCAATAAAAGACAACAAGCAGCTGCAATAATATCAGATGATCAGGCCCATGGTTTTCATGACCTGGCACTACTGCAGAAAGGAGATGCAATATTTTTAAGTACATGGGAGTCCGTTAGACATTGTTCAGGTTTGCCCAGCCATCTGGTTTTCACCAATTAATAAACCTGGGGGGATGGGACACCTACGGGTAGAATTGACCAATAATTCATGGGTTTCTATTATTTTCTGAGGTTGTGTCCGGAGGCCATGCGTGTTGAATTGGTAGTTATTTAGATTAGAGTGAAACAAGGACGCCAGCAAGTCTGGACGTGTGAGATCATTATCGCCAGTTCAAAATGAACTTGTTTTATTCTCCCCCTCATCATATTGTTTGAAGTGTTTTTGTTAACCATGTGCATCACGTTCGGAGTTGGACTCCAGATCAGCTGGAACTTGTAATTAATTATTTTTTGAATGTGTAACTATGTGATGATGTCATGACCTACCACAGAAGATCCCAGGAAATGGGTGTGTTACGAATATGAGATGATGATGGTAATTAGATAAATGTAGCTAATGAGAATGTTGGAATTGGAGAAGATTGGATTTCTTTTGGATAGGTTTGACCAAACATGTATGGGGGGATAACTTGTAATAGAATATGTGGTTGTGCAACTGTTGCAAAATGTATATGTGAAAGGTTTGTGTGGTTCAGGGCGACTAGGGTTAGTTTGACTCTACAGCATCATCTAGCCCTTCCGGCCATTTGTACAACTTGCTTTACAGACTTGCTTCTCAAATGTTGGGCCTACTCTGGGTTAAGTTGATCAGAGGTCCACCTGCACACTTGGCATACCTGGGTGGGTTCCAGGCTTTCTGAGACATTGGGAGTCTCGTGTCCGTACAACTCTGCCGCAACACTTCTCTGTGGTGACCTGTCTTCTGTGCACGGTAAAAAGAGAGGTCTATAGGTGCCATTTTGGATGGAGGCTTGTCTGCTCCCTGTAGGCGTGGTACCATGGTCCTGCTGTGCAGGGCGAATTGAAGGAGCACCACTTCATAGTTCCTTTTCATATGAGTGCACTTTTGGCAGGCACAGCAGGAAGGTAATGGGGGGAAAAGAGGGGTTTCATTGATTTAAGGGATTTTGGTAAAATACATGTGTGGAGTTAGACATGGTTAGGTGGATTGGAAGGGGCTACTGTTTTGGAGGAGTGAATGAATTGTTTCATAATGCACGTCCTTTGTGCATATTTATTACCTAGTTTGTTATTTTAGAGGTGTGAGGTGGCATCCCAAACCAGCACGTCCATTGTGAGGTTTGCCCAGATACCCTTTGGTTTGCTTGTCTTGTTTTCTGGAGCCCTCACCACCTAGGGGTGAGGTGGCATCTTATAATAAGTACAGCTCATAGATACCTTTCTGGACTATACCCTTGGTAACCTTCATTCTTTATTGACTCTGCAGACGGAGCCCTCAACTTGTTTTTCTTGGCTAGTCAAATTAGTGAATGGTATCTTCCTGTAGGCAGGGTAAGATGGTGTTGTAATAAAAAATGATGTACTAATGATGTAGAGAGCATGAGCAGCGGTGTTGTAGTGAAAAAACATTGCCCTTCTTCTATGCTCGAGTGAAGGAGACATCTTAAAGATTTGTCCGGCATTGTGGGAATTCCTTCTTCAGTGTTCCATATGGGTGCTATTCTTTATCACCCGCAGAAGGGTATACAGACCATGAGTTTGACCATCCATTTTCTCCAGCGGCCAATCCAGTGGTTGTGAGACGGACACAGGTCACGCCTCCATCAGCTATGATTCCTAAAAGATGGGAGATGGAGGAAAGTAGAAGGATAGCGGAAAGGGAATAACTCCCCTGATTGCTAGGTTAGCATAGAGATTAAGGGGGCGGAGTGAGAGTGAGGCCAGAAACCAACCAGAAGACTAGATTAAGGGATCAGAATGAGCAAAAAAATTGAGAATGTGCCTTCTACCACTAGCATAGAGGATAGGCTGCAAATGGCAGTAGAGATGCAGGAGTGGGAAAACGTGGAAAAGCATTGAAGCTAGCGGAAGATGAGGCGGTGCTGTTACGACAGCAGAGAAGTAAAGAGAGGGAAGTGAACAGACCGGCAAAAGACATAAAAGAAAGGTGGAGGCATGGATAGATTGGGTAAGTCAGTTTTCAAGGAGGCCAATGTAGACCTTGAGGACAGAGGTGTCGCTAAGGGTACAGGATTTCAGCAAGGTGAATGGGATCTGGCACCTTGCGGTAGTGCAGAGCATGCTTCCGTGCCCATAGAAGTATCAAAGGATGTGGTAACAGGAGTAGGGGACATGGATGAATGGGACTCAAATTAGCAGGGTGTAGCAGCCCCACCTCCCACTCCAGTAGCAGACAGATAATACACCATTGGGTTTTAGGATGCACTGTGGCACTTGTATGGCTAAAGTGAGTAGATGGGGAAGGACTAGTAGAGTCCCAGCAAAGGCTTGGGTTACTCAATTTCCGTTGCACCAGAAGGGCCAGGGAAGGGCGTATTATGTCCCATGGTCACACATTATAGGAATCATTTAATTAAGACACTCCCTTCACTTGCAGGAGCAGGGAAGTGGATTTAAGTATTAGAGAAACACACTGCCGGTATCATGTTGGCCATATGGGACATGAAAGGCTTAATCACGGCTGTAATAGGGGAACGGCCAGAGGAACTTTGGAGGCGAGGAGGGTATCCAAGAGTTCAGTTGGATACATACACCCATGATGGAGCAGCATTCAATAATTACAGGGCACAGATATAGGGGGGCCCTACGGGTCATGTATACTGATACAAATTCTATTTTGGCCAAGACAATGAAGGTAGATGAAAATCCTGCCACACAAATCCAGTTAGTTCAGGAGATGCGAAGGGTAGAGACAGGAGAAGCGTGGGATAAGAATGTGGAAAAAAGGGGACTTTTCAAAGAAGTCCAGCATGATCTAGATAAAGTAGTAGGGATGGAAGCACATATTGTTCATTTTTGTAAAAGGGGACAAGCGAAGGAAACGAAGAGCATAGAGCAGGCACAAAAGGCAGAGGCTAAGCTTGTCATGAAAAGGCTAGCAAAGATTTGTTGGGAAGGAGGAGTGATTACCAGCACACCGGACGGATAACAGGGACAATCAGGACAACAGGGACATAGGCAATCAGGCATAACAGAAGGTTGGATAGGCGGGTATGCTCCCCGTCAAAGGCAAATTCGATAGCAATTTCTGTTTTCATCTGTGCCGCTGTACAGTTCAGTCTGTTTTGTGCACGTTATAGATTCCACAATACAAATACAAATGAGAGGGTTTCTGAGGGATAACGGAGGATTTTCATGAGGTGGGTGTAACTCTTACCTATGGTGCCCTGCAGGAGTGCCTGGTCCAGACTGTCGCTGTGTGGTACTTGGCGCTGTGCTGCTCGTCCAAACCACTCTCTCCCCTCTGTGACAGTGAAGGTCTAGTGGCCCAGCAGACAGTGTGGTCGAGAGTGATTTGGTAGGGACCTTGGAATGCTGGGATGAGTAAAGGGCCTTTCAGGATGAAATGAACCTAAGAACGGATAATGAACAAGGGGTCAACCACTTGTTTCCCCCCAACTCTTCCCATGTTGTCTCCCCTGGATAGTGCTGGCTCACCTTAAGTACACTCTGTGATAAAGGCTTAACTGGATTCTGCTTCGCCAGTTTCCTCACTGGGTCTGGTGGCCCAGACTAGCTGCAGCACACCTGCTGCCAGTAGTTAAGTGTCAAAGGTTCTTGTTGCTTTAATATCTCTATAATGTCTCTTTAGCGCAGCTCCAATGTCTCTTCTCCTCAGCGCTGCTTTAATGTATCTTCTGCGCTGTTTTACTGTCTCTTCAACCTCTTCAGCAATGCTTTAGTCTCTTCAGAACAAACTTGCTTTGCTTTGCAGGGTTTCCTGCCTCTTCAGCATTGTGGTGGCGCAAGCACGCTGTTTGTATGCCGTGCGCCTTGTTCGGTGATAGTTTAATTATGAGCGTGCAGTGACGCTGTCTCTTTCTCGGCTGATTAGTTCCTGCAGAGTTGCTACAGTGTAATCGTGATGAACACTGCTCAGCGGGAGCCCCCGCAACATGAAAACTATGCGTGGGAAGCTCAGCACGTCGGACTGCCTTCAGGAGGTAAGTTACATTAGTGAGATGGGAAGTGGAGAACCAGCATTGCTGTGGATCTTCCACGAGGGAGCGGACGAGGCCTGTGAGTATGGAGAGGACCGCAGCTGAAGCCTGGACATGTTGCTGGAGCGGGTCACTGCACATGGATTACAGATGCAGGAAGGCAAGCGTTACGCTGCCTGCATGTACAGCCGGAGAAAATGCTAAGCGCTGGGTGTGGGCCAGGGTGGGGTTTATATAGCCCTGGGCTGCACCCAGCACCACTAGACCACCAGGATTCATGCAGTGCATGGATTTCCAAGAGCCATCTTGCATTGAGTTAGGCATCCTTTTCTGGGGGCCATCTTGGTGTGGGCAGTCACAGTCGATTGATATTTTATTTTATTGATATTTTATTTCTATCGCGCTCATATACAAGTGTTTCAGAGCGCGACAAGGCAAGGGAAGGGGTACAGGGGGGAACAAAAACAACAATTTTACTAGACCCAGTGACATTGAGAACGTGCAAGTGCAGGGTAGAGGGAGAAGGGGGAGAAGTGCATGGAAGGGGGAACAAAAGGAGAGTGCGGAGCGAGAAGGAAAAAACAAAAATAATAATAAAATAATAAATAAAAAGGCAACAAACAATGGGAGTGCAGCCAGCAAGTGGCAAGTGCTGGGTTTATGGCAGCAGGCCATGTAGGTCTGAAAGTGCAGGGAGAAAAGGGGAGGGCTGTATGGGTACAGATAGAGACCCCAGTGCAGGGGGTGGCCCGGAGGCAGTGCGTGAGGGTGGCAAGATTAGCAGGTACCTGGGCCCGGAGGACAGAGGGTGGCCAGGTGCATGGTGCAGAGTGAGAGTAGAATCAACAGGGAAGAGGGGAGGAGAAGGCAGAGGCAAAGAGGAAGGTTTTGAGGTGCTTCCGGAACCTCCTCAAGTTTTAGAGTGGCAGGGAGGCTGTTCCAGAGGGAGGCCCCAGCCGAAGACAGAGATCTACCCCCAGCTTGTTTCTTTGAGAAACGACTGACCCTGAGGCAGTTAGAGGTAGAGGAGCGGAGTGCTCGAGATGGGAGGTATTTGCGGAGGGATAGCTGAAGGTATGTTGGACCCAGGCCCCAGAAAGCCTTGTGGACATTGGATGCCACAGTGGGCAAACTACAGCCTGTGGCAGCCAGCCACCCAAGTAGTCCAGGCCTGACCTATGGTTGTGCTTCATCTTGCTAAGGGTCATGACAGTGGGTCATTTGACGGGTTCCGTGGAATGGGGCCCCGGTTTAACGGGCTGATGGGAAATAATTATGGAGGGTTGTATGGGGTTCAGTGTTGGTCGTGTGGAAGGATGGGGCACGCGGCACAAGATTGTCAGACAAGGCCACAGTATTTTAACGTAGGTACCCAGCAAATGCAACCCCCGACCATGCCATATGCCCCAGGTTCTGTGCAATCACAGCAGGTACGGGTTGTACAAAACCCGGCGTCTGAGGCTACACAGACCTATGTGCTTCAACCGACCATGCCAGCACAAGCTCCGGTATGAGCATAGTAAAAAATGCTTTACATAAAGGAATGATAACTCACTACACTGGAGCAAGTGTTTTTAGAGGAAAACCTTTCCCGCTTCACGGTGCTAATATGTGCCCAGATTTGGACGCCCACAGGGATCTCTGATGCACCCAGTCTTCTACGTTACTGCCCATCCGGAAGAGTAACCCCGGATAGGGGTACAGGTAGGTCACCAAATGATTTAATTTATGGTCGATACAGGGGCAACAAAATATTGCATCAAGGAAGGCGAGTTCACCTTGTCAGGCAAAACAATTGACACGCAGGAATTATCTGGGACTATCCTGTCAGTTCCTTACACTGAGGATCTACATATTAAGTTAGGTACACAAAATGTATTTCCTCCATTGCTGTATTGCACAGATACCCTGCTAATCTCTTGGGCAGAGCCATCCTAAGTAAGCTCAACATGTCAATTGCTTTTAAGGAGTAAATATAATATGCTCGACTTCAGGTTTGTATCTGGAAAGAAAAACAGCACCTTTGCATGCATATTGTAGTGCGATAAAGGGGGGGTACCTGTACATTTGGCTTTGCTTCTTTACGGAGTAATGGTTTTGTTGAGCTGGTTCCCGGGAGTCAGAGATCAGACATGGCAGGTACAGAACCCACAATTGTGGACTGGGTCAAGGAGACTGTTGGCTTCTGTGAAAAGGGCAAGTTGCTAATATGCCATGCAGTCAATTTGTTTGGCAATAAAGCAGGGATTGGAGATTGAGCGGTAGCTTGGCACTATAATCACAGTTCTCTTAGAAGCAGTAGTGATACAGAAGGACAGGGCGGTTCTCTCAGGCACTGATGAGGAAAGGGGAGACTGGTGCACAATCGTATGCATCGATCCAACCTGATCGCTAATGGACGTGTGTGACAAGCAGTTGTTCAGACACTGATGACACAGGAGAGATGGTTATTGAGATCGGAGTGCCTTGCCAGATAGCGATAGAGAAAATGGAAGTACTGCAGACCTTATTAGAAAGACCTCATCATATTGGATTTGGACATGCTACCAAACCATTTATGGACCAGCAATCCTCATGATGTGGGGCAGTCAGAGTGTTGTAGCAGCATGAATAAAAATGTAACCTGGTGCAATACTACCATGGGTTAAGCAATACCTGCGTATTTACAGCCTTGAGTCACAGGAACTACATAGGCTTCCGTTTCCAGAAAGTACGATAGATGTGTACCCTTCTAGAGCACCCACGCGCAAAGCCTTGGCTAGAGCATCTAGCACACTTACAACTGATACAAAAAATTACGAGATTTGCTGTGCATCCCGTGGGCCTATCAAAGAAGTAAGCTGAAATGGCTTCCATCTTAAATGGGTGGTGTTGTATCATAGAGCCGGTATGACTGCACATAGCTAATGCTATTTTCTGTTAAAAGAAAAACATAATTCCCTAACATATTGCAGTGCTCTCAAGTCTCAAGTTTCCCAGTTCATATTGGTAAAGCTATCTAGTCACATTTTTTCTGGGATTTTGAGTCCTAAATTAAGCATGGGAAAGACAAACTACAACCATCATAATTCCAAGGAATAACTCGACTGTGTGTCTTTCTTACACATGGAACTGGGAAACACGACAGATCTGTATCATATTGAGATTTCTGAGGTACCCACATTACCCCCTCTTTCCTCTTCCTTGTCCAAGTATTTAATTATGAGGTAACTGTTATGGTGGTGGGCCGTGTCTAGATGAGGCCCACCACCATTGGAATAAACACGCACACCATGTTACTTTTTCCGGTATCCCCGTACTCACTGCCCCTTGTGAAACGGGCATACATGCCAACATTCAGACGCACCTTGGACGGGACATACATTTCCACATAGGAATGCATTGGGGCTAGAGTTATTTTCGACGTAGACCTTGTAAAATAGCAATATTTTTCACCAAAAAATCTAGAGTCTCCCATCTAAATTGGGAGGGTTGGCATGCATGGACACGGGCGTCCCGATTTATTAGATAAACCCTGTGACCGCCTATGTCATGGCATTTTTAAAGGAACATACACCACAGTAAGCTTACCTCTCCGTAGGAACGTTCCTTTCTTTTTACGCCACCCCCTACCCTCATCCCGCCCCTTTGACCTGCCTCTTGTCTTCAGGCCACACAGATTTGGCAGGGACCCATGATGTTGGCTCCTTTTCTGGCAGGGCCAGGGCGGCAGCGTTTCCAAGTGCCCTGGGTAGTAGATTCTGGCAGAGTGGGAGCCAGCCTTCACAGGACCGGTGCTCCCAAAGGTCCTGCCAAGCTCTGGCCTGCTGGTTGGGCACATACATGGCAAAATATTGTAGAACCTACTCTTTCTGCCACAACTATTGTTGCAAAACGTGCTTTATTCTTGTTTGCGGAGTTTGGACGCCATTCCATGTATCACTACTTAATCCCACCATGTGCTCTTGGGCACATTTGGTATCCTGCAAAAATCACCCTAAATTAACCGCAATAACAACCTGGCCCTTTTTGTGACCTCTTACCTAGCATTAATATTCCCTTGCCCAGACCTACACATACACATTGATTGCCAACTTTCATTATTAAGGGCTAGTGCCCATCGGACCATCACCCATCACTGCACAACCCTTCTGGTGCCACTACCCAAGTAACTTCCTGTGCTAAACAAGGCAGGTTGGCTCAGTCAGTGTTTTTGTGTCCCTGTTATATCACGTGAGTGAGACAAATCGACTTCCGGGGCACATCTGGTCCAATGATGAATATCGGTTTCTAAACCATCAATCAGCCCCATACCTTTAGTACACCAGAAGGCATCCAAACAGATTGGAACACAAGTACATTATAAACCTCATTGTCCAATTTTGGTAACGTGGACGGAACTGCAGGCTTATCTCTGCTAGGTCGTGGATCATTGGTTAGGTGCAACACAGCAAAAATACAATTGACCAATGATAAAATGGACTGTCCAGTCAAGGTTGTATACAAATATCTACTTTAATATTACTACAAGAGACAGTTCTAGCACACTACAAAATACAACCCACCCTGTAAAGGAACACAAAGGACAGACACTTTCACAAAGGAAAGGGATACATGCTGGATACTGACAGGAGGCTTGTTGGTAAAGTAATCAGTCTTACTGTTCAAGGTTATTTGGTTTTAGCACCAAGGGGGAAAATGG
Source organism: Ambystoma mexicanum (assembly GCF_040938575.1). Taxonomy (NCBI): domain Eukaryota; kingdom Metazoa; phylum Chordata; class Amphibia; order Caudata; family Ambystomatidae; genus Ambystoma; species Ambystoma mexicanum. The sequence continues at coordinate 245,422,804 of NC_090934.1, forward strand.
TCGTAACTGTCTCTAAGGGCCTTCGGAGAAGGACCAGGGGGGCAGAACCACAATGTACCTAGTGCTGAAGAAGTTCTTGGTGTTGGACAGCGTTAAGGCGGTCCCAGCCTTGAAACAGAGTTAATGACGGGAGACAGCTCCGGGTACCAGGCGGCAGGCAGTTCAGCTAGTGAGGCTGGACGGACGTCTGTCCGGCGTGGTGGCTCGGGCCAAGAAGCATTGTCTCTGTGCTGTTTGGCGGATCTGGAATGCTGGTCGAGGTGGCTCGGATGGCTCTTTTGACTGCACCGTGACAACAGTCAGTGGTGCTGCCGGTTTTGGTTCGAGGACTCGACTATCTCGAAAATGTCCTTAGAAGACGGACACTGGATGATGCTAGTGTGGCACTCCTAGCTTTTTCACAGGGCTTGTGTCCTTTCAAGGCGGACGGCCCCAAGCTCAGGAGAGTGATTGTCCAGAGACTCCCTGCCACTTCCCACCTAGGAAGCTTTCTGGCAGAACCTAGCAGGGCACGCTGTGTGCTGGCTGGGTACCGGTTCTGGAGTTGCTGGAGATATTTAGGGGAGGGATCTTGCTTGCAAGCCAGGTGCTGGTAACTGGTTACGGGTCCAGTGGCTACCTGCCAGTTTTACCGGCAGGGTTACCACCAGACCCGTAATGAGGCCCATTGTAAGACAAGGAGAAGTGCACTGTCCCGCTTGTCATTTGGGATCAGAGCCCGGCCGAGGGAAATCCAGTGGTGAAAGGCTATCACCCAAAGGTCTCTGAAAAAGGAACTGTTTTAATAGTCAAGTAAATGTGTCTGAGGTCAGCGCCCAGAAGAGGGGGACCCAGGGGTGAAGCAATCACCCAAAGTGTCTGAGGGGTCAGCACCCAGAAGAGGGGGACCTAAATGAAGCCATCACCCAAAGTGGAAGTAGCTGAGGGGTCAGCACCCAGAAGAGGGACTCAGGGGTGAAGTTGTCACTCAAAAAGCCATATGTGAAACAGAACTTTGTGTTTGTTTTTGTTGAAACTATCAGGTCCTCGAAGGCAAGAGACTTTTGTGAAAATAGGCTTTAAGCCATCAGAGAACGTGATAGCTGGAACAGAACTGTTGTTTTGTGCTGGCGACGCCCCACACTGTGCTGTGCTCCAAGATCCCACCTTAACCTGTGCTTAAAAAGTGTGTAAGGAAGACCCAGGCTATCGGCCCTGACATATTATTTGTGAACACTTCTTTCTTTTCTTGAAAACCATCCCAAACTCTTTTTGGTTAGCTGTGAGGTTTGGAAATAAGTTTCTTAGTATAGGCCCTTTTTATTTGACATGACACCACTAGGACTGCCTTATTTTCCATTTGATGGTCAGCGCTTGCTCCCATCTTAGATTTAGGTTCAGATTAGGCGTTGTTCCAATTTGCATACAGTTTAATATAAGCCCTTGAAATGTAATCACTTGTGTCTGTCTTGTTGCCTCCATGAGTTGCTCACAGTCTTCATTGTCAGGCAGCGCATATTAGACCCCCTTCATACGCTCCACAACAATGGCAACAAGGAAGTCCAGGGTGCGCAACTGCTGATCAGGCAGACTGGCAGCACCTGGATTATCGATCCACACAGTGTGCTGTCCCTTAGCCCGCCACAGGAACGCCAAATGCCCTGTGCAAGCCAGTAAGAAGCTCAGTGCTTTTTCGTTCTAATTAATGCTCCTCGAGCTGTCAAAGGAAGACGTTGGCCTTCATTTCTGGAAAATCCAGGCTATGCCTGCATCCACGATCCCACACAGGGCCACCCCAACCATGAGGGAAGGTGCGGCTCTCACTAGAGAGTGCTTGTGCACCACCCTCCCTCACTGTCCGCGGCAGGCTGCGGCTCCCGTCCCAGAGAGTGCCTGTGCACCCCCTGTGTGACCATTGGTGATCTATCACCCTGGAACCTGGGTTGCGGCTCCTCCCGGAGTGCCTGTGTGCCCCTCCCCATCAGCCCACTCCTGTCTGGGCCCCACATCCCTGAGGGAAGATGTCAGCTGATGTTGCTGCCGCACCCGCACCACAACCACAGAGGTGACCATTGCATCAACGAGGGTCAGGCGCACCCCTTTGTGAGTTCGACGTAAAAGGGGCCCCGGCCAATATGGGACCACGGTGGGAGCCTTGGGGAAAATGCCAGGACATGTACTTTAATGCCATGGAGGAGAAGGATGACCTAACGAAGAAATGCACGCTCATCTCATATATTCAGCAGGCCCAGCAATCCACAAGCTGTTTAAGACCCTGTACCCTACCGTTGACTGCTACGGTGCCACTGCTAGGGCGCTGTTAGACTACTTCGCTCCCATGGTTAATACCGATTATGAAAAATTCCTCATGCGCACCACCATGCAGACAAGGGATGATAGCCTAGGCAAATATCACAGTCGCCTGGCTCGCCGCAAACTGTGGCTGGGAGAACCAGGAAGAAGAGGTGAGGCTCCAGATCATCATTGGATGCCATTCTGTTAAACTGCAGAGGGAAATCCTCTGCGAGCTGGGAACAACACACCACAGGATCCTTGAACTCGGACAATCCCACGAGCTAGTGGACGTTAAGGCTTCAAAAATGGAGTCCGTTCTGAAGTCATTAAAGCTAGAAGAGGTGTGCTCAGTGGGAAAACAGGCCCTGAAAAGCCAAGGAACTAGGAGCACATGGCGAAAAAGGAAACACCGGAACCCCTCTAATCCAGCTCCTTGCCCACAATGTGGGTATGACCTCCCCTATGAGAAAGGCTGCCCAGCCAAAAGGCACACCTGTACATGATCATTTTGCCAGAGTTTTCAAAGCATGGGCTCCAGCCAGCGTCTCGATGGGCAGAGAGCGTCCTAGTGGTGCTCCACAAGATCGGCAAGACCAAAATGGCAACAATACGTCCATATACCCTCAAATGGAGCAACCAGGATACGGTCAAGGGGACGAAGATGGGGATGTATTTTTCATAGCAGCCGTGCTCACAGTCAGTGGCAGGGGGAAGCAGCAACCCTGGTGCTCGGTGACTATTCTAAATACCCCAGTCCACGTACTTATCAACACTGGTGCCTCGGTCAGTGTCATGGCCGACAAGCAATACCAGAAGCTACCAGGACCTCTGCCACTCCAAATGACCTAGATGTGCATATTCACCTTTGGAAATAAGACCCTCCACTACCCCTAGAAGGTGCTTTCATAGCTACTGTCCAGCATGGTGATGTCTTCATACGTGGCCGCTTCTACGTGACCAGGGTAGGCACCCAGAACCTGCTTGGCTGCACCGCGGCTGAAGCCCTTAGACTCATTCAATTTGCCCATGGAGTGTTCAAGAAGAAGTATAATGCTACTACAGAAATTACAAGGCATATTCAGAGGCATATGGCAGATGGCAGGTAAACTGATCTGGCTCTACATCGATGACACAATCCAGCCGATGGCGCAGAAACACCAAAGGGTGCCCTACTATCTTTGTGGCAAAGTGGAGAAGGAGATACAAAATCTAGTGCACCTCGATATCATCGAGCGTGTAGAAGGGCCTACCCCCTGGGTGTCTCCAATCGTCAATGGCCATAAACCCAAACAGCCTGACAACATCCGCATATGTGTCGCTATGCGGTTACCAAACAAGGCAGTCGATACATAACAACGTTCACAACACATGTTGGCCTCTACAGACTCAAGAGACTAAACTTTGGCATCTCATCAGCAGCCAGGGTTTTTCAACCTGGTACTTCGTGCCCACACTGAGAATACCTCTGCTCTGTCAGAGAGAGAGCTCTGTTGATGTATGCAATGGTGCATGGGGGGGTGCCATTGTTTGTTAGTGTGAGGATGACCCCAAGGCCGAAGGGACTTGGGTCGACCATGATTTCAGTGTCCTTCTGTGGGTCCAAGAAAATTAGGATGAATTGGTCTGACAGTGCCTTCTTAATGCCATCAAACAAGTTCTGTTCCAGGACTGTCCACCTCCACGTTGTGGATTGCTTTGTGAGGTTTTGCAGGGGCTCCGAAAGTGTGGCTAGGTTTTTGATGAAACGGCCACAGTAGGTGACCATCCCTAAGGAGTGTCCTGACTTCTGGGATGGACTCTGGAGCTTTGGCTTCCTGGATTTCTCAGACTTTAGCCGGATCATCAGACAGCCCTCCTCCCTGAAAGATGAAACCAAAGAACTTGATTTTTCTTTTGAGGAACTCGCACTTCACGCAATGGAGTGTCAACCAAAGTGCTTGAATTCTTTACAGCACTTTCTCCAGACACGCTAGGTGTTCTCTTTCTGACTTCGCTGTATCAAGATGTCATTGCTCACATTTAGAGTTCCAGGAAATCCCACCAGGATGGGCATCTTGAAACACTTTTCCGCCTACAGAAACCCCCAGGATGCTCGAAAAGCAGCCTACAATCTGCAGTGCGGGGAAGATCAGGCCCCACGAGAGGAGCTTAAACGCGCCTTTGCACAAACCACTAGGAGGGTGTGCACGGATAGCAGGAAGTTTGTAACAATCTTCTTTCATGCACTCCCAAAGTATATTATGACCCAGCTGGTGAGGTGCTTCCACAAGAAAAGATCTCTGGACTGGGTCATAGAGCAGGTGACCAGCATTTATGATCTCCACAAACCTGCCCAAAATAAAAATCTGAACAAAAACCCCAAATCAGCCAACACCCCTGCTACTGCTAAGGTGGCAGAGGTGAAGGTTGCCCCCATTTTAGACCTTGAGATAGGGGAGCCTAAAAATAAACCTGCACAAAGTCAGCAAAATCAAAGACCCAGAAGGCCTTCTGGCCAGTAACAAACAGGTGGCAGTGAGGGAGTTAATCCCACTAATGGGACCTCTAGCTCCCATGATTATATCAGCCCCTGATACAAGGGCAACCGACCAATCCTGGGGTATGTATGGACTCCCCCAGCCAAAAGGGGGGATCAACCAGGTAAGTGCTGCCCCGGGAAACTTCCCTCCTAATTTCCTTTAGGCGGGCGGAAATTCCCCAAATGCTGGGTTAAGCTTCTTTCCCTGATACCGACCAAACCCCAACCTGCAGGACAACCCTCCTTTCATTCCCCGCTTTCAGCAACCCAGGTAACCCAATCCAGGAGAAGGGAGGCCAAGGGTGAAGGTTTACCAAAATTCAACATATCCAGGGTACTACAGGAGAAGGGATAGCTACCCTTCCCGCGATCCACCTATGGTTGACCAGAGACCCCCGTACCAGCCGGAACGGGTGTCCCAACGAGAGCGCCAGGTCCAAAACCTTACCCAGGAGCTGGGTCACATGTTGAGAACCCTCAGATAAACCTGGCAGTTCAGAACCCCACCAACCAAGGGTCTAGTACCCCAGAACAATGACGGGGCAAGAAACCTGACAACTCCCCAGTTCCAGAGGAGGAGGCACGGGGGGAAGAGGGGTGTAAAGCCCTAGAGGAAACTTCTTTCCTTACTCATGAAAAGCCTGTGGACATCAAGGAACCAGAACAAAAATCTCCTGCCCCTGAAAATCTGCAACCAAAGGAAGAGAGGGAGGGTAGGAAGAATAAAGAACTCAAAAATACCCATTTTGTGGAGGAAGTTAGTGTCCTCCAATTTGAAGGGGAAGAAGGGGAAGAATCATTAGAGGACTCTGGGAAAAAGATGTTCTCCTTCAGGGATGGGGGAAAAATGGGTCCCAAGGGATTTAGATGAAGACTGGGTGGATGTGGGAACTGAGTCAGAATCGCCCATGATTGAACCCCAGAATGAGCACCTAGGAAACCTAAAAGTAACAGAGGGATCACAAACCTCACCAACCAATTCTGGTGACTGCCTCCAAAAAGGGCAGTGCAGCCAGAATTAGAAAAGGGGAGCCCAAAATTCCCCAAATATCCAAATGTCAAATTTTTCTTTCAGATTCAGATCCCCAAACTCCCACACAGAATTATGCCCAAACTATCTCTGTGACGCACTACAAAATAATGAAATTGACCACTCAGCTTGCACAAAATACACATTACGTTTGTGTCAGGAATGGCACTCTGTCAAGAGTGGCACAGGGTACCCAGGTAGGTTTTGGGTGGCTGTGCTGAAGTAAGGCAGCAGATAAGCACACACAGCAGGAAGTTCAACAAGGAAGAAGAGTAGGAAACTGTAGCTGTGAGCCAAAAGGGGCAAAAGATACAAAGGTACAAACAAACTGGATTCCCTCTTGGGGTGTATGCTGAAATGGGAAAGAGTGTTCCACGAACCTTAGGAAACTCCAGCCTTCTGCACAGATTGCTATAACAGAGGCCCACGCTGTATGCTCATGGCTGGGAACAACAGCAGGGGGTGTCTGTAACACTGAAAACGCGACAAGGGAAGGGGCAGAGGTTGCCTGCCGGAAACCAACAGGCAAGCTCTGTACATTACATAAGACACATGAGAAGACAAGAACAGATATATCCAGCGAAAAGGAAGTCAATGAGCAATCTAGCAGAAGGAAATGAAGGAAAGGCAGTTAGACTGAAGTAGATAACCTATGGTGGAGTTAAGAGGTCTCAAGGAAGAGAACAAGGGAGCAGCAGTCAGGAAAACAGAAGGGCTGTAAAGTAGGAAGCAGGTCTGCAGTCAAGAGTGGGACTAGGTGCAGGCAAACTGTAGTGGACAGCGGAAGACTGTAGTAGGCTGCAAGGCAGGGAGTCCAGAAGAACAGGACAGAGAGAGATTAGTAGTAGGCGACAGACAGAGAGCCCAGAAGAATAGGGCCGCGAGGTAGGGAGCCCAGAGGAGCAGGGCTGTAGGCAGCTAAGTGTAAAACAGGCTGTAAGGCAGAGGAGTGTAGCAAGCCGCAAGGCAGGGAGCCTAGAGGACAAGGGCTGTAGGCAGCAGAGGGAGACAGGCTGCAAGGAAGGAGCCCGGAGGACACGGGCTGTAGGCAGCGGAGGGAGCAGTCTGCAAGGAAGGAGCCCAGAGAACAAGTGCTGTAGGCAGCGGAGAGGTGCAGGCTGCGAGGTAGGGAGCCCAGAGGACAAAGGCTTGGAGACAGCAGAGGGTTGCAAGCTGCAAGGTAGGGAGCCCAGAGGACAAGGGCTGTAGGCAGCCGGAGTGAGTCAGGCTGCAGGGCAGGGAGCCCAGAGGACAAGGACTGTAGGCTGCAGGAGTGAGGCAGGCTGCAGGGCAGGGAGCCCAGAGGACAAGGACCGTAGGCAGCCGGAGTGAGGCAGGCTGCAGGGCAGGGAGCCCAGAGGACAAGGACCGTAGGCAGCCGGAGTGAGGCAGGCTGCAGGGCAGGGAGCCCAGAGGACAAGGACTGTAGGCAGCCAGAGTGAGGCAGGCTGCAAGACAAGGAGCCCAGAAGAGCAGGGCCACTGACTGTAGAGGGCTGCAGAGGACTGTAATAGGCTGCAAGGCAGGAAGCCCAGAGGACACGGGCTGTAGGTAGAAGGCAGCGGAGCGTGATCGGCTGCAAGGCAGGGAGCCCGGAAAGGGCACTGGATCAAAACAGGATAATGCACCAACAGGAACAGCATACAAAGTAAAGGGTCAAGGCAAACAGGAGCAGGGATATCTCAAGATGCAAGACACTGTACTCCTGCAGGCAGCTGCTTATATACAGCCCTGCCCTGTTCTGAGGCAGGCTAATTGACAGCACCTGGAGCAGCACACCTGAAGACAATCTTCCTCCTCCCTCTCTGGTCCTGAACAGGTGGAAGCAGCACTGGCCGATAGGGCTTCTGGGGATTGTGGTCCCAATAACGATGAATGAGAATAGCCAGGAATTGAGGACTGTAGCAAGGTGCATTGTGGTAAATGTAATTAGATGAATAAAATAAGAAAGAACCAAAGTCGAGCAAATGGAAATTAAAGACCAAGGCGTGAATAGGAGTTGTTCAAAGAGTATTAGGAGGATAAATGAGTACCAAGTAGTCCCTGATGGTCGCCAATGCGTGTGCCAGTGGCGCGGGCATGACAGTTTGCCCAATGGAGGAGAAGGAGGATAGATTTTATGCCCCGGTCCAAGTGCAGAGTCAATGCACATTTTCAGCACTGGTGGACACTGGATCCCAAGCCACTCTTCTGTCAAAAAGGACCTTTGATCAGATAAATTCAGGAAGGGGGGGGAGAGATACCCAATCCCTCTCACCCCTCTTCCTGGGCAACTCCAGAACTTCAGTGGGAATGAAATTCCTGTCGAGGGGACTGCGGATCTGGAAATAAAAATTGGGTGAAACAAATTGAAACTCTTGGTCATAGTCGTGAATCCAGAGGGCGCACCCTGTCTACTGGGAATGACATCCTGTGTAGGTTGTCCCCCCTAATAGACTGTGTGAACAAGGTCCTCTGGACTCAGTCTAACAGGCCAATAAAATTGAAAAAGAGGGTCAACCATGTTAGTTTAAATGGCACATGCCATATGGTTGAACACAAACTTGATCATATTGAGTTTCATTTACAGAATAACCAAATACCTTACGTGACATTAATTGCTGTAGGACAACAAACTAGTGATGGGAACTCCTTTCCATTCCTGAAAATCAACCTTCCTTCCAGTTTCAAGTGGCATTCCACACTGGAAGGAAATACTTTGAAATTCGATACCAATTCACAATCTGAAAATCCCAATCCCGTAGCCAAAAGTGATAAGAAACCAGATCAAAGTTTAGCTGACATTCAGAAAATTAGAGAACAGTTATTCATCCCTATTCAGATAAATGAGGGGAAGGAATCTGTTCTCGCCTGAGTGTGTGTGAACAATGGTAAGAGCTTCATCAGTGAAGACATATTCCAACAGCTCCCAAAAGGTCCAGCCATTCCCACATTTAAATTGGTCAATACGTGGGAAATGAGCCTGGAAACTCCCAATTCCAAACCTCTCCTGCCTAGCAGGTGTATGCCCAAATTTCTATAGGAAACAAAAGCATAGTACATAATTGTTGGGTTGTGTGAGATGTCCCTGCTGCATTCTATTTAGGCATTGACATTCTCAATAGTTGCTATTAATTTGGATCTGATAAATTACAAAGCCTGGTCCCGACTAGGGGGTAATCACATGGACTTTGAGGATTCAGAAAAAGCATTTCAGTCAGCCCAACTGCTGCTGTATGCAGTTGAAGTTCAAATTGAAGAGGAGGTCACCATCCAAGGACAGACACGACTTTTCCCACTCGAATTACAAATTAAAAGAGGACAGAAACTGCAAAATCCTAACGCATATGTACACCTCAATGCACATCTCCATAAGCAGGGGTTGGGGTTAAACCGAACACCATTAGTCAATGTAGAACACAACACCCTTCCAATATTGATGGATAACAGCAACCTTAGGAGTATTACTCGGGACGCAGGCACCATTATTGGAATGGCGGTTGATGACCAACATTTTTACATGGATCTAGGTAATGATCTGATAGGACCAATCCCCAATGACTGTGTTGACAGTAATAGTGACGATGATTTACCACCAGACAGGATCTTCACCTGGCAAGGGGGGAATATCCTGGTGTACTCTTCCTGCTCTTACGGTGAGGAACAGGTGACCTGAGACATCATGAAGGATGAGGTGATCTTCCAGGTCCACAATGACAGCCTCGCCTACCTGAATCCCTCTTTTCAGGTCAATACTATAACTAGGGACCTCTCCACCCAGCTGGAGAAGGCCGCTGAGAAAGCAAAACCGGAAGTCTTCCAAGGCTTCAGGCAGATAGTTGAAAAGCCAGTCAACCTAGATGATGCCTGTGAGACTCCACAGCAAAAGCAAAAGTTGAAACAAGTATTCTGAGATTTTCAAGATCTCTTTGCAGTGGACTTGTATGATTGTGGGCGCACCAAAATCATGCAACAACAATTCCCACGGACCCTGGAATGACTCCAGTGTTTGTGAAGCAATACTGTTTGCTTTTCGCATCCATGGAGTCCCTGACAGAAATAATTAAAAACCTTGAGTCCCGTGGGATCATTCATCCAGTCCACAGCACCTTTAATAATCCGTTGCTGGCGATTTTAAAACCGAACAGGCAGTGGAGACTCTGTGCTGACCTTAGGGAGCTAAATAAACTGGTCCACCTGTCCCGATGGCCTCTCCCCTACAGTGACCAGGGGCAGGTCCAGATCCAGGGGTCAAAGGTATACACTGCCATTTACCTGACCAATGGGTACTGGACTGTGCCTGTCAGTAGGGAGGACATTCGGGGGGCAGCAGTACACCTGGACCCAGACTCCCTTCGGATACATCAACTCTGGCAACAAATTCAACATCTTCCTGCATATGGCCATGCCCGACTTGGGTGAAAGGGGTAACCTGGCCTATGTGGATGATGTCCTGATAAAATTTCAACTGTGGAGGAACACATAGCGGAAATCTGACACAGTTGAGAGTTACTGGAGCAAAACTCTCTTTCCAAAAGGCACAGTGGTGCAGGACCCGTGTCAACTTCTTGGAGCATGAGATAACTCCTGAGGGTCTCTGTGCCCAGGAGAAGTCAGTGGAAGCACTCCTAAAACTTAAATACTCCACAACTCTGCGTGAGCTAAGAAGCCGCCTTGGATTGACTAATTATAGTAGGAAGTTCATTGAGGATTACGCAGAGATCACCAGACCCCTGATCCATCTGTTGAAAGGGGGGGTCAAGTGAGAGTGTGGTCCAGAAGAAGCCGAGGCAGTTAAGCAACTGAAAAGAAGCCTCTCACAAGCGCATTTACTAGCTTACCCTGTCAAAAACAAGGAGTTCTTCTTGAAAACAGGGTTCTCGAATACATGCTTGACAGCAGTATTATATCAAAAGCATGACAAGGCCAATAAAGTAATCTCCTATGCAAGTAAGACTTTATCCTCTGTGGAGGAAAAATTCAACGATTCTGAGAAGGCACTCCTGGCAACGATGTGGGCATTGAAAAATCACTGTCCTTTCATCCAGGGGGAACACATCATAGTGGAGACTCCACACCAGCCTTTGCAATATCTCCAAAGTGACAGAATCTGGGCCGGAAAAGTGAGTAATTCCACAATTACTTCCTGGATTCTGTCAATGGAAGGCTTTCCTGTGGAGGTCAGATATGGCCAAAAGAAGAAGAGTCCTCTCGCACAAGGTCTGGCTGACTTGCATGATTGTGCCAGAGAAAACTGTCTCGGGAATGAAAGTCTTAAAATCCAGGACAACATGGAGGCATACCTGAATTCCCCGCACAAAGTCTATGAAGAAGACAAGTGCGAGGGAAGGCCCACAGTTTATGTGGACGGGTGCTCCTACCATGTTGACAACAACGGGGAAAAGGAACTGGTGGGTGGCGTTGGGAATGCCTGGGTGGATGATGCCACAGAACCCTCCGCTGGGTACAAAATCGGTTTCGCAGTAGTCAGGTGGCAGAGTTGATGGCAGTTCATCAAGCCATCCTCACTGCCATACAACACCAACTCCACAAACTGGTCATGATTACTGATTCAGATTATGTCCGGAATGGGTTTGTGGTGCACCTGGTTAATTGGAAAACCAGAGGAATGCTATGTGCTAATAATAAACTGCTTAAACATGGCAAGCTCATCCAAAATATTGATGATCTGGTCACCTCTAGTGGGATGACCATCTATTGGAAGAAGATCAAGGATCATTCCAGAATAGAGGGGCCAGGCAAAACTGGAAACAACCTAGCTGATCAGCTGGCCAAAACCGGACCCATCCAGGTGGAGCTCCTCGAGATCGGGTCTCTGTTGAGGGAAATCCAGGTCACTGCTATCACTAGGTCCCAGACTAATGCTCACAATGAACTCTCAACTTCCCAGTTGAGTAAGGAGACCCCAGATGCTGATTTAATAATGGCACAAAAAGTGGATCCGATTATTGGTAAGTTTTATCAACACATTGAGGACCCTGAGAACTTTCCCCTGACGGATGCCGATTACATTGCGAAAGAGGACCTCAGGGTGTTGATGAAATGTCATAAATGTTCTGAATCCAAGATGGTTTGTTGGCAAGGAGATCCATATCTGGCTGTGACCAGCGGTGATCCCTACCTCATTCCAAAGCCTGATGCTAAGTCACGCCCATGATGCGGCCACAAAAAAAAGGGCCTTTTCAAACTGAAGAAAAACAAATGCCTGTGTGTTGGAACAGTACACTGGTGAATGAAAGCCTGTGAGTCTTTAGCAATACAATGAGGTTTGTTGCTGATGAAACTATATAACATGGGTTATGTTGTGCAACAGGCCAGTTTAATTTCTGGATCTAAGATCAGAAAATAAAGGTTAAAACTATGGTGGCTGGAGTTGCAAGTTGAAAGTTGAAAAACGTTTTTTCTGCTTGGAGGGGTGGCACCAAAAGGAGGGCTCTCTCTCAGCAGATACTAACAGCGCCCTGATAATTACGGGGTTGAACAGACATTCGTCTCTGCTGGAACCCTGACAATGAAGCTCCCAGGGAAGGAAGTCTGAAGTGTGAAGGCGCAATAAAACTTCAATCAAGGAAGAAAACCCCACCATGCTCTGAAGGAAATGACAGTTGGCAGCAGTTGAAGGAAAGAAAAAAAATGACCCAGGGACAAAGGGACTGCCATTTGTTCCCAAATACTATTACAGGAATGAACTTTAAAGACTTCTATCTCTGCAGCAAGACTTTGACATTCCCAGCAAAGTCTCAAATCTAAAAAAACCACTAAATCTCCCATTAACAAGGGATACCTTTTGGCATCCTGATCCAGCCTGGCTTGCTGCTGCAATCCTGCTACCCTGATGACCTTTAGTATCCAGTGACCAGAATTGCCCGTCCAGTACTTGCCAGCCAGTGACCAGAACTGCACGGCTGTTTGTCAGGTGTCCTGCCGTGTAGCGACCAGACCCGGTTGATTGTCCAAAAAGCACAAATCTTAGATCTCCCACATCCTTGTCATCACTTCACTGGTGAAGCGACTACCTCGGTCTGACTCAATACTTTGGAGTTGGCCAAAAATGCGAGAAGATTGTGGTTGATCATCAGGGCAGCTGCCGTTTCTGCCTTGCAATTTGGGCCCGGGAGACATTCCACCCATTTGGTAAAAAAGCATGTTATGGTTAACATGCACTTGTTCCCCATAGAGGAGCGAATCACGGGCCCGATGAAATCTTCTTGTAAATCTGACCAAGGCAGTGTCATCCCCCTCTTCTGGAGGGGAGCTTGGTGTGTGAGTGAAGATGGCTGAAATTGTGCACACACAAGACACTCCTTCAAGTATTAGTTGTGGTCCTGCCACATGTTTGGCCAGTATGCAACCAGTTCCTTTTCCCCGTTGTTGTCAACATGGTAGGAGCACCCGTCCACATAAACTGTGGGCATTCCCTCGCACTTGTCTTCTTCATAGACTTTGTGCAGGGAATTCAGGTATGCCTCCATGTTGTCCTGGATTTTAAGACTTTTGTCCTCTAGACAGTTTTCTCTGGCACAATCATGCAAGTCAGCTAGACATTGCGCGAGGGGACTCTTCTTGTTTTGGCCATATCTGACGTCCATGGCAAAGAATTGCATTGACAGAATCCAGGAAGTAATCTGGAAGTACTCACATTTCCGGCAAGGATTCTGTCACTTTGTAGATATTGCAAAGGCTGGTGGGGAGTCTCCACTATGATTTGTTCCCCCTGGATGAACGGGCTGCAATTTTTCAATGCCCACATCATTGCCAGGAGTGCTTTCTCACAATTGTTTAAATTTTCCTCTAGAGAGGATAAAGTCTTGCTTGCATAGGAGATGATTTTATTAACCTTATCATGCTTTTGATATAATACTGCTATCAATCATGTATTTGAGAACCCTGTCTCCAAGAAGAACTACTTTTTGACAGGGTAAGCTAGGTAAGGTGCTTGTGAGAGGCTTCTTTTGAGTTGCTTTACTGCCTCTGCTTTTTCTGGACCATACTCTCACTTGACCTCCACTTTCAACAGATGGAACAGGGGTCTGGTGATCTCTGCATAATCCTCAATGAGCTTCCTACTGTAATAAGTCATCCCAAGGAGGCTTCTTAGCTCACGCAGAGTTGTGGGGTCTTTAAGTTTTAGGAGTGCTTCCACTTTCTTCTCCTGGAGACAGGGACCCTCAGGGGTGATCTCATCCCCCAAGAAGTTGACACGGGTCCTGCACCACTGTGCCTTTTCAAAGGACAGTTTTGCTTTGGCAACCCTCAACTGTGTCAGCACATAACGGATTTCTGCTATGTGTTCCTCCACAGTTGAGCTTTTTATCAGGACATCATCCACATAGGCCAGGTTACCCCTTTCACCCAGGTCGGCCATGGCCTTATGTAGGAAGATGTTGAATTTGTTGCCGGAGTTGATGTATCTGAAGGGAGTCCGGGTCCATGTGTACTGGTGCCCCATGAAGGTAAAGGCCAGCTTGTATTGGTCCTCCCTACTGACAGGCCGGTCCAGTACCCCTTGGTCAGGTCAATGGCAGTGTATACCTTTGACCCCTAGATCGGGGCCATACCCTGGTCAATGAAGGGAGAGGCCATCCGGACAGGTGGATCCATTTATTTAGCTGCCTAAGATCGGCACAGATTCTCCACTGGCCGTTCGGTTTTAAAATCCCCAGCACCGGATTATTAAAGGTGCTGTGGACTGGACGAATTCAAGGTTTTTGATTATTTCCGTCAGGGACTCCATGCATGCGAGAGGCAATCGGTATTGCTTCACAAACACTGGAGTAATTCCAGTTACCGTGGGAATTGTTGTTGTATGGATTTAGGTGCGACCACAGTCATACGAGTCCACCGCAAAGAGATCTTGAAAATCTCAGAAAACTTGTTTCAACTTTTGCTTTTGCTCAGGAGTCTCACAGGCATCAGCTAGGTTGACTTGCTCTTCAACCATTTGCCTGAGGCCTGGAAAGACTTCCAGTTTTGCTATCTCAGCAGCCTCCTTCAGCTGGTTGGAGAGGTCCCTGGTTAGAGTGTTGACCTGGACAGAGGATTTCAGGTAGGCGAGGCTGTCGTTGGGGACCTGGAAGATCACCTCATCCTGCCTGATGTCACAAGTCACCTCTTCCTCACCGTAAAGGCAGGAAGAGTACACCAAGAAATGTGCCCCTTGCCGGCAGAAGATCCTGTCCGGTGGTAAATCATTGTCACTATCACTGTCTAAACAGTCATTGGGGATTGGTCTTATCAGTTCATTACCTAGATCCATGGAAAAATGTCGGTCATCAACCGCCATTCCAATAATGGTGCCCTCGCCCAGGATGATACTCCTAAGGTCACTGTTATCCATCAATATTGGAATGGTGTTGTGTTCTACATTGACTAATGGTGTTGGGTTTAACCCCAACCCCTGCTGTTGGAGATGGAATTGAGGTGTGCATATGCATCAGGATTTTGCAGTTTCTGTCCTCTTTTAATTTTTAAGTGGGAATAGTCGTGTCTGTCCTGGGATGGTGACCTCCTCTCCAATTTGAACTTCAACTGCATATGGCAGCAGTTGGGCTGACCGAAATGCTTTTTACGAATCATCAAAGTCCATGGGATTACCACCTTGTCAGGACCAGGCTTTGTAATTTATCAGGCTCAAGTTAATGGCAAAACGATTGAGATTGTCACCACCTAAATAGAATGCAGCAGGGACATCTCGCATGACCCAACAATCATGTACTATGCTGTTGTTTCCAATAGAGATTTTGAGAAAACACTGCTAGGCAGGAGATGTTTGGAATTGGGAATTTCTAGACTCATTTCCCATTTATTGATCAATTTAAATGAGGGAATGGCTGGATCTTTTGGGAGCTGTCTTAACGTGCAGCAGTACATTTTGGTCAGTCTTATACTAGCTTGGTTAGTGCACAAAGGTGGTAAGCCGGTCTGTGCCATTCTGGCCGGACTATAAAGTCCACAACAGCTCCTTAACTCTTCAGGTGTGTTGTTAATGATGATTGACTGTTGATTTTTTATCCTGCTACTTTAAACTGCTTCATTGCACTTTTACTGTGACATATTTAATTTCTCTAATTGTAGTTTGGCATTGTTGCATTCTTTACTATTGCAGTAGTACATTTTGGTCAGTCTTGTACTAGCTTGCTTAGTGCAATTTGAATCAAGAAGAGAAGCTTCCTGCACACACGGTTTTCGGGAATACTACATTTCCCAGTAGTGTTTGTAGTTCTTTTGCCTCATTTCTTGCCTAACCCGGCACAAACGCGCTGGTGCGAAGGGGGCAAGCCGGTCTGTGCCGGTCCGTGGCCAGACATGGCGACGCAGCATCTCTCCTTAGCAAGATGGGGTTACAGGAGGTTCTAGCAGCCATCACTGCAGCAAGAAACATTTTCATTAATCAACCCGGAATCATGTCCCCGCCTGTAAGCGCAAGTGCCTCAGCATTAACCATCAACTTGAAACCTAACACTTTGCACATACAGGTCGCCCCGCCTAATCCGCCATTACAGCCATTACCTCAGGGCACCCAGACTGCAAATGTTATTCCAAACCCTGAAATGGCTAAACTGCTCTTGGATAGTCACAAACAACAGTGCCTAAACAAAACCATCAACACAGCACACATCTTGATAGATAAAAGAAATCTACAACACACGAAAGAAGAGGGAGTAGTCACTAAAAGATACCAAAGAAAAGGCCGGCGGACTGAGACACAGTCTTCCAACGCAGCCTACAAAATAAAATCTACCCTTGAGCACAAAATCAGTATACTCAATACTCGATCACTGAATAAGCATGCCCTATGTATCCAAGACAGGATCATCGAGGAGAGCATAGCCATATTTTGTATCACTGAAACGTGGTTAAAAGAACCCATAGGCCCTACATGTGACATAGCAGTCCCAGAAGGATATGGAATATATTTCACTAATAGAGAGTCCGGCAGGAAGAGGAGTGTCATTTATTGCCAGGAGTTCCATCACCCTGTTTACAGGAAAATCTACATGTAAGGGGATGGAAAATATTCACCTAAAATACTTGTCGACTGGAAACAGCTGCCTTAACCTGATAGTCCACAAGCCACCTACTAGTACCCCTGGTTTTAATGAAGAGTTCTCACACCTTCTTAACCTTCTTAAAGGTCCTAACTGTGCCATGTTGGTAGTAGGAGACCTTAACAGATGGTACAGCAACCCAGCAGATAAAGACATCACCAATCTAGAGAGACTATTGAACAATGTAGATTTCCATGTTACCAACAATGAACCCACAATGAAAAACGGACACCAATTAGACTGGGTAGTGACAAATAACTTAGATACACATGAGTACAAGACTGAACCCGTTATTTGGTCAGACCATTTTAGCGTCACTTTTCAAATCATTCCTCCATCTCCTGGAGACAAAACTCCAAATCCACCATTGAAAATAGCCCAAAGAAACTTTAAAAACATCAACAGGGAACAGCTAGAATCCTGCATAAAGGATATTCTTGACAATATAAAAAAATAAGGCTCCTGTGAAGTCATGATGATCAATTTACTTGACCATCTTAAACAACTGCTGACCAGAATGCTCCTCTTCAACTTAAAACATGCAGATCCATATTTAAACCCCACACCTGGTTCACGAAAGATCTGTCAGTACTAAAAGGGAATAAGAGAAAACTCACAGCAGAAAAATAGAAGAATACAGAGTTTAAGATATAAGAGTTAACAGAGGCAAAAAAACAGTACTATGATAATCAAATCACATTAGCATGTAACGCTACAAGTAAACTATTTAGCATCACCAGGATTGTGAGAATACCCAAAAAGCCTTCTTCCTGAAAATCGAAAAAGCCAGAGATATAATCACTAAAGCCCAGCTAAACAAATCAAAAAACCCAAATCAACCCCTGAAGAGGCCATAGGCAATGTCAAAACCTTTAATTTTTCTAACATCACCCCAGAGGATATGGAAAAAACACTAGCCTCTATGAAGCCAACTTCTTGTGCCGAAAACATCCTACCAGCTAAAATGATTCTAGATAATTCCGATCTCTTTTCACCTCTACTATCTGAAATCGTCAATTCTTCCTTTAGGGAACAATTAGTCCGTCACGACATAAAAAGGGTCACTGTTACTCCACTGGTTAAGAAACCAGGCTTGGAACCTAGAAACCCCAGTAATCTCAGGCCCATTACTGATTGAAACTTCCTACTGAAAATCATGGATTGGATAGCCACATCACAACTACAGGTGCATGTAAGTGTCAGAATCTCTTCACCCCCAACAGTCAGGCTTTAGACCTGATCATAGTATGGAGACGGCTATGATAGATCTCCAGACAAAGATGCTCAGTATCATGGACAAAGGGAAAGCAGGCCTTTTTGTTCTATTGGACCTTAGTGCTGCATTCGACCTTCTTGAGCATGATCTCCTCGAAGTGGCCCTGGGGAAAATGGCCAATTGCTCACCAGCAGGCAAAGGGTGGATATTGTCATTCCTAAAAAATAAGACATTATGGGTTCATTGAGGTGATAAATTCTCATCAGAAAGAGAAATCCTCTACGGGGTTCCACAGGGAGCCAGCATGTCCCGTCTGTTGTTCAATCTGTACCTCAGATTCCTCTACCACATACTGGACCAGATAAATATCTTTTTTACGAATTATGCTGATGACACTCAGCTAATGTTTGAACTCTGTGGTGATCACAAAAAAGATAATGATAACCTTCTTAACATCTATTCCAGTATAGAACAATGGATGGACACACATTGGATGTGCTTAAATGGATAAAAGACAGAGTTGATGGTCTTCGGTTCCCAGCAGGTCAGAAATTCCCTCTCCCCAGAAAAGAACTCCTTTCAGATAGAAAATACACAGATCAAGGTCCTCGACAAAGTGAACATGCTGGGCATGATGATGGAAGCATCATTAGGAGCCGAAGCACAGTCACAATATATTTTAAAAAAACATGTAGCTATTTTCTTAGACTCCTTAAAGCTATTAGACCTTAACTATCAGAGGACAACTGCGCCACAGTTGCGAGGGCAACCATTTTATCCCATTTGGATTATGGTAACGCCTTGATGGCAGGGGCAAATAACAAATGTCTCAAAGTTTACCAGATCATACAGAACAATGTTATCAGAATTATTAAGTGCATACCTAAATTCGACACATTAGCAACTCTAGGAAAGAGTTGCACTGGCTTAAAGTAGAGAATAGAATTCAATTCAAGGCCCTCACCATAGCACCACTACATTGCTGTATTCATGGGAAATCACCAGGTTACTTGAAATAAATAATACACACGTATGTACCTATCCGCACTCTAAAATCAGCTGACAAAACAAGGTTGCGGTAGTGAAGCATAAACCTAAGTTAGGCCTAGGTAAATCCTTTCCGACTGTTACAGCAGGTTTTTGGAACAATTTGCCCATTAACATTGGAAAGGAAACAAACTAACTAAGTTTTCATAAGCAGGTGAAGACTCATACCTTTAGCTAAACAGCCTGCATAAACACCCGACCACTCCATTATGCGCCTGTCTCGTTAATTCATGTTTGTACCTTGTGTCCATGTATCGGCGCCCCAAGACTTGTAAATTACCAGCACAATAGAAATGAATAGAAATAGAAATAGAAACGTGGCTTTGCTGATGAAGCTCTTACCATTGTTCATGCACACTCGGGCGAGAACAGATTCCTTCTCCTCATTTAACTGAATAGGGATGAATAACTGTTCTCTAATTTTCTGAATGTCAGCTAAGCTTTGAGCTGGTTTCTCATCACTTTTGGCTATGGGATTGGGATTTTCAGATTGTGAGTTGGTATATAATTTCAAAGTATTTCCTTCCAGTGTGGAATGCCACTTGAAACTGGAAGGAAGGTTGATTTTCAGTAATGGAGAGGAGTTCCCATCACCAGTTTGTTGTCCTATAGCAATTACTGTCACGTCCGGTATTTGAACATGGAACTCAATATGATCAAGTTTTTGTTCAACCATGTGGCATGTGCCATTTAAACTAACATGGTTGACTCTCTGTTTCAATTGTATTGGCCTGTTAGTCTAAGTCCAGTCTATTAGGGGGGACAACCTACGAAGGATTTCATTCCCCAGTAGACAGGGTGTGCCCTCTGGAGTCACGACTATGACCGGGTGTTTCACTTTGTGTCGCCTAATTTTTATTTATAAATCTGCAATCCCCTCGACAGCAATTTCATTCCCATCGCAGTTCTGGAGTTGTCCAGGAAGAGAGGGATCTGGCATCTCTCCCCCCTTTCCTGAATTTATCTGATCATAGGTCCTATTTGACAGAAGAGTGGCTTTGGATCCAGTGTACAACAGTGCCGAAAATGTACACTGCCCCTGCACTTGGACCGGGGCATAAAATCTACCGTCCTTCTCCTCAAGGGGGCAAAGTTAATGTGCATTTTGTGTGGGCTGGGTGGTCAATTTCCTTATTTTTGACTCCAACACAGGGGTCGTTTGGTCATAATTCTGTGTGGGAGTTTGGGGATCTGAAAGAAAAATGTGACATTTGGATATTTGGTGAGTTTTAGGCTCCCCTTTTCCTGATTCTGGGCTGCACCCCCCTTTTTGAAGACACTCACCAGAATTGGTTGGTGAGGTTTGTGATCCCTCTGTTACTATTGGGTTTCCTAGGTGCTCATTCTGGGGTTCAATAATGTGATACTGACTCGGTCCCCACATCCACCCAGTCTTCATTTAAATCCCTTGGGACCCATTTTTCTTTGAGAGGAGTCCCCCCATCCCTGAAGGAGAAGATCTTTCACCAGAATCCTCTAAATATTCTTCCCCTTCAAATTGGAGGACACCAACTTCCTCCACAAAATGGGTCTTTTTGAGTTCTTTATTTCTCCTACCCATCCTCTCTTTCTTGGGTTGCATATTTTCGGTGGCAGGAGATTTTTGTTCCGGTTCCTGGGTGTCCAGGGGCTTTTCATGAGTAAGGAAGGAAGCTTCTCTAAGGCTTTACACCCAACTTGCCCCCGTGCCTACTCCTCTGGAACTGGTGGGTTGTCAGGGTTCTCGCCCCGTCATTGTTCTGGGGTACCAGACCCTTGGTTTGTGGGATTCTGAGCCGCCATGTATATCTGAGGGGCCTGTTGAGCCCTCAACATGCGACCCAGCTCCTGGGTAAGGTTTTGGACCTGGGGCTCCAGTTGGGACACCCGTTCCAGCTGGTACGGGGGTCTCTGGTCAATCGTAGGTGGATCACAGAAAGGGTAACCATCCCTTCTCCCGTAGTACCCTGGATATGGTGAATTTTGGTAACTCTCCCCCCTTGGCCTCCCCTCTCCTGGATTGGGTTATCTGGGTTCCTAAAAGCGGGCAATGAAAAGTGGGTTATCTTGCAGGTTGGGATTGGGGTTTTGTGGGTATCGAGGAAAGAAGCTTAACCCAGCATTTGGGGAATACCGGCTCTCATGAGGGAAGGCCTTCTGGGTCTTTGATTTCACCTGACATTGTGGAGGTGTATTTTTAGGCTCCCCCACCTCGAGGTCTAAAATGGAGGGAACCTTCACCTCAGCCACCTTAGCAGCAGCAGGGGTGTTGGCTGGTTTGGGGTTTTTGTTCACATTTTTATTTTCTGCAGGTTTTTGGACCTCATAAATGCAGGTCGCCTGCTCTATGACCCAGCCCAGAGTTCTTTTCTCATGGAAGTCCCTCATCAGCTGGGTCATAATATACTTGGGGAGTGCATGAAAAAAGGTGTTTACAAACTCCCTGCTATCTGTGCGCAACCTCCTGGTGGTTTGTGCGAAGGCGCGGTTAAGCTCCTGAACAAACTCGTGTGGGGCCTGATCATCCCCGCACTGCAGATTGTAGGCTGCTTTTAAAGCCTCCTGCGGTTTTCTGTGGGTGGAAAAATGTTTCAAGATGGCTGCCCTGCAGGTGGACCATCTTGAATGGTTCTGGTCCTCCAGTCCAGCAAAGAAACTGGAGTACTCAGGGGAGAATGTCCATTTTACATACTCTATACAGTTTTGGTTGTCTTTCATATGAAAAGTGTCCATCATTTGCTCATAGAGCTCCAGGTATTCCCAAACAGAATATTTGGATTTTTTTTTGGTAGGGGGTTATGACACTCCTAAGGGCCTTAATCTGCCTAATGGGGTCTTTGGTCATAACTCGCTTGAATTTGATTACCTTCTTTGGCTTAGTCACCCGTGTCCACTCACCCTCAGACTCAGAGGCGCTACTAGTTGAGGTCACCTCATGATCATCTAGGCTCTCCCGGATTCTGTGAGCTTGAGAGGGGCTCGCAGAATGGTGGGGCCGAGTTGCTCCACTCCTGTGGGGCACAGGAGAGTAGCCTTCTGACTCCTCCTTACTCCAAGGGTTATCAGAGTATTCCCCCCAGTGCCCTAATTGGGTAGAGTTCTTCATGATACTCTTTTCGGGCCTAATTTCATCAGGGTTTTCATCAAATTGGACCAGCTGGTCCCTTCGAAAGTAATACTTTTGTGGATCTAATTCCCTGACCCTCCCCTCATAGGAGACTTCCTTGTCAGAGACATCAGCCTTAATGTTTGGGTATCTATACAGGGATGCCCGGCCATCAATTTCTGGGGGGCGCTGATCTGTTATTTCCATCATGCTTGGTCTATTGAATTCTGCCTGCCTCATGGTTTCTGGCTCATCTGAACCGGTAGACATGAAGCTGGCACTGTTCACAGTATTAAATGGGTTGGAGTCCCTTAGCATAGAGGTCCTTATACTATGATCAGGGGTTACCCTGTCCCTCTCTACCTGCTCAGGGTCCCTCCAGTTAAGATTAAATCTAGCACCCTCTTTCTCCAACCTTGCTAGTTTCTCCTTTTCAGCCCCTGCTTCTAGATAAGAAGCAAAGATCTGAGCTTTTTGTTCAGCTATCAAGGCTTTACTGGGCTCCATGACCCGCTCTTGCGCTGCCACTTGTTTGTTGAGCCCATCATTCTTTTCACAGAGAGCCTCATTGTCTCTCTGTGCTTCCTGTATGGTCTGGGAATAATGAGACAATTTCTGCTGCAGGAGACTCACCTCCTGAGTTTTAGCATCTTTGGTCTGGGTGTTATCTTCCAGAGCACCTTCTACCCGTCTCGCGTGCTCCAGTAGATTCCCATACTCTGTTTTTAGTTCATTGAGTTTCTGGAGGGCTAACTCACTCTCCTGTAACTCTATTTTTAATTTGCTGATTTACTGGCATAGGGCATCTTTCTCCTGATTTAGGGTGCCTCTCTGTTCAGCCAGGTCATCCCTTTGTTGCCTGATGGTATTGACTTTCTGGCACTGTTCATCAAATTCTGTTTGAGAGTGGAGGTCTCTCAAGATTAACTTATTATTTTCCTCTTCCAGTGTATCTATCTGATTTTGTCGCGTAACTATCTGCTCTGCGCAGGCCCTGTTATAGGTTCATTGTTGAGTCAGTTTCTGTTGACTCTCTTCTAGGGGGTCAACCTTTTCCTGACACTCTATTTTTGTTGCTTCGAGTTGGGCCTCTTGATCTGCATTATTTTGCTGTTGGCGAGCCAAATGTTCTTTTACTTTTATGATGTAGTTTTCAGATTCTACCTCCAACTCTTGGCTCTTTTGTAGTATTTGTTGTGCTAAATTTAAATCAATCTGAATATCATTTAATAGTTCAGACTGATTCTGCGCTAGAGTTTCATTTTCCTCCTGTTTTCCCGCATCACTCCCATGTGAAGATACAGGTAGGCCATGATTCTGGCAATTTTGATTTTCTCCTCTTTAATTTTTGGGGTCATATATAGCTCGCTCAGAGCTTGGTGTATTAGACCACTGTCCTGCCATGTATCCAGGTTGATATTGGTGAACTGTTGTGTTATTTCTTATAACCTGACGTTTTCATCCTGTTCTGGCCACTCACCTCTGAAAAATAACTTGTGCAGAAGGTGCTCCCTAGCCATATTGATTTCTACTACGGTCATGTTGGACATGTTTTTTCTTTATTCATTTATTTATTTGTGTACGGGTAACCTGGATTCTATTGCTTTTTCTGTCTATTTTGGGATTTATTTAGCTTTAATTTTAGTCACAGGCCTGGTACTTGGAGTATTTGTTTTGGGAGGCGCTTGCACAGTGTAACCCAGTATTCCAACCACACAAAGTATTGCTACCTTGCAGGTTAGTCTGCTGTGTTAGACTGTCACGGGTGGCAACTAAAACCCAAATCCCGGCTTACGAGCCCCCAGGTTTGTTAAGGATTTCAAATTAGGACACGCACACCTTGGTCTCGGCCTAGTATGTAGCGTCTAACTGAGGTGCTTTTCTCCTTATTTATGTGGATTCAATTTTGGGATGATAAACCACTCATATCACACCCCCTTTTCAAATACCCCCGGTCACAAAGGACCATGAACCAGGCTGGTTGGTCAAATGCAATATTTATTTATTTAAAATTCAAAAGAAATCACACCCTTTTTAATATGGGCCAGCAATCACCAATGCGGTGATGGTTACAATGAGAATGTTAGCAATGCACTAGGTTTGACTTTTTCGTGGAGCATACACAGCACAGCAGAATAGGAGCACTTTTTGATTTAGAACAGATAGCACCCAAGTTAGAATTTCCCCCTGCAATGTTCCCTCAACCCTCCAATAATCAATTCAGCAGCAGGTACTCAGGAATATGAAACTGAAAACAGAATGTAAATCTGGCTTTCTCTCCCCAAATAAGAGAGAAAAACAGATTTTAAACCCCTTGCAACGTTGTGAAATCACACTCTGAAATGGATTAGTCAATAATGGAAGTGTGTTAAAAACCTAGAAGCAAATACAATTCCTTACTAAAGCAACAGTTCACAGATACTAACAATCACAAAGGATGGATTACCAAAAGCATACAGTTCAGAAATGAGTGGAAAGTTTAAAACAGATTGCAGTCAAATAATGCGTTTAAAATTTACACTTTTGCAATTCCCGCTTAAAATTACCCAAACGGTTTTTAATAGAAACAGTTGAAATACACTGATTTGGAGTGTGTTGTGGGATAGATATATATATCACAGGTACCAAATGGAATTGAAAGTAAGTCTCTCGCTGGTAATTTGAAAGAGTTATGCAAGATAGAAAAATGTGTGCTTTTGAGTAAAATGAAGGGTGGAATTGGAAAGGAAATCAGTTTGTGAGAAGAACAGTTTTCCTTTGAACTAGATTTAATGTCTAAGAAAAGAGGAATGCCACCCGTGAATTCTCTAAGTTACGCTGCAGTTGTAACCCTTCACGCAGTGTACCCCTTTTCTTTAAGGAAAATTACTTTATTTAATCAAAATATCACTAATGAGATATGGTCTATACAAGACAGAAATGAAAAAGAAAAGTAGCGCTGATTCTTGGAGACTAATGACAAAATGCACAGAGAATTCTGACAGTTGGACAAGTTATCAGCTTAAGGATAGGATGGCTTATAGAGTGGAATATGGACAAGGCAAGACAAGGTATACTATGGATTTCTATGGGGTGATGAAATACTCACAATCCACTTTTACGTTTTGGGCTTTTTGGACAGTCAACCGGGTCTGGTCACTACACTGCAGGGCACCTGGCAAACAGCTGTGCCGTTCTGGTCATTGGCTGGCAAGGACTGGACGGGCGATTCTGGTCACTGGATACCAAAGTTAATCCGGTTAGCAGGATTGCAGCAGCATGCAGTGAGTGGCAGCAAGCCAGGCTGGATTCAGGATGCCAAAAGGTACCACAGCTTTCCCCTTATTAATGGGAGATTTAGGGCCTCATTACATGGTAGGCGGTAAGGGTTTACCGGTACCGGTATTTTACCGGTACCGGTAAACCCTTACCGCCTTACTACGAGGTCCCTTCGCGGGTTGGTACATTAACGCCTGCTTTTAACGAACCCGCAAAGGGACCGGGGTGCTAATTACAGTACCGCAATTTGCGGTACCGTAATTAGCGCCTTCCCCATTTCCATTATGCCCTATGGGGTAAAAATGGGAATGGGGAAGGGCAATGGAGCAAGGAGGAATTACCGCCTTCCCAACCTTGGAATAGGGTGGTAATTCCCCTTTCCTCCAAGGCGGTACCGGTAAATTACCGGCATGAACCATGGCGCTAATTTACCGCCTACCGTGTAATGAGGCCCTTAGTGTTTTTTTAGATTTGAGGCCTTGCTGGGAATGGGACCAGCACTGCTTGGGTTTTGCAGTGGGCCCTGGAGTAGGATCAGCAATTCTTTGACCTTTTAGTTGGAGTCTGGATCTGGAAGATGACGGGAACAGGAACGCAGCGCAGGAAATCAGGAAGAGTGTGTCTAGAGTCTTGTCAGGAACCCTTATTTATGATGCCTAATGACATCATCAAAGTATAGGCTGGGCAGGGTGAACTAAGCATGCCTCTAAACTACTCGGATTGGACAGGGGTGCTAGTTTCCGCCTCGCTCTCAGCTGGTTGGATATCCAAGGGAATGATGTCAGATTTATGATGGGAGTTTTACAATGTCCAGAAACTCCCATAATTACTTTACTTAAAATCCAATTTTGCCACAAACATACATTTATACAATTGCAATCTCTTTGCAAATTATATACACAGGTTACATATTTTGTGCAGTACATTTCAGTCCAATCCTCCAGTCTGTGGGACCTTGTTTCGCCTTTCTGATACATTTTGGTAATTTTGAACATAAAATATTTGGCCTAAAATTCCATAACTTTATACACAGATGCGAATTATCCCAAGGGATGTATGATGTAAAAAAATTTATTTTTCCAACATTGATACTTTTCTATTTATCCTCAATAATTTGCCCTTTCTGTCCCCAAGGTGTCAGTGACTTCTATCACACCTCAAAAGAAAGCACAAAAATATCACTTTTAAACTGTGATATTTGTACAATTTTTCAAAATCTTGCTGCAGAGATAGAAGTCTTTAAAGTTTATTCCTGAAATAGTCTTTGAGAACAAATGGCAGTCCCTTTGTCCCTGGGTATTTTTTTTCCTTTCCTTCAACTGCTGCCAACTGTCATTTCCTTCAGAGCATGGTGGGGGTTTCTTCCTTGATTGAAGTTTTATTTATTTTATGCCCCTTCACACTTCGGACTTCCTTCCCTGGGAGCTTCATTGTCAGGGTCCCAGCAGAGACAAAAGTCAGTACAACCCCGTAATTATCAGGGGGCTGTTAGTATCTGCTGAGAGAGAGCCCTCCTTTTGGTGCTACCCCTCCCAGCAGAAAACCTGTTTTTCAACTTGCAACTCCAACCACCATAGTTTTAACATTTATTTTCTGATCTTAGTTCCAGAATTAAAACAGGCAGTTTGCACAAAATAACCTATGTTATATTGTCCCTCCAGCAACAAACCACTTCATATTGCAAAAGACTGGCAGGCTTCCATTCACCGGTGTACTGTTCCAACACACAGGCATTTGTTTTTCTTTAGTTTGCAAAGGCCCATTTATTTTACACGTGGTGCAGCAGTTCTTCCTTCTTAAATTCAACTTTTCATCTTCAGCAGATTCACACACTGTCTTGCAGCTATAGATATTCTCTTGAAATGCTGGAGTTGGGCTGAAACACAGATATATTGAAACAGGCATGTCTCAGCTAGTTAGAGTCTCTCTCTCAACAGCTGAGTTTTGGATACTTTTGCAAAGAAAATGAACATGTTTCCCGTGTAAGTAAAAGTAAAGTTCTTGGTGGATTTTTTTTTTAGAGTTGGTTTGACAGGACTTGGTTTTGCTGAGGCACAGTACAACACACAATGCTTGGTAGGGCTTATTAATCACAGTGGCTTTCAGGAACTGAGGGAATTAGCGTCACAGCAGCCTTTTATTTTAAAGGTTAAAAAGGGTTTCTTTTTAATGGAGATTTTGGCTTTTGCAGCAAAGCAACACTGCTTTTTCCACTTTCTTCCTTTAGTTTATGTCAGAACCCACTGGCAATCTCCTACAATGGGTCCCCTTTTTCCATCCTGCCCGATGTGTGCTTGGCAGGATGGTGCAGCCATTTCTGTTGTTGTTGCAAGATGCAGTTTTGAGCCATGGCGCTCACAGGAGCAAGCACAGCCATTTGGCTGTTTGTGCGTTATACAGTTGGTGATGTGGGGAAATGCTGTTGAGTGGCTCAATATATCCCACATCTCTCATTGTGGGCCTGCAGGCCTACATCTCGTGATCATGGTCCTGCGGCCCTGGCCTGCAGGCCCACGCTGTGTGACCACAGCCCTGCAGGTCCTAGCTGGTCTGGGCCCCTCAGACCAGCCTGGTGCCCTGGATCCAGCCCAAGCACCCACCAAGGGGGTGCCCAACAGCCTCTCAGGGCCCTGCCCTGCAACATCAAGTAAGTCCGGGTGACCCCGGCATCTCAGCATGGTGCTGGGCCCCCTGCACCAATGAGGACGGCCGCGTGACTGCCATCGCCCTCACAACAATGGCAACAAGAAGGAGAAACCCTGTGATTCCTCCGCTCCGTCCTTCTCCCTGCTTTTGTGGAGAGAGGAGGAGGGAGAGTGGAGGAGGAGCGGCAGGACACAGCAGCAGTGCCCCAGCATGACTTTGCCCCGGCCACGGCTCTCTGTAAAGAGGGTGCTTGTGCGGCCAGGATCGGAGCATGCCTGCAAACCCCAGCCCGCAAGACAAAGTGTGAGATGGCCCACTGTTGGGGAGAATTCTCCAGAATGGCTAATTTCCCTTACCTACTGAGTCCCTCAGCAGCTTTGCTGGATTTCTAATATTTATTTTTTTCACCTGGTAAGAGTGTGCGCCTTTTTTTCCCACGCTTACATGTGTTTTGCTGTGTATGTTTAACATTTTCTTGTGTTCATAGACTGTGGAGCCTCACCTACTCCATAGGCGTCATCTTTTTTCTGTGTGTTACACATCACCTTCAGTGCAGTGACACAGGGTTGTCTTTTAGAGTTCCCAACTCAGACTCCATTTTCTCGGACTGACTACTGTCTCCCAGAACATGTAAAGTTGCCATTGACTTTATTAGTCTTTTTAAATTCCACAGACCCAGTACAAACTATCTTACATAGAGTACTGGAAAGGGTTAATACTTATCCCTTTTGTCTGTTTCTCTTGGAACATTGTTTCACTCCCTAGGCTGGTGGCAGTGATAACAATCCTATTTTTCCTACCACGGTTATCTTAAATAACCTTGGTATTGTTTTAGGCTATCTTGGTAGCCTTGAACGTAAACTCGCTAGACCATATACCTTTTTATACGTTTCCAGCTGGGTTTATTTGCCATTTCTTTTTGAATATGTCTTTCTCGTGTTTTACTTTGCGCGCCAAACCAGGTTTGCCATCCTTTCGCGGGCTTCTACGCAGAAGCCCTCCTTAGGCTCCTGAAAGTCTGGGTAGGCAGGATGGCAGGGAGGGGTTTTAGGACCCCTCCTATGGCTTCCCTTGGTAACCCAAGTCGCACTCCTGTTTGATTGGCTAGCTGACTGTCCCACCAGGACAGCCAACCTGCTGTGTGATTGACAGTTAGGCTATGTGAATGCGGGAAAACTGCATAAAAAGTAGTTCTCTGGGTCTGGAAAGGCACAGTCACCACTGGAACAAAAGAACTGATGAGGAGCTGACAGAAGAGGATCCCTACAACGACTGAACTGCCCGGTGAAGCCCTGCTGCAGGTCTTAATCTTCAGACTCCAATGACAGAGAAGATCCACCAGGAATCTTCTTCCCCTGAGCTGGTGGGACCAACCAGTTCACCCAAACTGCAAGCCAGGACTCCCTCCTTTGGTTGAATTTGCTGTACAGAGCTACAGTGAACCAGATAGCCAGGAAGGTCGGACCCTGCTAGGGTTTTAAGGAGCGCACCTTTTATCTGTTGCTTTGCTCTGCTGCTGGTTTCTTCCCTGGGCAGTGCAGGACCCTCCAGTCTTCCTACGTCATGTCAGTCCGGCAGTCACTTCAGGAACTGTGAGCCTGCAGGACCTGCCAGGAACGTCCGTCTCAGCTACAGCTTCATCTCCATTTAAAGGTACTGTGCAAATCCAGTTGTTCGTTTCGTCCAGCCGCGGTGAAGGTGTATGAAACCTTTTGCCAATCCGAGGGCTTGTCCTTCTCCACTCTTTGAACAAAATTTTCGATCAACCAACTTCGTCCAGAACTCTTGGCAAAGACTTAACCGCAAACTACCCTGAACTGTGTGATTTTGAGCAAAAGACTTTTGTCCTATTGACATTGGCCCTAAGCCTTTTTGATTTGATTCCATCACTGTAGTTCCTCTTTCTAGAGTGCCCTGATTACTTACCTGTTGGTGCTGCTCAATTTTAGTCTAATCTTGTCTTTCCCGTCCTTTTTAATTACTGGAGTGCCATTTTGCTCACACTTGCTAACACTTCATTTTGAGCTTAAATTGTCCAGAATCTATTAGAAGTGGTGTGGTGTATTAAGAGTGTGATTTTTCAATTGCTTTACTTTAGTGAAATGTTTTACAACTGATGTGTAAATAAATGTATTCTTTTACTCAGAAACCTTGAGTCAGTATTTGTTAGAATCATAGTAATTTCTGTCCTTTGTGTAACTATTTGATACTGCTCATTTGCTCTTGAGGGAAGTCTGGCTGCTCAGCCATCACTACCACTTTACTGTGTAGTACAGACTTGTACCAAAGGTGAATTTGTACGTTCACTTGTAGTCTTAATTGTGTGTGGTGTTCCCAAAGGGTACTGCATATAATTCTTCCTAAAACCCACGGCGGCATCCGCCGCAAAAAAAAGGAGAGATGCCCCCAGGGGAGAATAATGAGCGGCCGCTGCCGCAAAGAATGAGGGACCTCCCGTCCTGGAGTGAATAACATGCTGTCCATACCACCCCCCCGGCTACATTCTGTGGCAGAATGCTACAGGGCACCACCCTGTAGCATTCTGACATACGCAGGAGAATCAGGCAGTCCCCCCAGGGGAGAAGGAGTGGAGTGGCCGCAGCTGCGGAAGAAGTCACTCATCCCGCCGGGGGTGAGCTGTGCTGTTTTCCCCCCAGTGGCACTCCAGCCACAAAGTAAAGAATTATGCTCCACTCCCCAGTGGAGAGATAATGATCGGCATCCGCCGCGAAAAGAGAGGAGCCCTGCCTGCGACCCTCCCTGGCCATGGCCCTCTGCAATGAGGGTGCTCGTGCGGCCAGGCAGGCAGCCAGCCAGCAAACCCCTGTGGCATGCCGTGGGGGGGTGGAAAGTGTGCGGCCGCGAGGAAGCAACTGGCTGCTGGGGAGCAGAGTCAAGCCAGGAGAAAACAACCTCCCGCTGAGGAGGGGAGGAGCTGTGCACCGACTGGCAAAGAAGAAGGAAAGCAGCATTGCTGCTAACTTCAGGAGGTGTGTGCCTGCAAGCGGTAACACCTTCCCGAGTGGTGCCGCCGCCGGAGCCCTCACTGTGATCCTGGCCCCGGCAGTGACATGAAAAGAAGTGCTCTCGTCAGGAGCATGGGAACAGTGCTCCAGCAGGAACAGAGGGGAGAACTGCCAGAGCCCCCCCACTATGAACCCATGCCCGGCGGTGAAAGAAAGTGAAGCACCCGCGAGATCCCGGGCCTCAGACGGTGAATGTGACTGTGCTCCGGTAGAAGCAGAAATAAAAAAAGATGCATGCTCCCTGCCAGAGCTGATAGAACAGGTGTACTCTCCCCTGCCTGGGGGGATGATGTCTAGATGACTTCATTGTTGAGTTCTCAGTGCCCCCACTACCACACGTATCCTGACCAACCCAATACCCCCACAGAGCTGTGGCCTCAGCACGTTGTCTTGAAAGTGGACCCAACATTGAGCCACTACAGTCATCTAGCCTACCTGCATGTCCTACAAGTGGCCCAACACAATGCCACGGAAGCCACCCTGACTGCCTGTCCTATAGGTGCTCCCAGCATCGGGCCACTACAGTCACCGTGTTTGCCTTACAGGTGGCCTCGACACCGTGCCACAAATGTTTCTGACTGCCTGCCACTAATGTCACCCTGCATGCCATGCCATCGAAGGACCAGGCTAACGTGGGCTTGGCGGAGATACCTGCTGGACCCCTGAGTTCAGCCAACAACTTGTTACCGACCAAACCATACAGCCCTGGCCACTCCAGCACCAAGGAGCAGTGCAACGGGCAAGGTATGGGTTTCAGCTCATCTTGAGTGCTTGTGCACCCTCCTGTGCCCTGGAGGAAAGAGACATTCCTGACTGGGGAACATCGCCGAAGAGAGGGTGGTGATGCCCTGTCACCCTGTGCCCTATCAACAGCACTGTGCCCTATCAACAGCACATGGAGCAGCCTGGATGCCCTGCGATCTGCGTCTCGCTACCCTGCTCTGAACATCAAGGGACTATGCCGATGTGGCCCCTGGTAACCACCAGGTGCGGCTTTGCTGGCTGTGAACTGTACCATCAATGGACCTGGGCCTGGGAAGTGACTCCTGAATGGACACTGATGGAAAACAAACTGGTTTCCTGCAGTCCTGCAATTGCTTAAAGAGGACTCAGCAAACGTGTGTGTTTTTAATGCTGTGAACCGGCATATTAGCTACATGCTTAAAGTGGTCTCAGTAAAGAACAATAATGTGAAGCTGTGATCCCACAGTTACTAGGTGTGCATATAGTGGCAGCCGCCAACCATGGCATCTTTTTCAGTAGTTGCAGTTCCAAACCCCAGGTTAATAAAGGGTTTTGCTAACTGTGGTATGACTGCCTAGATTTCACAGGCAGTTCACCGACCATGATTGTCACCTGCTGAGTATGTTTAGAATGGGTTACTATGTGTTATGTCAGTAACTACCTAAGTAGCTATGCATGTGTCAGTGGCATATCCTATTATCTGTTTCCCCCGCCATTTCTAAAGTGGTAAGTACTTTGTCGTTCTGTAACGGGGGGCGCGGGATTCATGTATGTCTCAGCAATGTTTGTTTTGTTCCTTCTGAAAAAGGAGGAGTGTTATGTGTCCCTCCCACGTGTATTGCCCCTTTAAGATGGTAATAAAAGGAGCCCCTGCAGGTACGTTCAGAAGAACGGCTGCACACTCCAACCATGGAACATCTGTGTCTGTCTCTCATTGTGGGCCTGCAGGCCTACACCGTGTGATCACAGTCCTGCGGCACTGGCTTGCAGGCCCCACGCTGTGTGACCACAGCCCTGCAGGTCCTTGCTGGTCTGGGCCCCCCAGACCAGCCTGGTGCCCTGGGTCCAGCCCAAGCACCCACTATCCTGGATGCTCCAGGCATCCATGGTGCTCCGGCACCCAGGTGGTGCCCCACAGCCTCTCAGGGCCCTGCCCTGCAACATCAAGTAAGTCAGGGTGACCCTGGCATCTCAGCATGGTGCTGGGCACCCCAGCACCAATGAGGTCGGCCGTGTAACCGCAGCCAGCCCCACAACAATTTCTAATGCTATTTCTAGTAAAAAGAAAAAATAATCCTGTAACCTATTGCAGAACTCTCACGTTTCATATGTGGCAAAGGTATCTAGTACCGTTATTTTCTTGAACTCGAAGATGTGTAGTCTTAAATTTAGCATAGTAAAGACAAAGTATAGCCCTCATAATTCCAAGGAAAAAATCGACTGTGTGTCTTTCTTACACATGGAACTGGGAAACATGAGAACTCTGTATCAAATTGAGGCTTTTGAGGTACCCACATTACCCCCACGTTCCTCTTGCTCATCCAAGTACTTAATTATGAGGTAACTTTACCTCTCCACAGGAACCCTTCCTATCATTTTGCCCCCCTCCCCATTGCCCTGCCTCTTTCCTTCGGGCCACACACTTTTGGCAGGAACCCACGATGATGGCTCCTTTCCTGGCAGGGCCAGGGGGGCAACGTTCCCGAGGGCCCTGGGAGGGAGATTCCGTGATGCAAGAAGTCAGCCTTCTCACTGGCGGTGCTCCCAGAGGTCCTGCCAAGCTCTGGCCTGCTGGTTGAACGCATACATGCCAACATTTTGTAGCACCTGGGAGGCAGATTCTCTCAGAGAAATCAGGAGAATTGAATTTACCCATTCAATTGCATTGCAGGCAGAATGATTGTAATGGCGGGGCAGTAACAAATAGCAATGTTTTGGTTACCAGAAAGGGAGTCTCCCACCGAAATGAGAGGGTTGGCATGTATGGTTGAGTGGGCGACGATGACACCAATGCTTCCGGCTCTTGTGCTGAGCAGGGACACCGGTTGAGCTGGACCCCTGTGTATGCAGCGTGAGCAGGGCACCCTCCCTTGGGCACAGGTAATTAGCGGGTTGCAGCAGGTTTTGCTGAGTTTTTCAGTTCGCAGATGGTGGGGGTTGCCAGACAACCTGTGTCGGCTGGAAGGCATGCAGGCCCTGGGCTGGTGTTGGTTGCTGGCAACCTGCACTCTCCCCACAGTCAACCAGGGTACCTGGGTATTTAATCAGGCCTGCAAAGAGAGGTGTGAAGGCATCATTAAATACGACACAGACAAGAGAGGTGATTATTAGACACACCCTGAGGAGAAGCTCAATGACGGACTCTTCAAAAGGTACAAAACAAAGCCTTGAGGAAAGCGGCTGGGGCCTAATTTTTACAAGAACAGCAGACCTGCACAGGGAGTTGGGCATCGAGATGTTGCATGAACATCTAGCCAAACTATATAGGAATTTCTGCCAAGGACTGGATCAGAACACACATCCTCAAATCAAGAAACTTGCTTTAATCACTACTGCAAATCGTTTTGACCGCTACCTGCGCCCCATGTCAGTGCTGTCCTGGTGAAATCAGCTTTACTGTGGCATGTAAGGACCTCGTGGTGGCAACAGTAAAGACAGACACAAGTGATCACAGTTCAAGGGGGTTTATTAAACTGTAAATGCAGGGTGGAAAAACACCTATTCTAAATCTAAGATGGGAGTAAGCTTTGACCATCAAATGAAAATAAGGCAGTCTGAAATAATGGGAGGCTCACACTCCACGCTGGAGTCAGGAGGTAAGATATCAGGTAAGTTTATTCTTGACTGTGAGCTCAGGTATGATAGATGGATGGATATAAATACATCCACCCTAGCCAGCACAGCAACTCCAACTGTCACAGTTAGAACTAACAAAACCCAGCCATACCAACACTTCAGGTTCCATGTGATATCACACCATCTGCATCCACATACAGATGTCCATTACAACAATTCTCCCTCCTTAATAATCAACGGAAGGCAACACAAAGCCATCCTGCATCTGCACCAAATGATGCCCATGCCCATTACAACAGTTCTCCCTCCCTAATAATCAACACAAAGAATAAATTCACAACATTACCTATCAGTTCTCGCACAATCCATGTGTGGCCAGCACGCAAATCAATTAAGACCACCAACAAAATTCTCCGACATGTGCATGCCAAGCAACCACCAAAGCACCATACCAACTCACTGTAAAAGTCACACACATGCATGATGACCCCATGAAAACCATGTCATGCTATGGCCACCTAAACATGCATATGTTCCACCGGAAAAAAACTGGAACGTGCATTGATGGCAACAACAAAACCTGTTAACGGGAATGGCGAAACAAACCTGAACACGCTCAAGCTCCATAGAAAAGTATTGGAAACTGGAACTGGTGCCTAGATGTGAAAACTACAACCAAGGCAAAGCAAACCTAAAAACGCACAAGCTACAGAAAAAATGAAGAATTGGAACTGATGTGCCTAGATGAAACCACCAACTCCAACGGAAAGTGCAAAAGCAAATGAAATCCAAACTCCAGCTAAACTACCCACTGGAAAAATGTGAAGGCCAAAGTCCATTTCCAACTACCAGCTGGAAACACATCCCAAACACCAACCTATTGGAACTCACAACTCACCACCTATTGGAACTCACAACTCACCACTCCCTCCTTTAACATTCCACCAACAAACTCCTTTAACACTTCCACCAACCACAAACCCAAACACACAAAATCCAACGCACCAAACAAATCCCATGATGCGACTCCCAGTAAGCAGGCAAACAACAGAACATGAGCAATGCTATGTATAACACAACCCAAACTAGTCCATGACCTGAGCCTGGTGTCGGGCAAAGACGACAGATGAGATTGATTGATGCAAAACACCAACAATATCAACCCAGCAGCACCTCACTGCAAAAATATTCAGGAACCACCTGGCTATTCTGAACCATGCAGCATCTTACTGCAAAAACACTCAAGACCCACCGGCCATCCTGAACTCAACAGCACTTCACTGCAAAAACACTCAGGACCCAACAAGCCCCCCTGAACCCAGCAGCACGTCACTGCACAACCACAAAACACCACAAACACTAAAAATACCAACCTGGCAACACCACACTACAAAAACACTCAGGACCATACCCGGCCATCCTGAACTCAGCAGCACTTCACTGCAAAAAAACTCAGGACCCACCCGCCCATCCCAAGAAATGCACAAAATCTACCAGGGGAAAATCCCATACGAATAACATACAAGAATTAAAAACATGCAACTACATGTAATGTGCTTCGCCCCAAAACATGGAACCAAAACTCAAATCTCGAGTTCCAGCACCTCAGTTACAGCGCTTGAGTCCCAGCGCTTACCCTTCAGCCTCATGTCCAAAATGGTTAAAACAAGACAAAGGTCCAATGCAGAACCCGTGCACCCCCACACGCACAAGTCAATATAAGAACCAACACACCTGTGCATCCCTGCAACCACATGTCCATGTAGCCCCCTTGAAGACAAACAATGTCACAATACAGGAACTAAAAGTTAAAATGTCCCAAGCCACCCACATGTCCAAAAACCCCCAAAATGAGTTCCAAATTCCAAAATGAAGAACCCAAACGTGCATGCTCTCCCGCACCCTCAAATATGTCCTGAACGGACTAGGCCACAAACATAAAGACAACAGCATTCCAACTAAGAGGCCTTTAACTAAGACTTACCCATGCCAGCCCTGCTAGCCTACCACTGAGCCCCTGAGGCCAAAACATGAAACAAACACCAGTTAACGTGACAGGCCTTCAAAACAACTCCTAAACTCCTTACCCCGTTACCCTAAAATTCTTGACCATCTGGCCTGAGAAACAAAGTAACTGCTGTTCTAGCATTAAACTGCCACCTCACCAGAGACGAAGTGACCATAGCACTCCATAACACCATGGTGCTGAAACACTCCATTTCCCTTTCCGTTTCCATTCGCCTTGCCAATAAACACAAATTCACTGACCCTGAGCAGCACACTGTTCTCTCTGCCTTCGGGATCCATGTCCACGCTCCTCCGACCCCAACCAAAGAAACTGAAAACATGTCTTAGGAGACAACGGGTAGTGTGCCCCCAACATGCCATAGAAGACAAATGGCTTGTGTGCCCCATCGACACGTGATGTGTGATGATGCCCATGCGGTGCCTTCCATCAACATCATCAGTACAGCGGTGGCAACACAAGGTGTAGGAGCAGCCTCCAGTATGGCTCTCGCTAGACCTGACCGCCCACTCCTGTTGAGTTTGCAACATGCCCGTATACACCCTGGCTGCTAAACCAACAACCTGAGCGATGTCGCAGCTCATGCTCCCACAATTTCTGGGACAAACACTCACCATTGCAGTCCTTCTGCAAGTTCTCTGCCCACGGACAACAGCCTTGACTTCCCTGCCTGCAATGCCACAGGGCTTAGTGGGACCGTTGTTTGCGCACCACCCAGCGCTCTTGGTAACAATAAACTGCTGTCCATGCAACAACCGGCACCTAACGCCACCATCACCAACTGCTGGAACACCGTCTCCCACCAGCTCCTGCACTGCCCGGTGCTCTTATTTCTGTGATAAACTGTCTGTTGCCTTTTGGGACCCCAGGGACCACCAAATGCCGGCCAGCAATGTCTGTACCTCCAGCTTGTGCCTCAGTGTGGATTTGGATGGGGCTGATAGCCCGGACACTCCTCCTGGGGCACCACGCCTTCCTGGGCCCCGGACACCAGCAACACCTTCTCCTGTACTGCCCGCCCAGACAGTAACTTCAAAGGACCTCTTCCCTGGTCCTAGTCCCAAGCTGCTGCTGGTCCTGCACCAACTTCACCCGGACTGACAGTCCCTCGAGGCCATACAGCCGGGTCTCGCCCTGAACAGCTGCTGCTCCTGCACCACCCAGCCTGCAGGATCACCCCGCAACAACTCCTTCTGGCCCACTGGGAACTGGCACCTTCCTGGATGGATGTCACACCTGGAGGGCAGTACTTCATCCCCTGCTGCCCCTTCCCAGCAGCCAAGACATCCCTGTTGCCAATGAAGTAATGAGGTTCTCAGACTCACACACCACTCTGAAGTGAGGGCGTTATTTATCAGGTACGTTTATTCCTGACTGTGAGCTCAGGTATGATTGATGGATAGAAATACTGGGACATCCACCCCAGCCAGCACAGCAACTCCAACTGTCACTGTTAGAACTAATATAACCCAGTCACATTAACACTCCATGTTCCATGTGACAGCACACCATCTGCATCCATACACAGATGTCCATTACAACACAGTCCTTGTGGCATCTTGTCAAAATAAATGGCCTATATGAAAAAATAAAAACCTTTTGCCAAATCCTTACAACTAAATATAGAATGAGTGTGGGATAGGGATTTCAATAAAGAGAGAAGTGTTCATAGATAATAAGTCAGGATGTAAGTTACCAGTGATCTCCCTTGCCCTCGTTTTGAACACAGGATAAAGTGGGACTTCAAAGAACAGCACACTTCTCGAGCTTTCCCCAGCACAAGACAATAGTTCCGGTTTTAACTTCTCAGAAGCCTCAACAGCCAAGTCTCTTTTTAACAACAGGCTCTTGCCTTCGAGGATCAGTAAAATAACAAACAAATGAAAGTTATTTTCCCTATGGCACTTAGGGTGATGACTTT
This sequence comes from Ambystoma mexicanum, assembly GCF_040938575.1. Taxonomy (NCBI): domain Eukaryota; kingdom Metazoa; phylum Chordata; class Amphibia; order Caudata; family Ambystomatidae; genus Ambystoma; species Ambystoma mexicanum. The sequence goes on from NC_090934.1 coordinate 245,461,439, forward strand.
TCTCTCCTGGGTCCCCCTCTTCCATGCTTGGATCCCAAAACAGTTCCTATCAATATCAGTACCTTCGGTGACTGAGTCTTCTGTTTCCGAGGGCCTGATAGGTTCTCAAAATGACACACAAAAGTTCCTTTCAAATTGTATGTGAGGTGATGCGTCTTCACCCCTTGGTCTCCCTCTTCTGAGCTCAGTCCCCTCTCGAATATCAGCCTCCCTCCCACCGGGTTCACTCTAACTTTTATTCAGAGATGGTGTTCTCGCTTGTCTTCACATGTAGTTGGGGTAATATCTTTTCACCCATGGATCTCCCTCTGCTGGGCTCAGATCCCTCTTGAGTGGTTGCTTCCCTCCGCCGGGTTCACTACGGCCTTCTCACTCAATTTTGTTTATAACATTTGTAAATCTTAATTCTCAAATCTCAGCCTTGAACCGCCAAGTTCACTATGGCTTTCCTGTTGTTCACAAATATTAACATCTTTTCAAACAGTTTATTGTAGACATCTCTCTGCCGGAATCACTCTTGTCAACACTCTGTTTGGATTTTAGACTTCGCCCCCCTCTTTGTTGGCATCCTTCTTCCGGGTTCACTCTTGCCACTTCACATTTCCTTTTGCTTTTTCTCCATGCAGGATTCACTTCCCTTGTATTCTCACAGGTTTGTCGGTCAAGGACTTTCGACTGTGCTGGACCCCTGTATGACACCTTTGAACTTTCTTGGAGACCTTCCTACGGCCTTCTAGTATCAGTAGTTTCAATCACCATGGGGTCAACCAAAGTCTCTTAAATGAGCACTCACGTAGTGCCGGTCTCCTCTGCTGCTGGTCTTCCCTAAACAATTTACCGATCTTTGAACTTTTCTCAATATGCCGCTTTGCGACTTTCATTCAACACGGTTTCCTATCGATTCTCCCCTCGACTCACCGGCTAGCATGAACCACTTGGCTTTCCTTGTATTGGGAGTCAAGGCCGGTACCACAGTAGCAGGAGTCTCCCACGGTCCTGCTTATCAACGTAGGAACTCTCTGTGTACCTTTGACATCTGCTGCAACACACTTGAACTATTGTTCTCAGTATTATGTTTCCAACTGCAAAGGCTTCTCAGGCCTGGGACGGAAAGGGCAAGGTCGCTTCTGCCCTTGTTACCCTCTCGCTTCCCTCTGCCTTTCTCCTTCTCTTGAACTGCTGTGCTGGATTAGCTGTCACATTGTGCGGTCTGCCCTGTTCGTACTGTGCTCTCATGCTACACCTTTTATCCCTGTGGGGAAGGGAAAGGGCCGTCAGGTATGTGTAATTTTGGTCAATTGCCTGACTTTGCCTGACAGTTGTATTGGGACATGTCAGATAAATGCTTGTCTGTCGCGTGTGAAAGTGTTTGTGTCCGAAAAGTGGAGGGGGTAGTTTTTCTGAATATCCTATGTGGTAGGATAGGGAAAAGGTGTTGATAGAAGGGGGATACCGTGTCTCACCCATCGGTGTCCCGCTTCCACTGCCTGAGGACCCCCCATACAGGTGATCCTCCCTCATTGGTCCACCGCCAGGAACTGAACCTAATAGCTATGGCCGTGTCCTGGGGGACTTGTTAGGGAGACACCTTCAGGTTTCTCCCAGGCAAGATAACACAGATTAAGAAGCAATACAAAGTGTGACTACACCTTCAGCCAGAGAAACTAGAGTTATGAGGCTCAGCCTCCGTATCCGACAACAACACTAACAGATCAAAACTGTCAGCAAGATAAAGAACGAGAACAGAGACTGGTGTTTGTCTGCCACCTCACAGGAGCAGCAGCATGGTGAGGGCCAGGGCGCAGGTTCTCAGTGGCAGAGAGTAGCAGCTGCAGCAGGGAGAGAGTCAGCCAAGTCCAGAGGGAGGAGGTCGGGTGGCTGTGGCTTGGTCGGTGCAGGACATAGCCACCCTTCAGAGGTGGAAAAGTCTGTAAGGCAGTGGTGCTCTGACTGCGGCTTTAGGAAAGAAGGACCGGATTGCTGAAAGGGCTGCAGCAGGCAGCACCACAGTGTGAAAACATGGCAGAAGGTACTCTACATGCCAGGGAAGAGTGAGGCAACAACTAAAAAGGGGAAGCAATGTATTGAAGAAAACAGTGGTTGTGCGAGTGACAAGAGGGGCACAAATGGAAGGCAGTGGAAAGAGGGGAAGAAAACAGAGGTAAGGGTGAGTGTCACGGTCCGTATTTCTACATGACGTGGACGCCTGGGTTGCAGGTTCACATGGAGACTAGGTAGCATCCACCACTGGACACGCTGGCATGTACAATGCCACGTCACACTATGAAACCATGAGCGTGACATCATCGCGTCATCTGGAGCGCTGCAAATGGAAGATCACAATGAAGATAACAACACAACGAAACAAGTCGCCAGTGCTTCTCAAAATGAAGTAGGTTTCTGTATTTTCATTTGTTTTGGCTGCCCTGTTCTGTTTTAGCTCCTGTTTAATCTGATCTTTTTGGCTTCCTGTCTCAACTTTGCTTTTTGCATTGGTCCCTCCTACTTGGTACTATCCACTACTGCCTCCGGGTTCCCAACTCTGCTTTTCCACCTGGACTGTGCTTGCTGCTCAATTTTGTATTCTGTCTGCCTTGGATTGTTACCTGGATATTGGCCTGCTTTCTGGATTTTCTTTTCCTTCACAGTCTTTTGTACTGGTGAACTGGTCATTCTACATTGATTGGTCCTGCTACTGGAACACGATTTGCTTGGATCTTGTTCTGGATATTCTTCCCTACAGATTTAATTCTCCTCCAGATTTATTTATTGTCGCCCCCTTGGGCTGTTTGAGTTAGATCCTTGCGAACGTTTGCTCACTACTAACCTCACTATCTGCACCGTAGGCGACGCGTGGTTATCTGTTCTACTGACTACCTTACCACTGGTGGGACATTATCCTAGGTGCAAACCTCCATTTTCACACAGACCTCAGGTACTATTGGGTATGGGGGAGGTAATATAGTATGTGAGTTTTGGGACTCTTTCTAATCTATTTTGTTCCTGTCCTCCACAGCCTGGTCTCCAGTAGATCTGCATCCCGCCATTTCGCCTGAACTCATTGCCTGTCGCGTTCTTTTATCATACAGGGCAATACTTTCAGGAGGAAAGTCACCCTCTGTAGAGGAGAGCCTGAATACATCTTGAGAAGCCACACGTGAAACTAACTAATGATTAAGGGGTGGGGACAGCACATAACTTATCTTTCAAGCATCATGAAGGAGCAGCACCTTCATAGCTCCAAATGAGGCAGCTGCAGAGATTAACTGTTTAGTCATTGTTGGCCTTACAGCAGAAGCAGACCCCCTGACAGCCCATCAGCATTCAGTCCAGTCACCACCACAGGCATCTCATCACTTTGTGCCTGAAACCCAAACTCCAGGCAACTCACATTTTACACCCCAGGCATCTCATCTTCTTGCGTCACAGCCAAACCACCAGAGCTCAATAGCGTGCACACCAGCCTCCATCCCAGGCATCTCAATAGGTTACACACTAGACCTCACCCGAGGTAGGTGATCAGCTTGCAACCCAGCACCCACCCCAGGCAGCCTGTTGTTTCCAACCCAACGCCACCCCAGGTAGTTCAACGGAATCCACACTGGCCCCCATCCTGGTGAGACCATCAGGTTGAACCCCTGTACCCACCCCAGCAACAGTGCTCGGGCAGGGGGAGGGATAGGAGATCTTGAATAACCTACACTCTGAGTTGTGTAAGGAACTCATGGTAGAAACAGTAAAGAAAGACACAAGTGATCACGATTCAATGGTGTTTATTTAAACAGTAAGCAGGTTGGAAAAATGCCTAATCCAAAGCTAAATCTAAGATGGGAGCAAGCTTCGACCATCAAATGAAAAATAAGGCAGTACTTGTGGAGTCCTGTCAAAATAAAGGCTATAGGCCCAATCCTTACAACTAAATATAGAACGAGTGTGGGATAGGGTTTTCAGCAGGCAACATCCTTCCATGTAGCATTCTTCCATGCATCTTCCGTCCACACTTTCAGTGCAAGGGTACATTCTGTATGGCTGTCTGAGTGCATATCATCTCTCATATACTCAATGTTGTATAGGAATGATGCAGGGGGTCCCATCTATAACTTTTCTCTGACTGTTCTAATATGATAGAGGTGCGGGGGTGGGAACTGGCAGGATAGCATCTACCTGCTCCTCTACATTCACCCCTCTGGTCAAATTTGTTTACCAAATTCTCTTCTTCCGTGGTCTTTATCTCTTCATCATCATTTGTCAGCATCTTCTGTTCATCCTGTTTCTCTTTTGGAATCCAAGTCTTGGTCACCCCCCTCAGGTGTCTTGCATTTTTTATGTGTTCATCCACACTCCAGGTCATGCAACAGCACTCTCCATATAGTGAACAGAATATACAACGTCCTACATATCTTTTTCAATCCTTGGGGTAATGGAACGTGGTTCCTGGAGGGGCAAGGGTACTTTTCTTTATATTCTCATGGGTACTGGCTTCATTTTGCATCTTATCACCAGTTCCAGCATCGATGTCAATCATTATCTTCATCCCAATAGCCTTCTTGGCTGTCTGCTGGCACTGTCCCAAGATGATCCTCATAAGACAGAATCTAAGCAATATCAACACAAGTATTTCTCTGAGTATTTTGAAAGCATTGGCCAGCCAAGTTGGAATCCATGACAATAGGAATGAAAACCAGTCGTCTCCTGCTGTCTCTTCAGCTTCATATTTTATCTTTGTATGCAAAATCATCAGCATAGGTATTGCTTCCTCAGGCTTATATTTTCTTCATCATGAGATGGTAAATGTACAGCAAGAAGGTTTGATCTTGGTGCACACGCCTCCTGCCATTGCTGTAATCAAGTACAGGACATACCTTTTCTGGAGAGTCGTCAGCCTAATGGCTCTTAATTCTTCACTGTTTGCATTGAATCCTTTTATTGTTGCATTAATTGTCTGTAACAGCTCCCATCTTGTGATTTGCAACCACTTGGCATTCACTGCTGTCTGGAGTACTGGCAGAAATATCAATGTCATCATGATTGCCGTCTTGCTGAATAGTTTGTGCTCATCTGAAATATTGTCATAGGCCTCTATTGATTTTGCTTAGGAATAACTACTTCTCTTCTTGCGATAGAGGTTGAGCGACCTCTTCTTCCTTATGTGTTCATCCATTTTTGGGAATTCATCAATATGAAGGTCACTTTGGGGGGATCACTAACGCTGGAACATGTACCTTGACAATAGAGCATATTCCTCCCAAATTCATAGGCAATTGCATGTAAACTCTTGATCCACAGGCCCAGTATTGATCCATCAGTACGCCAGTCCCTCCTTTCATTACTGGTACTTTGAGCACCTGCTTACATCCATTATTCACTTCAACCAGAATCATTCTTAAATCATGTTGTCATATTCTTCAATGGTATTATAGATACTGGTACTGCTTTGTTGTCAACTCATGCTAGTAACTTAGAATAACTGGCCCATGATCCTGGTCATTTGTCATTAACTATTACTGGTTCCTTCTTCAATAAGTGTACAGGGCAAGAAAATAGTCCTTCTTCCCATTCGGTACTGGTTGCAGCATGCCCATAGACCAAGAGTTGAGGTCTCTACCATCATTCTGGCTCTCCTGCTCATTCCGTCATATCTGAGCAGTCCACCCTCTTCATTTCAACAACTTTTATCTGTTCTCCAATCTGAGTTGGATGCATAGGTATTTTACTTGTTCATCCCATCCCACTTTCCATCCTTTTTGTCTTTATACAAGTATGTTCATATGTAAATGTTCCTCTTGATGGCCATCATAAAGTTGCCCATTGTCCTTCAAATTGCCCTCTGGTTGTCATGTCCAGCCTTCATTTTGGCAATAAAGGTGCTTGTTGCATTCATGGCATACGGTATTAAAGAACAGACATAGCAGCTCTCATCTGATGTTCTCTCTCCCACTTACTTCATATGTTGATACCATAAGTTATTTTTTAAATAAGCCAAATTGTCAAGGTATGTATTTATACCTTCATGATCTTCCTCAACATCCCTTCTAAAAAAAAAAGTAGACCTCTAGTTATGTTGTAAACAAACTGTTTATACCTTTAGTGGGGGCAACAGTAGATTATTCATTAATACCCTCCACATCTGTCCTACCTTTTGCCACATTTCCAATTGCCATAATATTAAGGAAAAACACAAATCATAATACCAACTGATATCATCATCAACATTCCATGAAAACCTATTAACTTTCTAGATGGCAATGAACCTTTGAAGTATGGAAGTCTCTCCAATTTTTATTTACTTTAATATGCACATGTATTATCTCCTTTCTAATCCCTTCTATATCAAAAACTGTAGTATTATGGCAATTGTCACTCTCCAGACAGTACAATTATTCTTTGCGTCTTCCAAATATGTAATCATATTTATTCCTCTTCAAATTAAGATTGGATAAATCTGCAATATGTAGGAAAAAAGAACAGATAATACTGTGTATACTAGTGTAATGATGGGTATCATAAACAATGGTTGATACTCTTCTTTCTTCTTCAGGGTCCAGACTCTTCTCTCATTGTTTCTTTAGGCCTTTTTAAAAGGAGTGTTTCAAAGTTACTGCCCGTCCATTTTCTCCTTGTCAAATTCAAGAACCAACGATCTTCAGATTATTTGAAAAAACATTAAACCCTAATATTTAGTGTGTGTGTGCACCTCATAATCCCTGTTCTCATTCCTAGCCATCTGACGAGTCTGCAGACTACTTCCCTTGCTGCCTTAGCTTGGCACATGCTGCAGGCATCTTATGATTTCACCATATGGTGATGTGATGCCCTTGTAATATGCCAATGTAATTTGTAGAATCAAGATGCCTATATTGATGACATGTGGATCTTTGAGTACATGCTTGTAATTAATGCTCCACCGCTCAGCCTGGCGTCTCTCCTAATCATGAGCCACTTTGCCACATAGGATGCTAAACTCATGTATGGCCTTCTGCTTTCACATCCATTTCTCGCGGATCTGGGTCTCTTTGCACCTCTCCTGCGAGAGTTACTGCAGAAGTGAACTGTATTCTCACCGAAGGATTGGGGCGTGAGGCAAGTGTCTAGGTCGGGTGGTTGCAGGGACGGGTCAGTTAAAAACCTCTTGCACTTCTTCTTTCCCCCCTCTGGAAACAACAATCAGACTATTCTCTGGAAAATGCCACCTCCCACCGAATGCCTTACCTCTTGAATTACTCTACATGCAGCTAACACTCATGTAATGCCTCTATTTACCCAGAAACATCTCTGCTCACAGAGAAGCTAATCATGTTGCCTGATTCCACCCCGACATCCGAACCAATGGGCCTCATTCCGAGCCATGAAGGTAAGTATCAGTACTTTCCATCATGGCGTACACCGGGCTGGTGCAAGACCGCAAATTTCGGCCCATTCCGAGTTCACGGACCCGCGCTTTTCGCCATGCCGGAAAAGGACAGAGCGGCCTGCTGCAAAACGCCCCGAAAAACCCCTACCGGCATGCTGCGACACGTAAACAACAACACCGCCCTGTAAGCTGTAGCGTTAGTGCATAACGGTGACCGTAATTTACGGAGACCGTAAATTACGGTCACCGCAATAAAAAAAAGGAACCGGAAATTACGAGATCGCACAGGAACGGGAAGGAGAGCGGCGGCCATCTTTAAAAACACAATCCATTGCCTACCCTCAGCAGCCAGCACCCTTGTGAGGTAACTAAAGTCGGGAACAGGACCAGGCACCTCACAACATGCCCAAAGCACCCAAAAGGGCGGCGGATCGCATTCGCAAGCAGAGATTCTGTCCCGAGGAACTCCAGACCATGGTCGACTTCCTGGCAGAGCATGCCGATGTTGTCTTCAGCAGCGGCATGCGGAGGGAGTCCACCCTCCGCAAGAGGAACATCTGGGTGGAACTTGCACAGAGGGTGAGCGCTGTAGGCAACAGCCCCCGCGCCCCACGGACTGCCGCAAGCGGTGGGATGACGTGCGGGTGCGGGGCCTCCTCTCCAGCAACCGCAGCCAGGCCTTGCAGACAGGAGGTGGACCAAGTACCGCAGTCCAACTTGAGCCATGGGAGGAGACCTGTGCGGCTCTCATTGGCACTGAATCCATTGAGGGCGTGGGGACCATGGATTGCGGGGGAACGACTTCTGCAGAAGGAGGTGAGTGTCCACAGTGTACACTGGAAATGTCCATTGAATGATGAAAACTGACCCAGGGGCCATCGAAGGCACCCTCTTGTGTTGCCCTCCCCCCATCCAACGCATCCCCCCATCCAACAAATGCTGCGGCAAGTGCCGCCTAACGATGGTCCAAGTGCAAGTACACAACACACATCAACCATAGTGCATTGACTTGCACAGCCCATCATGCACACTGTCCAGCGTATTAGGCATTGTACTAGCCAAAATGTACATAACCAGGGCACAATGAGTCACTCCCAAACATGCGTATATGTCATTACCATGCACATGTACCACTGCCATAGCTACCCCCAAAACAGAACAAACCTAAAATGACCGAAATGTCCATGCAGCCATGTATGCAAATAGGACATTGCACATTCACTAATGTTGTCCCTCTCTTCTACCCCCACAGGCACTGACCATGACAGCACAGAGCCCAAATCAAGCCAGCCAAGCACCTCCACAGGTAGTGGCAGTGTCAGGCCAAAGCCAGCACCAAAAACAACCACCCCCCTGCCTACGGAAAGGCCACTGGAAGCTGCCGGACCACCATCCCACACAGCATCGGCGGCAGCAACTATGCCAACCCCTAGCTTGGCACAGTCGAGCGTCTCAGGGGAGGCTGCTACTACCGCGCCTGATGAGTGTGAGCACAGCCCGTCACCCATCTGGGGGGCCTTTTTGGAGGACGGCCAAGACACAGTGCACAGCCCGGAGCCATGCATCGTAACACTGGCCTCATGCAGTGACTCTGGGGATGCCCCTTCACCTGTGCACAGTCCGGAACTCGACCCGCAGGGGCATGACGCTGACTCCCCAGTCCACCCATACCGCCCCCTGCAGAGCATGCTGGACCAAGTGGATCTTCCGATGGTTTCCCATCTTTTGGCCGGCAGCGAGTGCATCAGTTGACGGACCTCATACAAAACTACATTGAGGACAACCGCCAGGCCAGGGCAGAATTGCATGAACAACTCAGTCAAATGCGGCAGTCACTCACCGACTGCACCACCAAATTGTGTGACTCTTTGACAGACAGCACGACCCGGCTATGTCATGTCCTTGGCCGTATAGCGAATGCCCTTGAGGCAGGCCATTAAAATTCCGAGCCACAGCAGGAGGACACGGCTGCAACCAGTGAGGCCACGCAAGGCAGCCCGGAGAGACGCACTCGGCGTTCCATGCGTCACCGGGATATGCCTCCCCCAGACAAGGGGAGCAAGAAACATTAGGCATTCCTGCCACATGTGGGCTTCACATCCTACATGGGACGACTGCTCTGGAGTTGGGGGGGAGGGGAGAGGGGGTGATGGTTTGTTCTGGAGTTGGGGGGAGGGGGGAGGGGGTTGATGGTTTGTTCTGGAGTTGGGGGGTAGGGGGGAGGGGCTGCTGCTGATGTATGCACTATTTTGTTTTTCTCACAATACACAATTGGTGTCGCAAACTTCAACCGTTGTGGACATTCATCATTGCACATTTGTTCATTGACTACTGCCAGTGCATGGTGTACAAGTATACACGAGTCCAGTGCCCTGTGTGCCTATGTCATGACACCCTCTACTGACTTTTGTCCTGGTGATCTTGTCCACTGTAAGTACAGAGCATTACATGTCCCTCAAGTGCACTGCCTCAATGAACCTTTGTTGCCACTTCACCCTCTGCCTTCACCGCATCGTCCTGTGGTTGTAGCAGTACCATGTCAGGGGTGATAGCCGCTCATGTAGTGATGCACTGTTTGTCCATCTGCACATATGACATGGGCTCATTCAACACCAGATATCAGTGGATGGGTCAACCACCAGTCCTGCTTCGCCGGCACATATGTGCTTCACGCAAGCCAGGTAACTGCTTCATCTACACGCATGCATGGGTATGGCCATTGTCTGGTTACCCCATGGGCCTGTTCAGGGGGTTAATGACAGGGGTAATGTGGCTTGTTGTCAAGGGACAGCCAACAACAGCTGCATGTGTAGCCAAATGAGGTGAGTGTGTGGACTGTCATGGTGGAGAACAGTGCTTGGCTGTCATGGCAGGGTTTCAATGATGGCCATCTGCACATGTCCATGGATGTATTGGGCACAATCATGGACACAAATATGCGTCCGATGCAATGGAATGCAGTGGGGGGTTGCGTCTACATGATAGTCCGTGAACGATGGTGTGGACATCTTGGGGTACATGTTCCTTTGTTGCATGCTGCTGTCCTGATTTCAGATCAATGTGGTGCTGTGACATGTGTATAATCGTATTTGGGTGCGATGGCTGTAGTCTGTGGATCATGGCCATTATCCTGCTCTGATCCATTCTATGGTGATTCCCAACACTCCTATGGGTGTGCCATGCCGGTGACGTGATGTCGTACCCCTGCTGCCCTCCGTTAATTCCACTCCCAGGGATGGGTCTCCAATGTGGTGCCAAGCTGGGGGATGCCACATTGTGCATGTGCAGTGTGTCGTCTGATATGCGCTTATGAATGTGGTGTTCACCAATGAGTGGTGCTGGTGTAGTGTGATTAGCCCTTGTCAGTTGGTGGAGATGTAGTGTGTTGTGAGTGCCTTATTCTAGCAAAGTGGGAATCTGTTCGTATGTGCCGTTGCACTGGTTCTGTGGCAGATTTGTTGTCAGGTGAACACCGTACGATGGCTTCATTGTTTCAACCCAGTTGGTTCATGCAGGCTCCCACCCCATGGCACCAGTGCACTTGCATGACACAGTCAGACGACTCAACCGCCAGCCAGGCAGGTCATCCTGCATGTTGGACCATGTGGCGCGGTAGCGTGGTGAACTGCTGGCCCTTTGAGTCATGTGTAGTTGTTTGGTGTCGGGCCCACCCATGTGTGCGGTTCTTGGTAGGGTTGGATTCCATCTGCACGTAGGGGGAGTGGTATTGTTTGCAGTTGCTGTCCGCCACCTGCATGCCATGCTGGTCCACATACGACCTGTGAGTGCTGTCAGGGGACCATTGTCATTTGGCATGCCTCCATTTGCATTAGGTCCAGCTTTACTGTTGTGTATCTCATGGGTGGTCCATGTTGGGGATTGGTAGGCCCTTGTGTGCTTGGGGAGGTGTAACGGCACTTGTATATGTGGCCGCCTAACGGACGGTTGTGACATGCCACTGTGTGCTGGTAGGTGCCTGTGGCATGGGTGTGGGGCACAGGCAACACTGTCACTTGTGCCAGGTTGGCACTGTACATTTGTATGGTGCTCGCTTTTCTTGTGTCTGTGGTGCAATATGGTGGTGACGGTGTCACAGTCTAGGTGGTCAGGGGTGTCTATCTGGTAGGAATTCTCCTTGAGTGGCCGGACATGCTGCGTGTGCATGGGGGCTGCTGGGGTGGTAACGGAGGCTGCACTGGTGCTGCATGCAGGGCCTGTCTCCCCCTCCTTCTACCCCTGTGTCTCCTCAGTGGGGGGGCGTGGTGTTGTTGCAGGGGTCTGTGTGGTTGTGGCCTTGCTTGTTCTATTGGTGTCATCTTGGTGTGGGAGGGGGGTGGTGTGTGGGTGTGTTCCTTTTCTGCTGTGGCAGATTCCTGGCCTCCATCTGTGTTGCATGTGTGCACCTGTGGCTCTGGGACCCACTGCTCAGGCTTCTTTACTCCTTCTCTGAGATGCCTGTATGTACTTCATGCCGGTAAGGTACTTTACGGGCTTGAGGAGGCTGTAATTTACATGTGCTCCTTACTTGTGATCAGCTCCGGTTTACGCCATGCCGTTAATTTCGGCATGGTGGGGCGCGCGCGCAACCCAAGACCGATAATTACGGCATTGTAGTTTACGGTGCCGTAATTAACGGTCTGAGGGGTCAGGATAGCATGGAGCGGAAAACCATGCCAGTAAGTCATTACCGGCATGGTTTTTACCTTACCTCCATGCTCGGAATGACCCCCAATGTCACTCTCTCCTCCTCTTGGTCTACTTGCACTTTCCTCTTCCCACAAGGAGCTTCATGGCACTATTAGGCACTATTAAGCGCTATCCAAGGCATCTTATGCCATTGAATGGAGCTTGACATGGCTTCCTTTAATGCTCCTGCTCGTGCCTTGCCCACTCCTGCATCTCTTTCCCATATACATCAATAGCACTGCTAAACAGCGATGTTTGTTGCTATACAAGCAGGCTCTGACTGGCCTATAGGGCACTAGGCCCATGGCCGAACCATAACACAACGTGCTGTTGTGGGCCAGTTTTTCTGGTCAAAGTGGGCCACTTTTTTGGCCAGTTTAGGCCTGTTTGATGAGTTAATTCACTCTGTGACTAGTAGTTTTGACCATTGTTGCTGATGAAGTATTCTTTAGAAAATACACAATTTGCATCACACTTTATAAAAAAAACTCCCCCTTGGTTACTATTCAAACAGTGTCACAAAAGGAATGCAAAGCCATTTGGGGCTGTGGGACACTTTTTCATTGGTGCCCGACACAATTGTATGGCCCAGACGGACCCTGTATACAAGCAATGTAAAACACATATAAACAAGTTGCAGTAGCCACTTAGGTGCGCGGGGACTATTCAAACTCCTAATTGAAGAATGCATTCCAGAATTTCAATGAGATAGTGCATGATGCTGCTGAAGGAATTAGCTTTTTGACATCCTTATGTTTCAGAAATGCATTCTTAGGAGTTTCTGCAAACCAATGTCCCCTCCCGAGGACGCATCAGAAGAGTGGCAGCCCACTCTAGCCATCAACATCGTTTGCTTGGTAGCTGAACTTAAGAGTTCTAAGGCCTATTTTTCTTCTAAAACGGGACACCTTATTTTGGGCGACAGTATTGGCATGATCCTCAAGCCCCACCCGCTACAATCAACTGCCTTCTCAAGACCCTCTCCACATAGACCTGCGACACACTATGCCCCAGAAGGTCACATGGTTGCACTTATACAGATGACTTTTGATCAATTAATTTTCTGTTAGTGATTGTGTGACCTTTTTGGTGAACACGGCCTCTTCCTAAATATGTATTTATGTGCATCTGTGGGGGTTTTATAGAGTACAATCTTTCACGCTGAGGCATCTTGGCACTTATGCCAGGTTATCTACAAACATGTAAACCAGATGAGAGCGAAGCCAAGTGGGTGGTCAAACAAGACTCTTCATGTTGTGAAAGAGAAATGTTTTGAGACATTTCCAGAAAGTAAGAAGGATGCTTCAGCTTCGGATAGACAAAGGCAGATTGTTCTAGGGTTTCCATGCCCTATAACTAAAGGTAATAGAATCTATCTGTACGCTGTGAAATGTTGCCATAGTCGATAAGTGTCAATCATTCATGCTTAGCGATCTGAACAGACAGTAGATTGGTGCCCTGTCTACTACAGGATCCTTACGGTGACCATGTACCATTATATGGAAGAGGCACTTGCATTTGAGCAATAGGCCATCACATCGCCCCTCGTGCCTCCTGACTCGCTAGACGCCGCCTGCCCTCTTCTACCTGCCACCCGGGAGCTCATCTGTGCTCCTCTATATCCCACCCCGACTGTATATCTGTTCTGTTGTTACCACTGAAAAGCACTCCGTTATGTATCTGTATTGTTGTATACCTCGTAAAGTGCTCTGTTGCTTCTCGAAGCTAGGTCCGCCCTCAATAAATATTACAATAATATTAATAATAATTATTATGTTCTTTGCTGTACTGATCTCCCCTGAAAAGCATGAAGGCCATGGGAGGTGTGGTTGAATATATTTACTCAGGGCTTACTCAGAGCTAGAGTCTGACAGCAGCGTTTGCTTAGGCTGCAATCTAGCAAGTAATAGACCTCAGATGGTAAAACCAGTCTGGAAGACCAATCTATCATTTCCTGTATTCTAACTGGAGTTTGCAGTCTGATTGGATCTCTCTGAAATATTTTGAAAATACCTTACTTATATTGGGATGGGGACATATGTGTAGAAAAAAATCAATAGCCTCGCCATTTTGAAGAAACTGGTTAGATCGGGTTAGATCTAACATAAACTACACAACTACTATACGTGGGTGGATAACCTGTACCAACACCCTAACATCTTCACACAAAAGGTGTACAGGACAGGTATAGTAAATTAATAGTTTAGTCAATTATGTCCTTAAATACAACCTAAATTGCCCCCCAACTGTACTAACTGTGCACTAGTGTGTTGTGTGACATGTCCCTAGATGTCGGTGATGTGCCACCTATCTAGGGTGAGGGGTCAGTTACAGGCTTACTCTACTGCTACTGGAGATAATAAACCAAATTAGAACAAGAAAAAACCCAAAATAAGGCTAAAAACACTATCATGATACTTTGCGCTGCGCCCAAAAGTGTTAGAGGTCTAGCAAGAGTTTTAGTTACTTTAATTACCCTTCTTTTTGAACTGTGAAATGACTTAAAATCAAAAGTAAAAAATAATAAATAAACAACTCAGAATTCTAGAAGCAGTATGTAAATTCTAACGTACATGAGTCCTAATTTTGAGGATCCCTATTTGTTACGAACTCCTCAAAGTAGATGGCCGACCGGTTTCAGTGGTGTATATAAGTGTAACTATTTTGTTTAGGGCCTATGGCGGCAAACTGTGCACCACGCCGTTGAACTGCTGGGTGGGGGTTGGTGAATGTACCCTAGTGTGGAGCCCCAAATTGTACCTCATCCCCCTTGGGTTCTTTTCTCTTCAGAGGTATGGACTCTAGAGTAATCCTGATAGACCACATGAGGTAGTGTGTATCTCACAGCGCACAGTTCCAAAGCATCCTAGGGCACACTTAGTACGGTTGGAGGGCATTTCAGGTTGTACTTAATGACATAATTGACTATTAATTTACTATACCTGTATACTTTTTTGTGTGTAGATCTAACATAAAACATGTTCAGAGTGGGTGTAAGCACAGCCTGAGATCTTGCTAAACCCTGTTTAAATGGCAGAGATACTTTTACCACCATGAGATACAACGTATTCATAAGGATATTCTTGCAACACAGTTACAAGAGCAAGAAAATATGTCTATTATCATGATTGTTCTCCTTGTGCTACATTTTTGCCCACCACTACTGGAGTAGCTTTTTCCCTCCATTTTGAATCTTTTGTTTATGAAGCCATTGGAAGATCCTTTTCCCCATAAGCAGCGTGCCATGCTGGGTGGCATAAGCGTGTTCCATGTTGTTCTCTAAACAAAAAAGAGGGTGTGGGGCCTACTGCTGCTTCAGAAGACGCTGTCTTCCATTTTGTATATTTGTTTAGAAGGTCTTTGAAAGTTATTTCTCCTGGCATGCTGAGGGGTGTTCGCAAGTCTATTTTACTCTAACGTTACATGGAGTTAGACGTAACGATGCAGGCAGACATTTGCAGTCGGGGAGTCTTCCATTAGCAGTCTTGCAAATAGATAACACGTTTATACCGCAAATGCTTGCGTTTGCATTGCTTGATACATTGCATATACATCCAGGGGTGGACTGGCCTATAGGGAACTCTGGAGATTTCCCGGTGGGCCTCTGCACCCTGGGCCTCTTTTGTGTTTTAATTCCAAAATTTCTCATAGGAAAATGATTGGGCTTGCTGAAAATGTGTAATATGGGGCCACTTTCAAAATTATTTCCAGGGCCTCTTTTGGTTCCCGGTCCACCCCTGTATACATCTAAAGAGTATGGAAAGTATCCCTGTATTTACTGAATGCTCCAATCTTCTCCCCACTGAAAGAACATCTTTTTGGATCACTTATGACTTGATAAACCATCATGACATTTTCCCAAAAAGGGGACTTACAATGTTTGCAAATGTTTTATAAAGTTTGGAAAAGGTTATAGAAGATGAGGGTTCCAAAAGTGAATTTATTGTAGGAATATTTGCTTGAAATAATGCACCAAATTAAAACCATAGTTCAGACATGGATGGGTTTTGCGTTTGATGAAACTCTTGCTAATGGATTAGAAAAAAGAAAATGAGAAATATCAAAAAATATTGTGCCTGCAGATTGACAGCCATGTCCATGGAAGCACACAGCAGTGAAAAAACTTTAGTTAAGGGACAGATAAATTGAATATGTTCAGTGCAACAAAACCCTTGAAATTCAGTCAAATATGTTTAGTTGAAGTGACATTAGTGTGCCAATGCAATGCAACAAACCCCCTGAAATTCAGTAGATGTTGGAAGCTAGGCCCCATTCACTATGGGGCCCCCATTGTGGGGCTCCTAAGCACACTGATGACATCACAAATGGCACATGCTCCAACAACAAACCTTGTTAGTACTCATGTTCCTCCGACACACACGCTCCTATGAGATATGTGTTCTGACGACACAGGCTCCTACAACATGAGCTCCTACGATGCATGCTTTTATGAAACACACTCAGACATGCTCATACAACACATACTTTTATGACATATCCTCCCACAACACACAATCCAGCAACACATGCTTCTATGATGCACACTCCTACTCCACAAACAACACACAATCTTACCACACATGCTCTTATGGCACAAATGCTTACAACACATGTAATTACAATGATACCGTAGTTCAGAAACATAAAAGGTGTACCTAAAAACATACACTGCGTATTGCATCTTTGATACTAAGGTCCTCATTAGGACCCTGGCGCTAAGTGTTTAACAGCGTCGTAAAAGGCTGCGGCGCTGTTAAACACTTAGCGCCTTACTACGAGGTCCCTTTCTGGGACCCGACCTGAACGGCTGGTCTAGACCAGCCGTTAAAGTAGTGACCCACAAACGGACCTTGGTGCTAAGTACGGTACCGCAATTTGCGGTACCGTACTTAGCGCCTTCCCCAGTCCCATTGAGCCCTATGGGGCAAGAATGGGAATGGGAAAGGGCCAATGTTCAATGGGGAATTACTGCCCCACCAACATTGGAATGGGGTGGCAATTCCCCATTGAACATTTGCGGACTCGTTACGATACCGGCACCAACCATGGTGCTAATAGCGCCATGGTTTAGCGCCAATATCGTAATGAGGGCCCAAGTGTGGAGCACTGCTGTTACTCTGGTCTGCTCAGCAGCAGGAATACCCAAACGGTGTCAGTGGGCCTCATTTGAAGTTTGGCGGTAGACTTGCCGATAAAACCGGCAGGCTGCCACCAAACTTCCGAAAATTCCTGGAGCCAGCGAATGGGCAATTACCGGGTCATTACGGCCCTGCCGGATCCGATAATTGCCCATTTGCGGGTGCTGGAAAAAGATGCTTCCCATTCCCATTCAGCCCCTCAGGGCTGAATGGGAATGGGGAGGTCGGATGCACCATGCTGTACTAGCGGGTGCCTTTCTGCCCGCCAAGTCAGACCTTGCGAGAAGAAAGGCACCGCAAGCACAACTCGTAGTTTGCCGGTCCAGGAACTATGGTACCGGCATGCTTAGCGGTACCGTAGATTCCAAAACGGCAAACTTAAAATGAGGCCAAGTGTCTGTGTCCAAGCATAGTTGCTGTGGGAACAGCTTTTATACGAAATGTACATCTTTCATGCAAACTGTACAAATAGGTGTATGAGTTTCACAGTTCATATACTACACAATGTGCAGGTCCTGAAACTCACATCAAAGCTCTTAAGAAGCACACTCTTATGGCACAAACAGTTACAACACATGTTTCTATGGCACATACAATGTTCCTAGGATACATGTTCTAATCCATTTGAGACACACAATACACTAATCCTTCTCCGAACATAGGCTAAATTGGTGTTACAAAGCAATCTCAACTGGAGCGGCACAGCAGAAAATCGACTTTTTCAACATCAAGTACAGTGTCACAGAGGGGCAGGGGTTAATCCCAGAGTAGTGTGTATTTTCTCACTAGGTCAAGCATCATTAGCAGGTCTTCAGGTTAAAACCTTATGCATCATCAGTTTTATTATCTCTCGGGATAGCGCATGTGACTGTGGCACTTCCTGAAGGTCTATGCAGACGACCTCTGTTGTCCACATCTTCCTTTCATTGATTTTTGGGAATCCAAGATTTCCCTTCCGCAGCTGCAGATGACTGGTATATACCCCCAGTTGTTCACTGTGCATTGCAGATGTACCTGTTGGTTAGAGCTTCATCGATGATAGTATAGGTTATCTTGACTTCACATGCACAATGGAGACTTCTGCTGTGCATGCAGGGTCTTTACTGGAGAAAGGTTTCATGGGTAGACTGGTGCATGGAGAGGGAGTAGAACAGCAACATAGGAGAAAGGACCAAAGAATATAAAGGCAAGGTATGAAGAGAACTACAGAACACTGAAAATCAAATATTATTGTTAGTGTATTCCATCTGGGAAATTGAATGACTCCTTTATATCTCACCAATCCCTTTCCTCCACTGGACAGATGTGTGTGATCTTGAGGCTCCCTTGTTAGGATGGGAGGTTTAACCTCCTAACTGCTAAGAATCTGTATTATAGTCTCAAATTACTTATGAAATGATTGTAAGCCCTGCCGACTCAAGCACTCAAGTGGTACCATAAATCATATTGGTCTCAAATCGCTTGATGGTCTCTGTTAAATTGAGTGCTTTAAGTGGCCTACAAACTTGAGCGGGGCTCCTAGGGGGTATGGCCTGGCAGTTTGTCGGTGCCGCAATTAAGAGGAAACACTGAATGCTGACTATTAGGACACCCTCCCCCTGCCCGTAGGTGCCCTGCAAAAGGGCCATCGCCTAACAGGCAGCAGTCAGGTAAGTAAAATTGATGCCTTGTCATTTAATTGTGGTGCTGACCCCCTGCCAGACACCCTCATCACTAGAGATGCAGGGATCATCATCCTCTCACCTGGGGTGCGAGGGTGATGATCCCTGCACCTCTAATGAAAGGGGGTGTCTGGCAGGGGTTTGGCGCAGCGACTCAATGAAAAGGCAAGGCTTTTGTGAAGCATGAAGTTTCTGCTTACATGTGAAAACTTCAGACTTTACAAAAAATGCCTTGCCTTTTCATTGTGTTGCTGGCCCCCATGCCAGAAATAGAATTGTGTTGCTGACCCCCATGCCAGACACCTATTTCTTTAGAGATGCAGGTACCATCACCCAAGCATCTCTAATGATAGGGTGTCTGGCAGGGAGTCGGTGTGGTGACACAATGAAAAAGCAAGGCTTTTTTCTAAAGCCTGAAGATTTTTCCTACACGCTAGAACGTCAGGCTTTAGAAAAAAAAACTTGGCTTCTAAGAGCCTGGTGGGGTGAGTCTGTGGGGTCAGAAATTAGAGACAGACACAAAGCTGTACTTTTTTCAACATTTGGCATGTTTATTAAAAATAAAAGGGGTTGGGATAAAGGCCTAACTGTCCCTATCTTAACAAGTATGTCCTAACCTGGCAAACTAAACCTAAAGAAAGTAGACTTTGTGTCCAAAATATATCTAACCCTCACAATTACATATACAACCAAAGTGTGCAAGGAAAATGTGTCTGCTACCAGCTCAAAAACATGTTCAACAGTTCAATAATGTAACTCTGATAAAGTAATCCTTGTGCCCAGGGTTGGACTCCCTTCCCCTTGATCAATTTGGTAAAACGTCTGTTCTGTTCCAACAATATTCTATGCAGTTCAATGTAAAATGTCTCTTTCATCCCACATGTCTCTCATATTGGCAAAGCAAATGTATCTTCCATAGAACACTGGTTCAGAACCAAAGCAACTGTTTCTTTCACAAAGTATTCCTTTTGAAGATGTCAGAATAGTGGCTTAGAAGGATGTAACAACAGTCTTCCCCATAATATAATTTTTCAAAGCGAAATCAACTGTTTCTCTCACAAAGTATTCCTTTGAAGGTGCCAAAAAGATTACTCCGAAAGATGTAAGAACAGTCTTTCTTGTAGAATACTTTTGTCAGAATGGCAAAGCAAGTCTCTCTAGTTGTACAATAGTTGTACAAAATGGTAAAGCAAATACTTTCTTTCCGCCACACTCTTTATAACAACAAGGTTTTTCTCCATTAAAGCAACTGCTCCTTTCTTGGTTTACTCAACTGCCATGAATGCTTTCTACTTCACACCAACTTGTTCCTTTCCCAATTCACTCACCTGCCTGAATGGTTTCACTTTTACACAACTTTTCCTCTCCTGGTTTACTCGCCTGCCAGGAATGATTTCACTTTTACACAACTGTTAATGTTTGTCTGCAAACTGTTTGAATGTGGCTTTGTGGGTTTCAATTTTCCACAAACTGACATCTCATGTGCAGAGAATTGTACCTCTTTCCCCTATTGTCTCTTGTTTAAAGTCTCGTGGCAAATAGCATCGTGGTTTCCAAGTTGCCCCAAACTGACATCTCATGTGAGGAGTATTGCTCCCTTTTATCCCTTCACTTCTACTTGTTCAGTGTTTAAATTACCTACCCAACTTGTCTCCAGCTTCACAACATGTCCTGGGGACCGCAACTCCTTTTGGTTGACTCACTGGGTTGACGTGTCTGTAATGGAGCACTGTTACCAGGCCGATTGCCCCAGTTACCCAAGTCTTTCATGGTTCCTGTGTCGGTCTCTTGCGCCAGTGCTGGTGGAACCTCTGCTGTTCAGCAAGACTGCGTCACGTTGGGTTTTGCAGCTGCTGCCTTCCATCAGAGTCTCTCTCCTCCATTATGCAATGCCTCCAGGTGAGTGCCTGTGAGCATCTCCCTCTTCCAGCGCAGTTCGTTTCCGGTGGCTATGCTTCGGAGATCGTCTCCCGCTCTGTGTCTGCCATGGCTTTCTGCTCCTGTTTCTTCCTTCATCCTGCAACAGCCTCCTCCTCTACTGTCACACTCCTGTGCATAGTAAGGTGCACCATTTTTAAATCTCCCACACAGCTGATCACGATTAGAACTAGTCTGCACCTTTGGCTTAAGGTCGTTTCTGGTCCACATTGACTCTTCTCTCCTCTTCTTCGTCCCAGTACCATCAATATTATGGGAATTGAAGTCCATAACGTTTTTACACTTTCCAAGGTTATATTGTTTCAATTGTTGGTTGCACTTGAGTTTTTCATAAACAGAAGATGTTATGTTAATATGATGTGCAGTGAAATTAAGTTCAGGACTTTTACCCATGACAGAATCTTTATAGTCAGGGATCTCTGTTACCCGCGCTGCTTCTGTCCTGGACTGGACCTGGTGCCTCAGCTTCCATTTTGGTTTCCCGATAAGCTACAATCTCCTCTTTGTCTGAAGTGCCCTCGTTCTTCAAGCAACTGCCCTTTGGAGCTGCACTCTTGACTGCCATTTGTAGCCCCACTTCATTGAGTTCCTTGGGCCTTCCCTGTTCTTTTCTTGAAATCTGCCTGCATGTAAAGAAACTGTGATACTTGGTCTGCATCTACTCATCTCAGCCCCGGAACTATGGACTCTTCTTCCTGCGGTTTTAAGGTTGGTCGCTGTGCCTTCTGCTCCTGAGCCACTCTCTGTGGACATTAAAGGAAACATCTTTCACCCACAAACTCCACATTTACGTTCTTCTGTGTATTCTCTACCAGGGTGACCAGGTGGTCCATCCCAGCATGCTGCTAATAATCAGTCCTTTTGCTGTTGGCAGATCCCCGCTGCAGTGGGCTCCTTGCTTTATTCCAATACCTGTGTAGCACCCAGGTCCTTTACCCATGGTGGTCATGGCGAGGAAAGCAACATCGGCAGCAAGAGCAGTGATTTCTTGACACTTATGCTTAATCAGGAAGGGAGCAGGCCTCATGAGATCGCAACTATGGTGTGGGGATTGCAACTGAGGTGCAGGTCCACGCATCCTGCTTGGAGGAGGAGAGAGGTGATACAGTGTGATTGGCGACTAGAGCGGACCTCAGACAAATGCTTGCAGAAATTTACGAGGGAGATTCATGGAGCTGTTGGGGGGCTCAATCGAAAGGTCTCCGAGGTCAACAAACATATTAGGCTGCTGAAGCTCGAATTGAAGATTTGGAGTCTGAGGCTCGGGAGTACTCCTATGAGCTTTCCCAATTGACTGGTAGAGTGGAGGCTTTGGAATCCACTAGTGAAGACTTGCTGTTGCAGACAGAGGACCAAGAAAACCGCTCCCGGAGAAACAACAGCAGGCTTCAAGGGATCCCGCCCCAGGTTACTGACCACGAATTGGCATTGTATGTGGATGCCCTGTTCAAGGATTTGCTTCAATGGCCCATGGAGAAGCAGCTTGAACTAGATCAGATTCATAGGGTATTCGCCTCCGTTCAGGTCCAGAATATTTGGGCTCCCAATGTTTTGCCCAGGATCCATTCCTATAGGCATACGTAGGATATTCTGCAGGTTAGTCACGCTTGCCTAGGCTTAAGTTCAGGGTTCCACGATCACTCTTTTGCAACACCTGGCTCCTTCGACCTTAGCAAGAGGATGTCTGTTTTGAGACTTTACTCAATGGCTGAGAGGCAATAGCATCAAATATCACTGGGGGTTTCCAGTTGAATTGATCTTTATGTGGGAAGGGGAGCAGCGCATGATTTCTACAACTCAGGAGGCTATGTCCATTATGAACCCTGCATCTAGTCCACCTTCACCTGACCCTGAAGGTGGGGATGAACGGTCCTCTGCTCGTCTAAAAAAGTTCTCTGCCCGGTCTAAAGTGGCTAGATCCATAAATCGCAAACGTGTTACACAGGTGGAAGAGTAGCCCATTCCAGATGCTCCCCCGAAAGGTGACTGGCCTGTTCAGCCCCTACATGCTCATTATGCCAAGGCTGTGTTTTCTCTTGGTCCCTGGTTGGTCTCCCTTTATTAACAATTTGTTGTTTTGATGGCACTGGTGTAGTTTCCATTTCAAAGGGTCCCTCCTAGATGATCCCTTGGCCTAAGCCCACAATGGCCCATTGGCGGGGTCTTTTTTGGGGTACATGGGGTGGGGATGATGAGGGGGGATGAGGGGGTTTGTTGGGGTTTTCTTTGTTCTGTTTTTGGTTGTTTTTTCTGAATGTTGTCCTTGGGGGACTCATATGCCATTACTTTCTCTCATGATTTTCTCAGCAACTACGAATGTTGTTCTTTACACTTGTTTATGGGGGAAGTTCACCCTTTTAAAATTGCTACTCTTAATGTACAGGGCTTGAATTCTCCTGTTAAATGGATTTCTATGCTTCGGAGGCACCATTTCTATAGGCCATATCTAGAGTGTTGTATCCAGTTCTTGAGGCCAGTGAGAATTGTGTCCAGTTCTAAAGGCCACATATTGAGAATTGTGTCCAGTTCTAGAGGCCACATCTGAAACATTGTATCCAGCTATAGAGGCCACACCTGGAGCTTGATATCCAGTTCGATATGCCACATTAGAAGTACTGTATCTAGTTCTAGATGCCACTATGAATAATTGTATCCCGTTCTAGAGGTTCCATCTGTAGAATTGTATCTGGTTCTAGAGATCATTTAATGAGGTATTGTGCCCAGGTCTAGAAGCCAATTCTGGAGGATTGTGACTAGTTTCTGAGACCGTATCAATAGCTGGGTTGCATTGGCCCTGGCAGTGCCTGGCTGAAACAGCTCAGAGCTTTGCATCCCACCAACAAAACAAAAACTATTCCTGAGTCCAACCACAGTGGTCGGAGCAGTGCAGCACATGTCTAAGTGAAGAATGGCATGCATATCATTTTTTTTAAATACTTCATTTATCAGTTTTCCAATAAACAAAAGCATTGACAGAAATACAAAAAGTAAAGATAAAGCAACAAATGTGTCCTTTAGAACTGGATACACACCCAGGGATGTGGCCTCTAGACTTAGATACAATTCCCTAAATGTGACACCTAGAGCTATATGCAATCCTTCAGGTGTGGCTTCCATAAATGTATGCAATGCTCCAGATGTGGATTCTTTTTTTATTTTTATTTTAATTTTGTTTTATTGTATTTAGCTCAATCAGAACATATACGATTTCATTTACTAATATTACAATTATCCAATTATTACGTAATTAAATTAAAAATCTCCTTTTTACAAAACAGCAATAAAATGATTAAAACACAATAATAAAATATTTCCATAAAATCCTAATAAACCTTTCATTACAATTCAGTGACACTATCAATTCACAGTCAATTCAATCCAATTTCAATCAAATTACGGCTATTTCAATAATTTTCAGTTCACTTGTACAATTTTCCATACCCGGTAAAGTGCCAAGTGCGTTGTAATCGATTGTGTATTGGAGCAGTAGATTCAAAATTCATAGAGCTTAATGGTGTCATAATCGTGCACTAGTTTACACAGAGTGGTCACAAATAGGGGCCCTAAGCAGGGACGCTCAGTGAGGAGATGTTTCACTGTGTTAGGGAGAATTCTCTGTTTAGGCTGAATTTCCTAACCTAGTGAGTCCCCCAGCAGCTTTGCTGGATTTCTGGAGTTTGTTTTTTTCATCCTGCCAAGAGTGAGACTCTTTTTCTCCCACTCTTGGACATGATTTGTGGTATTTCTTAGAATGTTAATGTGTTCTATGGGCTATGGGGTCTTTTACTCCATAGGGTCTCATGTGTTTTGCTATGTGTGTTACACAGCACCCTCCGTGCCGTAACACTGGGGTGTCCTAGGTGACCCCCACCAAAGACTCCATACCCTGGGACTGCCTACTGTCTCCCAGGGCATGTAAAGTCACCATTGGCTTTACTAGACCTAAATTTACTAACAGAACCAGTACAAACCATCCTATTGTGGAGGTACTGGTAGGGGTAATTCGATTACCCCTGGGTCTGTTGTTCGAGGGGGCACTGTCCCATCCCCCTCGTCGAGTTTTGGCTGGTGGCAGTGGATACTACTTTTTATATTCAACCACGAATATATTCCTATGGGATTTTCCCATTGTTCGAGGCTAATACTTTTTCTATGTAGCCTTGGTCATACCGCCGGTTTATTAAATTAAAATAAATTCACCGGTTGGTATTTTCTGCAAGAACTCGGTTTTTAAATGGCGTATGTGTTCGTCTCTGTAACTCCAAACCAAAGGTTGAGCCCTTTGTTCCACTTTTGGCGGGCTTCTGCACAGAAGCCCTCCAGAGTGGTGCCATTCTGTCTGGGTACCACAGGGGGTTGATTGACAGCTAGGCTGAATGAATGGGGGTTTTCTGCATAAAAGCAGGGCTTTGGGGACTGGAACTTCAGAAGTCGCCACAGGACCTAAGAATCCGACGAGGGAGAAGCTGAGCCGACCTGCAACGACGACACCACCGGTGGAGCCCTGCTGAACCGACTCACCACTTCCCAACGACAGAGGAGATCTCCCTGCTGGAGAGTTTTCTTCCCTTTGACTGGTGGGAACAACCAGTCCCTTGCTTTTTCTTCACTTCCAGGACGTCTAGTGGTTGAATTGCCCGTTCTGAGCACCCCGGCAACCGGATAGCCACTAACCACTGTACCACGACCAAAAGGTGGTGTCTTGTGACTGAGCACTCCGCGGCTGGTCTCTTCCCTGGTGGTGCAACGATCTTCAACTTTCCTCTATGACGAGATCATCTCTTCTTCTGGCAAAGCCCCGACTTGCATCCACCACCAGGAACAACTGCCCCCGCCGGAGCTGTTTCTCCACTTTCAAGGTACTGTGTCCGCTTGGCTTCCCTTGAAACGGTTAGCATGAGGTGTCTTAAATCCTCACCTTTCCACTGGGTCGCCTCCAGACCTTCTTAACTTTTGTTCTGAAACTGGTCCAACCTTTCTGTGACATTTTGCTACAAAGACTTGAAGTGCATTTCCACTGTGGTATTATTTTTGGGACATACCGCCTTGCCTCTCTCCGAGTGGGCCTGGCCTCTGAACTTTGTGATCTACAGTAGACCCTGCCTTGCTTGCCTTGCATTTGCTTCGTAAAAGTGTTGGTACTAAGTTGGTTTCATACCCTGCCTTTTTCTCTCCCTTTCTAACAAATACTAGAGTGCTATCTAGGTTAAGCACCCACCTCTGTCTGCAAATAAGTGGTGTCTTTGAACCTAGACTTGTCAAAATATTGTTAGGGGATTGATATATACTTATAGTAACTGTGATTGAAGTTGTTTGCCATATTAGTGCCCGTGTGTTTTTCATAGATGTGTTTTTAAATAAATAATTATATATCATTACACCCAAGCTCTGATCAGTGTCTGCTTGTTCTACTGTGTAAATTGCCCTATCTTGTATACTCTATATACTGCCTAACTCATCTTGAGAGAAGTCTGACTGCTCAGCCACAGCTACCAGGTAAATCTGGGTGGTGCAGACTGCTACCAATTGGGTTTACTGCCAACTCCTGTAGTCTTAAAATTTTTGCAGTGGTCCCAGAGGGAACTGCACAGGTTTCTGCCTAACACACTGTCTCCATATTGGCAGGGATCTTATAAATTCAACTTGGCACATCATACCGCATGCACCAGGAGCTGATTAGTGCACATCAGCAGCTGGAATTTACGAACCTCTGGATCAGGACAGAGAGACAGATAACGTTGCAGTGTCATATGGCTCACCTGCGGGTATCCTTGAAAGGTGTTCATAATTTCTAAGCCAGTCCCACTTCTTTACTCTCCTAGTGAAAGCCCCTTTGAGTACCAAAAATGCATCACAGCGTTCAAAATGTGGCACCCAATTTATGAGGTGGCTCGCCTATTCCCTCTTTTTGTACCGTACCATAATACTCATCTCGTTTTGCTAGGAGTGGCCACAACGGGGATAGCATTGCTTTTAAAAACAAAACGCCCCTGCATATCAACAGCATAGCCCTCATAGAGACCGGATCAAATTCCAGGCAGACATATTCAATAGAGGCAGAACGTGGCAGACCATGCACATATCATCAAAAGTTCCCCTCAATCGCATCCAACCATTTTACATTGGTAAGCCATAAGGTGTACAGGATCACAGGGCAAAACCACTGCTTATATAGAGATAGCACAACCTCAAAAGAAAACCCTGCATAGGCAGCAACACATTTGGGGACTAGCTGTGTAATTTGGCAGCACAATCTAGTTTTAATTTCACAGATGTTTTTGTGGTTACGGCTATTAGACATTTCAACTCCCAGATATGTATAGGTGTCAGTAGGTGTCAGTATAGTTGATAATACCCAGGCTGGTATTCAGGTGAGTTGTGTTGACTTTCTTTGCTGCAACTAACATGGTTTTAGTCTTCTTTAAGTTAACTGGCATTCCATGTTCTTTCACATTTCTCCTCAGCCCTTTCATGATTGCTTTCATGCCAGTCAGCAACCGATGAAAGGCCCCTAAATCATTTGCATGCAGCATGGCAGCAACAATGAGTTTCCCTATAGTGGGGGGGGGGGCACTTTGTGCTTTTCCTCAATCTAGCCAGTAAGTCAGTGGCTTATTTGTTAAACAACAACATCACAAACATACAGCCCTGTTTTACTTCCTTGTTAATTCTTATGGGACTGGACAGGTTTCCATCGTTATCTAGACAAATCTGGACAGTAGTCCGAGTATGGAGTGCCACAATGATCTGCAATAGCCAACTAGGGTAACCCCATCCCCTAAATTTAATTCACTCATAACAAATTACGATCTACCTGGTCAACAGCCGACCTAAAGCCGGCAAAGTAATATATACTGCAGGTGAGTGGTACCTTTTAACCTGACAATTTATGGTTTCCCGGACATTATGCACCGTACTCGAACCGGGTCTAAAACCCGTTTGGAAGTCATGTACAATCTTATGATCAGAGACCCAGGATTGCAAGTGTTCAATCACATGTGATGCAAATATTTTGCCTGTTACATCAAGTAATCATAATGAACGATAATTCCCAGGGAATAAACAAGCCCTTGATTTAAACACTGGAATGAATATTGATTATTTCCAATACCCTGTTTTTCCCCACATGATTTCTGGAACTGAGCACATGGAAGATTGTCCCACAATAGGCCATCACCTTTCAATACTGCTGCAGACAGCCCATGTGGACCGGGGGCCCTGGAGGTCTTTCGATTCTGGATGTGAGAGTATACGTTTCCGGGAGTGAAACAGAGCTTCCAATGACAGTTACACTTGGGCTCCCTTTGGCCACCCTCAACTGTCACAAACATCCGCTTTTCAACATTATTAACCAAGGAATCCGTGTGGGATGGGATTTAATATTAGCTTATTCACTGGTCCACTAGCCAGCAACAGTACTCTTCACAAGTTCCTGGAGTTACCACTGTTTAAGGCTATTACCATCCGCTGCCAATTTGAAACTAAGTCCCTAAGGCGTTTGCTCCGTACCCAGTTTATATACCGATTTTCTAGTCGCCAGAATTCCCGCTGATACACATGCCAGGTGTTTCCCTTGATTTTTAACTCCTTATGTAGCAGTTGTTTGGCCTTATTGATCCCTCTGTCATAGGGCTGTGTCTCTTTGGTCCCACTCAATGTTATACGGTTACCAAAAAACCTGCCTGTTTGCTCTGACAGTGAGAGCAACCAGGCTTCAAACTCATCAGGGGTTGCCTCATGTATGACCGAATATGCCTTTTCCAACTGCAGCCTGAGAGCGAAGCAGGCCCTAGGTGTATTACATTCCGACCACAACACCCTATTGCCAGAGTGATTGGGCGTAAGCCCCTCAGGCCCTTTTGGTATAATTTCAGATGTCTCCATACCCCACATTAAGGAAAGGGATGCATGATCACTAGGTTCTCTTTTGCACACTTCCAGATCACTCACCTTCTCCAGCAAAGGGACGTTTCCACTCACATAATCAAGGGTAGCCTGCACCTGGCTCACAGAACAGGTCGGCTTCCCCAGAATGTCACCCTTTGTTTTACCATTCAAAATTACCAAATCTCTCAGAAACCCCAGCCACCTACGACCTCTAGCATTAACAGCATCAGTCACCATTTTACTCTCTACCACAAGTTTCTTGAACTACACGGAGGAAGAGTGCACCCCACATCTGGCGTTCAGGTCCACTCCCAGCAGAATACAGCCTGTTAGAGGGTTTTCCACCCAGTCAGTAATAATGGTGGCTATATAGACACAGATGTTACCCATACCCCCTATCCCCGGGGGTCGTATACATGGATTATTAACAGACGTTTATTGTACAGGACTTCTCCCAAGTTATTTCAAGTGCAAGAACATTCCCTTCCAAGTCAACTGAGGTTATTTTACTGGAGTTATAGTTCTGCTTTACCCCAATAATTAAACCCCCCAAAAGCCTCCCTTTGGGACCTTTTTTTGCTGGCATAACGTATATAATAAATTCATCTACATGGAAATTAGTTGTAAGCCATATTTCCTACAACATAAAGTCAGCATGTTTGAATAAATAAGCTCTAGAGGAACCCTTGCACAGAAAATGTGAATTGCCTCTAGTGTTCCAGGAGGACAAAGAGAATTTTCAATTTGAGCCACCCACATCCTCAGTTAGCATGCCTTCGAGCCACGTCAACCCCTTTTCATTATCAAAATTATCTGGGGCCTTTGCTTAGCTAACTATGGCCAGACCACTGTTTTGTATTTTTTTCCCAGTACAACAGAGTTCAAAGCAGGACCCCTCTCCACTGATGGGGATAGCTTGAGCCAATTCGAACCCTAAAAACTTGAGTGAGTCAAGTTGTGATCTAATAAGGGAAGCCGTCATAGGAAGGCAGCAATGGATCCGAGCCATAGCACCTCTCGCCGGCTTCACAGGTTCAATTAATTCAAAATCACAAGAGTTTAACAATCGGAATGATGGAATGCTTCCAAAAGTTCTCAAACGTTCTGATCGATTCACATGCCCCTTTTTTCCTCCACTGGCCCTTTCTGTTAATAGATAGAACACAAATTTCCAAGAATGGAAGTTCAGCTAAAGGCTGAGGGTCCGTAGTGATACAGTGACTGAATATTCATCACCCCCGCCCTAAGCACTCTTGGTTTGATGGGATCCACCAATTTGGCAGGTTGAACATTTTGGCCATCCTCCAACACCTCGAAATCTGTCCCACTTGCATCATTGCCTCTTAGAAGCCAGCTGGTCAATGATCCTGCCTGCTAAGATTCCCTCTTCTTTTTACGTAATGTCCGTTTCCTAGTTTTCCTATGCTTAGGCTTATGTTTAGGGACAGTCACAATTGTAGAATTAAGGGAATGTATTAGGTCATCACTGGGTGCAACACCTGTCTCAGGTTGCCTGCTCTGCACCCTCTTTAGACTTTCAATTATTTTTCATATTTGTTTATGGGTTTTATACTTGAGAGGGGATTGCATCGAACCTCTCGAGGGGGTTTGGGACCTCTCCACGTCCTGAGAAGGTACAACAATAAGCGTAATGGGAATAGGCATTTACACCGGCTCGTTGGAAGTACTGGTATTTAACCCCATAGAGACCGGAATGCTAAATGCGCTCATAGAGGACTGAAGCTCTCCTAAGACTTCACTTTGTCTTTTTACATCTTCATGAATACAGTCACATCATTTTGGAAGAATTTTAATTGCCACCCAGGAGAGGTCACTGCCTGTGTGAATCAACTTGTCTTGTCCAGGTACACAGCTGTTATTCACCACCTCCACTGACTCACCCCTCTAAACATCTTGATGGATAGGGTCCTGAGTTGTCTTACAGTCATTGCCTGAGGCCTAAAATCCTGTCGAGAACATCTGCGGGGTGGACGACAAACGCTGTGAAGCCTCCACAGCTGGGGGTGGCAGGGTCTGCCAAAGCAGAGATACCTGGCCCATTGTGTACAAGTACTTGTGCAGTATGAGCGGCTTCACAATGGCAACGTGCTGAGTTTTGTAAAGAGTGACATAACTTTAACAGAGAATTGCCATCAATGTCACCACAGGAGGACCCATTAGATTTTATTATGGCTTCACCCAATTGGTTGATCCCCCCAGTGAGAAATTGGTCGTTATCATCCCAGCATCTAGCTGCCCTGGTCACACACCCATGTTTAGAGGACTTGAAATGCGCTGTGATGTGTCCGGCAGCCACCTCCCTTTCCTGTGATGGTGGAGGGTAGGGCACGTTAGAAGGAGGCTACACCAGAGGAACTGCGCTTTCCTCAATACATGGAGTTGGTAGCTCTCGATTACCGGCTCTCTTACAGCCATTGCTCTTCATTGGATTCTACACTGTACACAGAATTTCAACATAAGATTTCAGCACTAGTCACGTTTGGGGTTGTGGACCTAGCAGCACTACGTAGGCAACTGCGGATTTGGACTCCAGAACCTGATACAATACTCTATAACCGCCCTAAAGAAGTGGATATAAAGCTTCATATATGGCCCCTAGACCTGGATGCAAAACTCCATACGTGGCCCTTAGAATTGCATACAATACTCCAGATGCCATAAAACTGGATACAAAGCTCCAGATGTGGCCTTAAGAACTGGATGCAAACCTCTGGATGTGGCATCTAGACCTGGATGCAAATCCCCAGATGTGCCCCCTGTAGAAGTGGCTACAGAGTTGTATATGTGGCCCCAGGGCAGGATACAACATTCTAGATGTGGCCCTTAGAATTAGATACAATGCTTCAGATGTGGCCTCTCGAACTGTATACAATAGTTCAGCTGTTATGTTAGTTGGATGTTATACTCTTAAGGCACATCGACCTTGCCTCTGTGTGTGGGAAAACTGTGATCACAGCACAGGTGTTAGCAGATATTGGCCTGTGAGGTGAAAGGGAGAAGCGGAAAAGGAGGAGAGGAGGGAAAAGAGAGGGGCGATCAGACAGACCGACTTGAGTCAGGACTGCAGGGAGAGATATTCTAGAGGGTGAGAGATGGTGGTTGAAAGAATGTATATGAAGTTGTCTGTATTTAGTCCAGGAAAGGATAGGTCTGGTAAAGAACCGAGCACTGTCCTTATAGGCAGACACCCTTTAAGGCGGATGTTAGAAGTACAAGGTTTGCATGAAATTGCTTTAAATCGTGTTGTGGCTATGTGATGGGCTTGAGATGTGCTCATGTTTTCCACTGTGTTGTGGGCTGCTGGTTATATCGAATCCCACACTTCAGGAGAGCTCTAGGAATATGATAATACCTAACCCACTAACAGAAGTATCAGGTTGATCCACAAGACTTAGGAGCCTAGACCTGCACGGCTCCGCCCCCTTGTGTCGAGTGACGCCCAGGAAGCCTTGATAACATCAGCCTCCTCGCGCACCCGCGCCGCGCACCTGCCAAGTACATTCTAAGTACTGTTGGCTGTTCGCGGTTCGCGGGAGCGCGGAGGAGGTTCTTAGGCTTCCGTTAGTGTCCTGTTTGACCTAGAGGCACGAGCGGTTTGTCATTCATCGTCCACAGTTTATTGTAAATTATTTGGATATTTCTGTTATACTTTTGGTTATTGTGGCCCAATCACCCAAGTTTTGGGGAGTCCCACCGTCCGGGGGGGTACAGTGAGTGGTGCTCCGGGTGGGGTGCCTTCAACATTGGGTCCACAATTCAAACAAATGTGCATTACTTTTGTTATTATTCCAACATGTTACTTTTATGTGTCTAGAGGCCATGTTTACTCTTTTGGTAACTTTTCTTGTAAATCTATAGAGGCCTCGTCTTGAAGTGCGGACTTGTGCCATTATACCACTGTTATTTGGCATTATCTTTTGCCTTGGCAAAAAAGGGGCGGGCCCTACAGCTTGGTTTTGGGGTGTGTGCCGCTCCTGAGTATGAGTCCGATACTAAGAAGTGGTAGTAAAATCGGCTCTCCCGTGCAAGACCTCGCCTTAGAGGTTATTACCAATCCGCTAATCCCTCCTCTTCTTCAGTACTCGGCAGCCTCCGTTCCTTTGCTACCTAGGCCTAGCCTCCCTATAGAGAGAGGCGTGGGACGGGGTCAGGCGGGATATATGGACCTCGCCATAGCAGCCGCACCATCTTTGACCAGCTCCCCATCACTGCATGGTCCGTCTCCGGCATTGGCTGTGCCAACTTTTTCAGTCCATGACGCTAACGTCTATGTTGGTGATGAGGGCGAGGTGTTCAATCATGGGCTTGACGTAGATAGCTCCTCTACACAAGGCCTCCGAGGCCTTTATTGTCTCACAGACACGTCTATCTTGGCACCCACGATTGTCAGCGAACTAAGTAAAAGAGTGCGGCTCTCCTTGGGCCCTTCGTCTCCCGCGTCATCCGCTTTTCCATTCTGTGAACAAGTACACTTTCATATTCCCCCAGTAATTATCAGTGAAAAAAATGGCGACCATGGGATGGCTCCACCGACTTTTTCACATAGGGTCTTGGAAGGGGGTGTCGCCACTCCATATGACAACACATCTTTTGGCACTGAGACGGCAGTAGGGCCTTTGTTTGTAGAAGGTGCGGTTCCCTTTTCCCTGGTGAATGAAGAGGCAGATGTCTCTGCTCCAAAGGGAGCAGTTAGATCGGCCTCCACCCCAGAGGAATACTGCTCACATTCGCAGTTAAACGAACCCTTCAATTTTCCAGTCATTTCACGCATTCTCAATTTACTGGATAAGGGACACGAGCTGACACATTGCACTCTAAGGGAGATGCAATCTTCATTTTCTCTTATGAAAGACAAGATAGCCAGACTGGAAGGCTTCATCCTAGCTGAAGAGCACTCTAGATCCTTCTATCTGGCCCATTTTGAAAAATTGTTGGAGAGTGTCCCACATAGAGCACCCCAGCTCCTAACTCCTATTAGGACTTACACTCAGGGCTCCCAGACTGAGCCGGGAATGGGCTCCATAGCTGTCCCACAGACTTCTTACTCTCAGGTAGTGTCAGGGTCCAATCCACTGATGACGTTACATGCCAACTCGGAGGCCATTGATTTGGTGGAGGTTCTTAAACTCCAGCACGAACGTCTACTACAGGTGGAACAGCTTCTCTATAAGCTAGCTGCCACCAAACAGCTCTTGGACCCAGAAGACCCTCCAAGAGAAGGATCCAAAGTTACTCAAGGTCTTGCTACTCCCTCTGATAGTCCCTCCGCCTTGACTGACATCATTGAGGCTCCGCCCAGTCCTGCATTGTTGGCAGTAGACTTGGGCTCGGACTTGGAGGAAGGACCCGTGGTGCATGAAGGAAGACACTTCATTTCGCGTAAAGCGAGAAAGTCCTTCCTATGAGCCCAAAAACGTCTAAAACTTACTAAGGCTGGCTTAAAGAAAGCTAGCATCTACATACCACCTCCGGTTCTTGCTTTAACGATCCCCTTAACCTATAGCAACCTTGGGTACGGGGACCAGCCACGATGATTCTGGCCTAACCCTCTGCGACCTTGACGAAGAAAGTAGGAAACATCTTCAGGTTGCAGCTTTGAAAGCTGGGAACTCACAGATCGCCTCTCGTGGCCACCAAGGAACTTCCACGGTCAAGCTCCAATCACAGTTACATTCTTTTTTTCCCAACATCCAACCTAGAAAGGCGAGCTCGACGTTGCTAGCCGAGGCCTCAGTTACCCCTGTTCTGAGTCCAAGTTGTGCTCCCCCCCAGTTGGAAACCGTTTTGGTTGGGACGGATGCAGTTACCATTCCCCTAGCCCCCTATGGTGCTGTAAGTGTAGATCCTGGTCGTCCTCCTTCTCCTTTAGAAGTACCTGGGGTCTCGGCGTCTCCTAACGTGGAGGTGATGCATCTCCCGCCCTCAGCGGTAGGAAAATCTCTTCCAGCCGTCCTGTCCTTCTCGCAC
Source organism: Ambystoma mexicanum (assembly GCF_040938575.1). Classification (NCBI taxonomy): domain Eukaryota; kingdom Metazoa; phylum Chordata; class Amphibia; order Caudata; family Ambystomatidae; genus Ambystoma; species Ambystoma mexicanum. The sequence goes on from NC_090934.1 coordinate 245,496,088, forward strand.
ACACCAAAGGACATGAAATTAATCCTTGGTTGGTCGAGCAATCCAGAGTCAAACGGCCCTGCTCGTATAAACAGGTCATTTTTGATGAATTCATTCTTTCAAATTCCAGCCCTTAGGAACCTTTCATCTAAAGATCTAGATTGGGTTAAATTGGCAACCCATAACAATCATAGAGCCCTGTGCAGAGTCCAATCGCAGATTATTACCAAAATGCTGTTGGACTTCGCTGAGGACTTCCATTCCATCGGTCTGACTCCATGCCTATTTTCGGACATGGATAGTGCATGGGCCTATCTTGACTGGGTAGCTCCCACCTTGCCAGTATGTCCTGTGGGGCAGGGTACAGACTCATCTGACTCTCAGGTTACGCAACTAGCCCTCCAATTAGCATCGCTAACCCAAGCATTGAGTGGGCTAGCTTGGCTGGAACTCCTGATAAAAACAGCTGCAGCCATCAAAGGGCCTACTCCAGGCTCATAACTGTCCAGACTGACCATTGCATCCTGGAATTGTTGTGGCCTGGGCAATTTGGTTGCATGGCACAAGCGGGTTGCCCCTGATCGGAAACCCGACATCTTATTTTTGCAGGAAACGATGAGCCTATCCGAGCTTTATCTCGATGGGTACTCTAGTTTCTCGGTCCCAGCCAGTCGCATTCTTACAGGCCGTCCTTCGGGCGGCATTGCTGTCCTTATCAAAAATGGTCTAAAAGCAGTGGCCTCCATTCTTGATACTTCGAAATCTTGCGTCTTAGTGGAGCTGTTGTTTGAACCCGCCGAGGTTGTCCCTTTGCTTCTAATGTCGCTGTATTGGAACCCCAAGTCTGTTTCTTTTCCCCTGCTCGTGGATGATCTCGACAGGATGTTGGGTCATGCTGCAGTCTCGTGTCCCTATCATGAAATTGTGATTGGAGGCGATTTAAACTCATACCTTCAGTTCTCTCACTCACTAGGATCTCTTTCTTCCCTTTCCTCCTACGCCCAACAAGCTGTTCATAGAGGGTACCATTTGTTAAGATTCTTTGAAAAATGGGGTATCTACCCAATTCAATTTGCACCTAACCCTTCACATATTTCATGGTCACGGGGCAACCTTTCATCCCTTATTGACTACTTCCTTGCATCCAAAGTGTGTTCCGGGTTGCTTGAACCAGTCTTAATTCTAGACTTGGGTCTGAGCGACCACCACATGCTGTGTTCAATACTTCAGATGAGGTGTGAGGTCTATAGTCCTTCACCTCCAGTCTCTTTGGCGGTTCCCGACAGAAACACCATCTCTGTCAATTGGAATCCGGCCGTGTGTAGGAAATTGGTGTTTTTGGTGAATAGAGATCTCATACCAAACTATGACGACCTTATGTCGCAGGGGAATATCAAAAAAATCAACGACAGAAACATCAACATGATTCAGCTTCACCTACTTTCCTTAGCGAAGGACGCCTTGGCTAAAGGTAGCCCATTGGATGCCAACCCAAACCTGAATCAGATAGCAATATTAAAAAAGCAAAAAAATCGGGATCTGGCTACCTTAAGAAAAAAGGCCCTCAGCCCTCTCACCTACCATCGGGAAAAAAACCATATCATTGTGTGCTTTAAGCACCATATTAAGTCTCTTTCTCAGGCTGCCTTCACTCTCGCGAATCAACATATGATTAGCTTGCTTTGCAAAAAAAAAACTCGAGAGATATGGGCAATCTTAAGAAACCCCTCAGGTAAGGTGGACACTCGATCTGTGGCGATTATCTCGGGCTCCGAATGGGAGAAGTACTTCTCTCAAAAATATGCCTTGCCTACCACTCATGCCTCTACTGAGAGTACAGACACGTGTTTGTCCATGCCGCGAGTCTGTCCTTGGGCCAAAAAAGACATCATATGGGCGATTTCCCAATTGAAGTTCTCCAAAGCAGCCGGTCCTGATGGGCTTCCTCCCTGCGTTCTAAAAGATGACCCTTACTTTTGGGCCAGTTACCTTCTCCCTTGCTACCAGCTAATCTACTTAACTGGTAAAATCCCGGAATCATGGCTGACTGCCATAATCATTCCAATACATAAAAAGGGTGTGCTAAACAACCCCTTAAATTTCAGGCCCATTGCCCTTATAGATACTGCTGCAAAAATTTTTGCACGTCTGCTTCTATCAGAATTGGAAGGCTGCATACATGAGCTATCAATTCTTTCCAAAGCACAGGTCGGTTTCCGCAGAGCAATGGGCACCCACCTAAATGCTACGATCCTAGCCCATCTTCTTTGGAATGCACATACCAAAACTAATGGAACTATATATATGGCAGCCTTGGACCTCTCGGCTGCATTTGATAACGTACTCCGTACCCGGCTTTGGCAAAAGATGCTGGCCTATGGCATACCATCTCCACTAGTTGCATTAATTGCAGCCTTACACCAGAAGACTTCTTACCGAGTCCGCATTAATGCGGAAGGGCTATTGTCTAACAACATACCCACATACATAGGTGTTAAACAGGGCTGCAACTTGGCAGCAGTCCTGTTTAATCTTTACCTTGCCGACATCGATGAGATCTGGCAAGGTTCTAACTCTTTTCCGGTCAAACTGGGTTCTATGCGGCTGCATTGGCTAGCATTCGCTGATGATATTATAATATTTGATAGAGTGCCGTTTGGACTCCAAAACAAATTAAATCTGTTTGGAGAATATTGTAAGCTCAACAATATGACTATTAACTCACTTAAATCGCATATATTGGTTTTCACTGCTAAAAAAAAGCTTCCGAGATTCAACTTTACAATTAATGCTCAGGTGATCTTGAGAAAAGAGGAGATGAAGTATTTGGGCTATCATTTATCGAATGGGATGTCAGTTAACATGTGGCGCTCAGTATTGATTGCAAAGTTTAACCCCCTTCTGGCCCAAATGAGAATCATTTTCACCAAATATTGTCGTTACTCTCTCCTGCCTTTGATACATTACTACACCATGAAGATAGAGCCCACCCTCCTCTATGCAGTAGACATCTGCCTTTTGAACTTGGGGCCCCTCCTGAACATCTTACAGGGTAAACTTTGGAAGAACATTTTGGGGCTGCCCGGATACCTACCGAACGCCATAATTATTCATGAATTGGGTCTATATCCACTAGAAGACAGACTTATTTGGCGGACGGTATCTGTGTTTTCTAAAATGATCTCCCCCCCCCCAAATTCTCTCTATGAGGACTTTCAGGAAATGTTAGCCGGAACGTGTCCTATTTCGCTCACCATTGTGAAAGATAAAATACAAGCGGTTCTAACTTCTTTGAATATGACGCAGGATGATCTGGTAAATAACCCTGCCAAAGTCAAAAGGCGTTTTTTAAAAAATTCTTGGGCTCACAATTGTGATCGAATTGGACGCTACTCTTCCTTCACTATATATGCGACCTTTAGACATGCAGTCGCACCTCGGCTGCCTTATATCCTGTCTTTCCCAGACAAAGGAGCAAGAAGGCATTACATGCGCTTCCGCATGGACCTCATCCAGACGGGTGCCCGCATTAGAAATTGGAACGGCTATAGGGCATTGGCAAAATGGGAGGGATGCAGATTTTGCCTAAATACATCTGAGCCTGAAACCCTGACACATCTCTTTATGCACTGTAATTTCTTTCTCAGGCATAGACAACGTTGTTTGGCCGCATATCTTACTTCGTTCTCTCTGTTTGAATGCCACCTACTATGGCTGCGATGTATGCAGGGAAATTCTAATTCCATCATATTAGCAACCGTTAGACTCGTTGCAATAATAGAAGAACATTTGTTGTTACTCAATAGGACCTTCTGGAGAGGGTAAACCTTTAAACCTTTGAGATTTTGCATATTCAATAACTATTGGTACTTGCCGTTTGTTAGAGGCAAGACCTAAGTTGGTAGAGGCCTGCGACGCCTATTAGTACCATCCTGTTGGGTAGGTTAGGTTAGGTTAGGATTGACATTTGGTATCGTAGACCCCCCTTGTGATTTTGTGATTCTGTGATTCTGTGATTCTGTGATCCTGTGATTCAGTGATGCCATGTTTATGTGATCTTGTGACTTTGTGAGTCAGTGATTCCGGGGATCCTTGTTGATGCATTAGGAAATGTTTTAACGTTCCAACGTTCCAATGATTTTAGTATTGTTTGGTTGTGTAATTATTTGTGTTATTGCGTATGTTTTATGAGATTTTATATGTTTTATATGTGTTATATATAATTTGTAAAGGTGTAAATTTAATTTTGCTACCAAAACAAACAAATAAATAAAAAAAAAAAAAAAAAAAAAGAAGTATCAGAGGCAAGGGTTGGAGCTCACCACACTAACACAGTAGGGTAGCCCCCCCAGGTGTAAGAGAAGGAGTGAGTGTTGTACATCTAAGGAATACACCAAGCGCCTCATCATGAGTTGCGCTGTAGCCCTTAAATGTGGTGGTAATGGTATTACCGCCGCATTTAAGGGATGGCCCTATCACAAGTTGAGTGCTAAATCGGCTGTTTTACCTCCAGCTTTTTTTGTTTTCAGCGGTATTACAGCAACCTGTATTAGCCCGCAGTATTAGCACCGAAAATTCCCTATTGGGTCCAATGGACCCAATCAGGAATGGGGATTTACCGTTAAGGCCCAACCCGTGATCCGGTGGTAATGCCACTGGACCGGTCGGTGCTAGGGCTATTACAGTCGGTGGTACTACAGCCGGGAATACAGCCCACCTCGTGATGAGGTCCCAAGTCTGGTCATTAGAGCGGTTAAACCTTTATCTGCATCTTATCAACATAGTGTTTTAAGCTGAATTCAAACCAGAATATTGAGCTTAAGGAATGTGAAGCTATTTTACAATAAATATTGATTTGAGGACTATTGACAAACTATTTTGCCTATGATACAGCGCAGTACTCCAACCCCAAAATACATTAATTGTGCATATGCAGAATAAACACCTTTGGCAAACATACTGGTGCCTACTTGCAGAGAACTGAATGAATGCACCCTGGATATTAGCAGGGAATGCGAGTTATTTGCGTTTTACACACACTGCCGCTCCAATCCAGCACAAACAAAGTAAGGCTTTCCCCAAAGGTAGAATATACTCACTCACTGAGAGTGGGACATGGATAACTTAATGCCTCGTCTGCTGTTAACGTTGCACATCCAGTAAATCTTATTCTATAAAAATCACTGGGTGGCAACTCTAACGAGGTAAGGTCCTGAAGAAGGAACCGGGGAGACTAACAGGGTAATTCATAGAATTTCGCAGAAAAGTGTCGCAAGCGGCTGGCGCAGAGTGTCCGCGTGCGATTGTCTGCGCCAGGCACGTGCGCTAAAACCGATTTCCGCGCACAGCGTATTCATGGATTTCAGGCTCCCAAACCAGCCGTGGCGCAGAGTATCGCAGCGACCCTGCAGCAGCGCCAGTAACGCCCCCAAGAACGCCCTCGCGCAAGGAAAAGCCATCAAAAATCGCTAAATCATCGCAAAGGGCTGCGCTAACCCTGGACCAGTCTACAGGGCTGCCAAACAAGGAACGCAAAGCGGGTAACGTGCATATCAGGGTACGCGTGAAGTTATACACGCGATTAGCCAGGGCACGTGTATCACAGGGGTACGCAGGAATTATCACACGCGATTTGGCTGGGTACGTGTATTACAGGGGTACACGGGAAGTTCTACACGCGATTCGGCTGGGTACGTGTATTACAGGGGTGCGCGGGAATTCTCACATGCGATTTGGCCAGGTACGTGTATTACAGGGGTGCGCGGGAATTATCACACGCGATTTGGCTTGGTACGTGTATTACAGGGGTGCGTGGGAAGTTCTACAAGCGATTGGCCAGGGTACGTGTATTACAGGGGTACGTGGGAATTATCACATGCGATTTGGCTGGGTACGTGTATTACAGGGGTACACGGGAAGTTCTACACGCGATTCGGCTGGGTACGTGTATTACAGGGGTGCGCGGGAATTCTCACACGCGATTTGGCTTGGTACGTGTATTACAGGGGTGCGCGGGAATTCTCACACGCGATTTGGCTTGGTACGTGTATTACAGGGGTGCACGGGAATTATCACACGCGATTTGGCTTGGTACGTGTATTACAGGGGTGCACAGGAAGTTCTACACGTGATTGGCCAGGGTACGTGTATTACAGGGGTACGTGGGAATTATCACATGCGATTTGGCTGGGTACGTGTATTACAGGGGTACACGGGAAGTTCCACACGTGATTCAGCTGGGTACGTGTATTACAGGGGTGCGCGGGAATTCTCACATGCGATTTGGCCAGGTACGTGTATTACAGGGGTGTGCGGGAATTATCACACGCGATTAGGCTGGGTCCTCACAGGTGTTCCCTGTACACCCTCCACGGCCCCTGCAGGCAGCCCACAAAACAGGGGACTACCCTGCACACCTGCTCATGTCCCCCTGCACCCCCACCCCCCAGCAGTGCAGGGGCAGCCTCCACCAGGCCCCCACCCATGTCTCCCAACACCCCCACCCCCCAGCAGTGCAGGGGCAGCCTCCACCAGGCCCCCACTCATGTCCCCTATCACCCCCACCCCCCAGCCACCAGGGGCAGCCTCCACCAGGCCCCCACTCATGTCTCCCACCACCCCCACACCCCAGCCACCAGGGGCACCCTCCACCAGGCCCCCACTCATGTCTCCCACCACCCCCACCCCCCAGCAGTGCAGGGGCACCCTCCACCAGGCCCCACTCATGTCCCCTATCACCCCCACCCCCCTGCCACCAGGGGCACCCTCCACCAGGCCCCCATCCATGTCTCTCACCACCCCCACCCCCCAGCAGTGCAGGGGCACCCTCCACCAGGCCCCCACCCATGTCCCCTATCACCCACACCCCCCTGCCACCAGGGGCACCCTCCACCAGGCCCCCATCCATGTCTCCCACCACCCCCACCCCCCAGCCACCAGGGGCAACCTCCACCAGGCCCCCACCCATGTCCCCTATCACCCCCACCCCCCAGCAGTGCAGGGGCACCCTCCACCAGGCCCCCACTCATGTCCCCTATCACCCCCACCCCCCAGCATCCAGGGGCACCCTCCACCAGGCCCCCACCCATGTCTCTCACCACCCCCACCCCCCAGCCACCAGGGGCAACCTCCACCAGGCCCCCATCCATGTCTCCCACCACCCCCACCCCCCAGCAGTGCAGGGGCACCCTCCACCAGGCCCCCACCAATGTCCCCTATCACCCCCACCCCCCTGCCACCAGGGGCACCCTCCACCAGGCCCCCACCCATGTCACTCACCACCCCCACCCCCCAGCAGTGCAGGGGCACCCTCCATCAGGCCCCCACCCATGTCCCCTATCACCCCCACCCCCCAGCAGTGCAGGGGCACCCTCCACCAGGCCCCCACTCATGTCCCCTATCACCCCCACCCCCCAGCATCCAGTGGCACCCTCCACCAGGCCCCCACCCATGTCTCTCACCACCCCCACCCCCCAGCCACCAGGGGCAACCTCCACCAGGCCCCCATCCATGTCTCCCACCACCCCCACCCCCCAGCAGTGCAGGGGCACCCTCCACCAGGCCCCCACTCATGTCCCCCATCACCCCCAACCCCCAGCCACCAGGGGCAACCTCCACCAGGCCCCCATCCATGTCTCCCACCACCCCCACCCCCCAGCAGTGCAGTGGCACCCTCCACCAGGCCCCCACTCATGTCCCCCATCACCCCCACCCCCCTGCCACCAGGGGCACCCTCCACCAGGCCCCCACCCATGTCTCCCACCACCCCCACCCCCCAGCAGTGCAGGGGCACCCTCCACCAGGCCCCCACTCATGTCCCCCATCACCCCCACCCCCCAGCCACCAGGGGCAACCTCCACCAGGCCCCCATCCATGTCTCCCACCACCCCCACCCCCCAGCAGTGCAGGGGCACCCTCCACCAGGCCCCCACTCATGTCCCCCATCACCCCCACCCCCCTGCCACCAGGGGCACCCTCCACCAGGCCCCCACCCATGTCTCCCACCACCCCCACCCCCCAGCAGTGCAGGGGCACCCTCCACCAGGCCCCCACTCATGTCCCCCATCACCCCCACCCCCCAGCCACCAGGGGCAACCTCCACCAGGCCCCCATCCATGTCTCCCACCACCCCCACCCCCCAGCAGTGCAGGGGCACCCTCCACCAGGCCCCCACTCATGTCCCCCATCACCCCCACCCCCCTGCCACCAGGGGCACCCTCCACCAGGCTCCCACCCATGTCTCCCACCACCCCCACCCCCCAGCAGTGCAGGGGCACCCTCCACCAGGCCCCCACTCATGTCCCCCATCACCCCCACCCCCCAGCCACCAGGGGCAACCTCCACCAGGCCCCCACCCATGTCTCCCACCACCCCCACCCCCCAGCAGTGCAGGGGCACCCTCCACCAGGCCCCCACTCATGTCCCCCATCACCCCCACCCCCCTGCCACCAGGGGCACCCTCCACCAGGCCCCCACCCATGTCTCCCACCACCCCCACCCCCCAGCAGTGCAGGGGCACCCTCCACCAGGCCCCCACTCATGTCCCCCATCACCCCCACCCCCCTGCCACCAGGGGCACCCTCCACCAGGCCCCCACCCATGTCTCCCACCACCCCCACCCCCCAGCAGTGCAGGGGCACCCTCCACCAGGCCCCCACTCATGTCCCCCATCACCCCCACCCCCCAGCCACCAGGGGCAACCTCCACCAGGCCCCCATCCATGTCTCCCACCACCCCCACCCCCCAGCAGTGCAGGGGCACCCTCCACCAGGCCCCCACTCATGTCCCCCATCACCCCCACCCCCCTGCCACCAGGGGCACCCTCCACCAGGCCCCCACCCATGTCTCCCACCACCCCCACCCCCCAGCAGTGCAGGGGCACCCTCCACCAGGCCCCCACTCATGTCCCCCATCACCCCCACCCCCCAGCCACCAGGGGCAACCTCCACCAGGCCCCCATCCATGTCTCCCACCACCCCCACCCCCCAGCAGTGCAGGGGCACCCTCCACCAGGCCCCCACTCATGTCCCCCATCACCCCCACCCCCCTGCCACCAGGGGCACCCTCCACCAGGCCCCCACCCATGTCTACCACCACCCCCACCCCCCAGCAGTGCAGGGGCACCCTCCACCAGGCCCCCACTCATGTCTCCCAGCGTGCTACGTGTATTTCAGGGGTGCGCGGGAAGTCCCACTCGCGAATAGCCTGGGCGCGTGTATTTCAGGGGTGCGCGGGAAGTTCCACACGCGAATAGCCTGGTCGCATGCATTTCAGGGGTGCGCGGGAAGTTTTACACGCGACTTCAGCAGGGTACGTGTATTTCAGGTATGCGCGGGAATTCTCACACGCGATTTGGCTTGGTACGTGTATTACAGGGGTGCATGGGAAGTTACACACGCAATTAGGCTGGGTGGGTCCTCACAGGTGTTCCCTGTACACCCTCCACGGCCCCTGCAGGCAGCCCACAAAACAGGGGACTACCCTGCACACCTGCTCATGTCCCCCTGCACCCCCACCCCCCAGCCACCCCAGCCACCAGGGGCAGCCTCCACCAGGCCCCCACCCCCGCCCCCCAGCCACCAGGGGCAGCCTCCACCAGGCCCCCACTCATGTCCCCTATCACCCCCACCCCCCAGCCACCAGGGGCAGCCTCCACCAGGCCCCCACTCATGTCACCCTGCACCCCCATACCCCAGCCACCAGGGGCAGCCTCCACCAGGCCCCCACTCATGTCTCCCACCACCCCCACACCCCAGCCACCAGGGGCACCCTCCACCAGGCCCCCACTCATGTCTCCCACCACCCCCACCCCCCAGCAGTGCAGGGGCAGCAGGCAGTCGGGCAGCAGCAGGTGGGAGCGTGCTCGGGCTCTGGGGGGCAGTAGTTCGGCCTTCCGGGCAGGAGCGTGGTATTCCGTGTGCGTACGCGTGGCCAGCTTGGTACGGAGTGATTTTGCACGTGAAAATCCTGCACGTCAGCGTGAAAACTGAGGAAAGGCCCTCAGCGCGTAAGCGCGTCTGTGACGTGACCCGCACAGGTGTTTCCCACACAGCACGTGATGACAGAGCACACGTGGAAAGACTGCACGTCAGAGTGTAATCGCGTGTGATTGGTGGAAATGGCCCTACACGCAGAAGTGACAAAGCGTGTGATTGGTGGAAATGGCCCTACACGCAGAAGTGACAAAGCGTGTAATTGGTGGAAATGGCCCTAGCGCGTACACGCCGCGTAAGTGACGCTGGACGTGTGGGCCTGTATAAAAGGTACGTGTAGAACACGTTTTCCTTGTACGTGCTTTTCGTGGAGAGCGAGTGGGTGAATTCTGTACTTCTTGTCGTTTCACACGCGATTTACTTCACGGCGTTTCTAGTTCGTATTCCCTGTTACCTCTGACAGCTTTTTCTCTTTTTTCTCCTTTACTGGTTTACCTGGGCCTGTTCCCTCAAACAGTGTTCCCTTCTACTGTTGTCCTGTCTCCTCAGACAGCGGACAAATCTTCTTTTGGCGGGGGTGTTGCCAACCAAACGTGCTCCTTTTACACGCTCGTTTACCTGGCAGACGGTGAGTCACGCACGTATCTAACATCTGTGCTAGCCCCGTGTGTAGCCTACCCCTTCAGAGGTCATTCTAGGCTGCGTGTGACACGCATACGTTCATTCTTGTGTTTCTGGGTGCCACAGCGTAGTGCAGGTTTTTCTTTCTGCACACGTGGTCTAGGAGGGGTTGCGTGCACGTCATCTCCCTTTTTTGGGCCTCCTGTGCGTTGCGTGACCCGTCATCTTTCCCCAGGGGTTACATTCAGCCTTGCTAGAGCACTAGGGTACAATTACCATCTGGTACCCAACCCCTTTGACCCCCAATTGCCCAGGACAATAGTCTACATCCACTCCCATACGCACATGAACATCAGTGCCATGGCTGGGAGGCGAGGATTCCGTAAGGGTGGCAAAGGTGGAAGAGCCACAAGTGGTGGCCGTGGTGGATCCGGTAGGGGACGTGGTCGTAACTTGCAGGGTGAGCCTGTCCCCCCATGTGTGGAGGACCAGTCACGGGCACCCATAATCCCCCCCCCCTCCCATTGAGGCTGATGTGGCTGACACCATCCATGCTCAGCCCTTGTTGGACCAGCCCATTGTGGCACCAGACCTGGCTGACTCCATGGCTGACTTCCAGGTCAGCAGGGCTACGACACGTGCGCTGGTGCACGTTGATGCCATCATGCCACGTGGATCAGGGGCAGCAAGGTCATCTGCTGCACCAAGTAGGCAGGGCGGAGAGGCTGCAGGGGCAGCTGCGGCTCCATCCACCCCAGCCCCCACACACCCATCCAGGACAGTGTCGGTCCTAGTCCATGCTGCTGACATTCCCCCTGACACCATCACACTAGAGCTAATGCCTGCACCAACTCCCATGCTGAGTGTGCAATCCCACACTCCTGATACAGAGTCCACCAGGGCTCCTGCCCCTAGTGTCCAGAGCGGCGCAGGACACTCAGGATCACCACCACCTTCCAAGCGGAAGAGGAAGAGTGCTCGTCCGGCACAGGCTGATGCCCCAGACACGGCTACACAGTCCGGCCCGTCCAGGAAGCCCAGCTTCACGGATGACGAACTGAATGCACTTGTCGAGTATGTGTCCGGACATGACAACGAGATGGTCATTGTTGCAGGATCCAAGACCACACCTGCACAACGCCAGGCACACTGGCAGACCGTTGCGGACATCGTAAGTGCCCTTGGAATTGTGAGGCTCACAGCCAATGATTGCTATAAGCGCTGGAATGACCTAAAGCGCAGGGCAAACAGTAAGCTGGCCTCAAGTCATGCCGCAACTCTAGTGACTGGAGGTGGGTCTCCAGTAGTAGACATGGAACTCACTCCACATGAGTCAGTCGCTGGGACCTATGTCACGGAGGAACAGATCCAAGGCGTGGGAGATCTGGCTGATTACGAGGCATTGTCCGGTGAGTGCACATGCATGTGTGTGTCATCCATGTGCATGGTGTGTGTGTGAGGGCTTCTGTTTGGGTGCCAGGTGAGAGTGTGTGCGCCTGAGTCGTATGGGTCAGCCATGTGCTTCATGCAATCCTTCCTGCGCAGCTGCAATCCTTCCTGCGCAGCTGCATTTGGCCATAGCAGTATCCCTTCTGCCAACAGTAGACATCTAGCCCAACTGCACGCCAGTTGCCCTTGAAGTGTCACCTTGCCACAACATATTTGCTTCTTCTTCACTGTTCATTCAGTCAGTTTGTTTGCATTCCACCACTTTCACTAGGCATGTCGCTGTCCACTAGTCACATGTCTGACATGGGTATGGTAAAGTGGAGTGACTTTGTTACCTGGATATCATTTGTACACACATGTCCCTGTGCAATTGGACCATTTCAGACTGGCAGCTCCAGGTGAAAAATCTGACCTGTTAGAAATAGAAAAGCTATTACATGCGGGAACTGGACTGAATGCATAGGTACTGCCCTCCTCTCCATCTTCACTCAATAGCAATGGTACATGCCATCTGTGTGATGGCATGTGTGTTTCACCTGCCAATCACAGGCCAATGTGTGATGCCACTGCCAGGCAGCATGCAGAAAATGTGTTCATCTTCCATCTTGGTGTCATCAGTGTGTGCCATTTGCCTGGACTTCATACGCAGTGAGGGTGCATGCATGGGAGGGTTTTTGTCATGTGGGACATGTGTCAATCAAGTACTGGTTCTCTTGCTTCTCAGCCCTCAATGTGTGCCATGGTGCTAATGCCTGTTTCCATTTCTTTGTTTTCATGTCTTTGCAGGGGAAGACGCACCTGATACTGCTGGGGTTGTGGAGATGGTGCCGACCCAGGAGGGGTCCGAGGGCCGACCAACCACCAGTGAGGGACGTGGTGTGGTGGTGGGGGAGAACCCACAAGTGCTGCAGGTCGTGCTCTCAAGGGGTGTCTCTGGCTGCACCTCCCCCGAGCTGTACTCAGGTGTTGATTCGGATGAGACCTACGTGCCGTCGCAGGTGAGTGTTCCAGGGAGGGATTCTGTTCTGTCTCACCCACCTGCACCAGGGTCAGAACCCTCCATGGGGATGTCAGTGTTGGCAGCTACGCCTTCGGTGGTTACGGATGCAGGGTCACACTCCGTGACATCTGATCCTGTTCCTGGGCCAGCAGATCAGAGGGGGAATGCAGTCCTGCAGCCTCAGGCAGTGCCGGCACAGCAAGGCGCAGTTCGCCTTGCCCCAGACAGGTGTGGTGCCCGCCGACGTGGTGGCCGTACGCCACCCGGCAATACCGCATGGGAGCAATCCATTTACGGTATGGCAACCCAACAGGCTGCATCATCCGAGATGATGGCTCAGGCCATGGATAGGGTGGCCACTTCCATTGTCCCCCCAGAAAGGCTGATGGAGCGACTAGAGCAGGCAACCGACTCCATCTGCCAGTCACACAGGGAGGACATGTTGGGGTCCAACAGGGACAGGCGGGCGGCACTGGCGACTCTGCAGGAGGCCATCTCCATTGAGTCCCAGGGCCACAGGGAAGCCCTGAGGCAGGAGCTCCTTCACCTCAGGACGACTCTTGTTGAGCTTGAGGCTTCAACACACCAAAGGACAGAACAGCAGCTGGAGCCTCTCACCCGTACGCTCTCAGCTGAGATGCAGGCAACGAGGGCGGAGGTCCGGGCATCCCGTGAGTTGTTGCATGGGGACCTCCGCACACTCATCCTCCAGAACCAGACCTACCACACCCGCATGCTAGCTGCCATGGAGGAGCAGACTAGGGCCTTGCGTGGGCTGCCTCCCATAGTGCAACCACCTCCGGATGCAGCTGCACAGGGTGATAATAGCGACAGCAGTGATACTCCCACAATAGGGTAGCCGTGTGGGCCATGAGCCCATGGAGGTGTTTTATCTTCCCAGGATCCACGCAGGTGGGTTCTGGTGTGCATCCTGTCCTCGGACCTCCTGGGTGGTCTCCCCAACCCCCCCGGGCCCATCAATGGCCATTTTTGATTGTTTCTTATTTTTATTTTTATTTTGATTTCTTTTATTCCCAATTTTTTTGGGACGATCTGTTGGCTTCCGTGGTTCCTGTGGGCATACGCTGCATTGTGGCTGGGCACATGCAGGCTTGTAATGTATTTGGTTCAGATGCTTGGGTTTGAGTCACACACACCCCTCCTGCTTCCCGTTTCCATGGGCTTGTAAAGGGTGTGCCCAAGTGACAGTGAATTACACAGTGACGTTGGACTCCCATGAGCTGTGTGGGCAGTCTGTAGTCAATACTGTGTATACATTCCTAGTGCATATTGCTGTTGTGTTGTACACTGAATGTTGCATTGATGTGTAACTCTTCTTCTGTGTCTACCTCCCAATTTGCAGGTCCCTTCCTCATGTCCACACAAGGACCTCTAGTCTGGAGATGGGGTCCATGTCGGCAGCAGTGCACCTACAACTCTACATGGCGACAACACTGAACAGTTGGTAGTGGTGGGAGTGCAGGCATTTCCAGGTGGTGAGACTACTAATATGTAACATTTGTGATGTCATGTTAATGGTACTACGTGCTCAAGTATGTTGTTGGTCCGGCATTGCTGTGAGCATTTCAGGTGTTGCAGGTTTCTAATAGTGCCACTGTACATAGTGAGACTGATGTCATGTTGTGGGGATTACTTTGTTTACCTGCAATTAGCATGACATGGCACGGTGTGTCGTGTGGCGGTGCTGGGGTTGGGTTGGCTGACATGGCACTGTCCTCTTGTTGCATTTTGCAAGTGGGTATTCATTTTAGCTGCTTCAATGTGTAACTTCACAAAACTGCATTGGTGGTGTCTGTGTGGGTAGGGATGCACACATTGTGACACTTCCAGGTGAACAATCTCAGGCTGATATGGTTTTGACGGTTCATTCTCCAGACATTCAGGATCAGTGTCAGGTTGAGTCATCATTGATTGTCAGATGGAATGTGCCAGGGCAGTGTGCACTCCACAGGGGTGTGATTTCTATGTGAAGTAATTAGCCACTAGGTGTGTACGGGCTGCCTCCCCCCGTGCCCTTTCCCCTCCCATGCGCAGCGGCTGTGCATGTGGTTGGGGATGTGGGGCCACCCACATGTCCACGGCCAGGCCCCGGCGTGTTGCAACGTTGTGCAGGACACATGCTGCCACTATGATCCTGCACACTACTGGGGGAGCGTATAACAGCTGCCCGCCAGAACGGTCAAGGGAGCGAAAGCGTGACTTTAGCACTCCGAATGTCCGCTCCACTATGCCCCTGGTTGTAATGTGGGCTGTGTTATATCTTACCTGGGGTGGCGTGGTGGGGTTCCGAATTGGCGTCATCATGTGGGGGCTGAGAGGGTAGGCACTGTCCCCTGTGGAGGTGGTGATTGGTATCATTGGTGGGGTTGTGACCTTGCTCAGTATCCAACATGCATGCATGTGCAGTGGCATACATACTCACCAAGCAGCCATGTATCGCCATGCCGCCCAGCTTCTAGGTCCCGGCTTAGGGTGGACATTCGGTAAATGAAGCTGTCGTGGGTGGAGCCGGGATAGTTGGCATATACTGAGGTGATGATTCCCTTGGCATTACATGCTACCTGCACGTTGATGGAATGCCAGTGCTTGCGGTTCCTATAGATGTGCTCAGATGCCCTGGGGGGACGTAGAGCCACATGGGTGCAGTCGATGGCACCTAGCACTTTGGGGAATCATGCCACAGCGTAAAAATCCAGGGCGGCAGCATGCCTTTCTGCAGGTGTTCTGGGCAGGTATATGTGCCTGCGGACTGATGGCCGTGCAGTGATGATGTTCAAGACCTGGTGTAGGCAGCGTGACTGGGTGGCCTGTGACACCCCACCCACTATGGCACTTGTTCGCTGAAATGATCCAGTGGCTAAGAAGTGCAGTACATTGAGGACCTTCTCCAGGGGGCTGAGTGCTTGGGAGCACAGGGTGGGTGATGTGAGGTCATCCTCCCACTCACTCACCAGGTCCAGTATAATGTGTGGTGGAAACCTGTACCTCCCATACACCTGGTCATCAGGCATCCCGAAAAGGATGGTTCTGGGTGTGAATATTCTGGCCCTGACTATCCTCCTCCTCCTCCTTTGGTAGCCCACTGCCACTGCTGCTAGGAACGGTATTTTCATCCTGGCGTCTGAGCTTGTTATTGTTAAAGTGCGCAAATTTATGCTTTGCGCGTGTTCTAGGCGAGCGTGTGACCCGCGCACCCCTGGAATCCAGTTCCCAGTCCAATAGCGTGTGGAAATTCACACGCACCACGGGATACAGCGTGTGACCCGCGCACCCCTGGAATCCAGTTCCCAGTCCAATAGCGTGTGGAAATTCACACGCACCACGGGATACAGCGTGTGACCCGCGCACCCCTGGAATCCAGTTCCCAGTCCAATAGCGTGTGGAAATTCACACGCACCACGGGATACAGGTTCGCTGACGTACTTGCGTGTGTAAGTGCCCGCGCACCCATTAAATACACGTACATAGGCCAATCGCGTGTACGCGCACTTTTGTCCAATTACACGCGATGACACTCTGACGTGCAGTATCTCCACGTGTGGCCCGTCATCACGTGCTGAGTGGGGAACACCCGTGCGGGTCACGTCACAGACGCGCTTACGCGCTGAGGGACTCTGGTCCAATAGAATCGCGTATGCGTGCTGACGCGCTTACGCGCTAAGGGCCTTTCCTCGGATTTCACGCTGACGTGCAGGATTTTCACGTGCCAAATCACTCCGTATCAAGCTGGCCACGCGAAAACACACGGAAAGACCACGCTCCTGCCCAGAAGGCCGAGTTACTGCCCCCGTGCCCCGAGCAGCCTCCCACGTGCCATCTGCTGCTGCCTGCCTGCCTGCTGCCACCGTGCCCTGCCATTTGGTGCCTGCACATCAGCCATCTGCAGGGGTCCAGTTGCTGTGTCCACCCCTGCTGGAACTGAAGACTCCCGACTGGGATTACATCGCTCCACAGCCCAGCCCCAGGACCCAGTTGCCCACCCACACCTGCCTCTGGGGTTGCCATGTCGGGCACTTCCACATCTGGCACCAGTGGCAACCCCAGGCCAGAGGGGCAGAGGGGCACCAGCTTCACTGTCACCGAAGTTGGTGTCCTGGTGGAGCATGTCCTGGGGCAGTATGATGCCCTCTTTGGATCGTCCCGCGCCAGCAAGGAAGGACGGCAGAGGATCTGGGCCGACTGTGTGGTTGCCATCAACGCGGAGGGGGTGGCAACCCGCGACGTCCTGAAGATCAAGAAGCGCTGGGAGGACTTGAGGTCCAGGACCCTTGTGAAGGCCCGGCGCCTCGTGGAGGGGGGCCGGGGCCGCATGAGTTCCATCCAGATAAGGGTCCTGGAACGCGTACGCCCAGCGCTCCACGCCCAGATCCTTGAGAGGGAGGCCCGTCTGGAGTTGAGCGGTAAGTGTCCATGCATTACTGTGGGAGACAGGGCATGTTGCGGTGTGCTGGTTCTATGATACTTGCCTGTATGTGTGCCATAGGCCATGTATGCATGTATGTGTGCAGGGACATCATGGTAATGCATGTGCGACCAGTGATGTGTGACCCACATGGTTGTTGCATGTGTTGAAATGCCGCATGGGGAGCCCTATGCAGATTTTGAACATGAGAGCATGCCAGTCTCTGTACCTGGACATGGGTGGGGGTGAGGGATGGGTGCTGATGCCAGGTACATATATGGTAGCCATGTCTGTGTGCCTGACCTGCGTGTCTGTGACTTGTGCATGCCATGGATGCATGACACATGTGTGTGACAATGCACAGATTCAGTAAAGCAGCCAAATTACCCTTGTATCCGCTGTGTTTGGTGTGTTTGGGGCCAGATGGATGTGACTGAGGTGAAGTGTGTGCATGTGATAGGCATGAGCCATGATGCATGTGAGTTACATATCATTGAATGTTCCAAGAGTCCATTGGACATGCATGGAAATGTCCATGGCATGCACCATGCCTGTTACTGTGTGTGTTTTGCCTGGACTGACCCATGTGTTGTGTAGGGACATGATGGAAGTGTACTTTGACAGTGGTGCTCATCTGCTATTGCTTCCTGTCTAGGGGACCATTGTACAGTGCCCTGATGCTTGTGTTCTTTGTCTCCCTCTACGCAGCAGCTAGTGAAGAGGAGGGCGGAGACGGCGCTGTGGAGCAAGGCGGCGGGGATGCCCCCACGCCTGCAGCGGAAGGGGTGGGTGAGCCCCCACAGGGGCCTGCTACGGTGGGAGACGGTGAGGAGCCATCCAGGTTGGTGGTTTGCACAGAGGAGGAGGAGGCCGCCACTGGGGCACACATGGGGCCTGGTGGGGGCCTCCCTGCTGGTGCAAGTGGTGCAGTCCAGGGCCAGGGGCAGGAGGCAGCACAGGTCACCGTGGAGGGGCCTGTGCATGTCGCTGTCCCTGACCCTGTGAGTGCACCACCATGCACCAGCAGGGATGCCCCGTCCCAGGCCTGTCCGCAGGTAGAGGGGATGTCCATGTCACCTGACTCCCCTCCACCTGCGGACGTGGGAACCCCTGGCCGTGCGGAGAAGGTCCTGATTGGGGTCGCGATGTGCACGGCTGTGATTCGTGATGCCGTGCGTGCTTCCCGGGAGGAGCACGCACAGCATCACGAAGTGCACCGTGCCGACGTGGCCCAATTGGGATCGGCCATGTTCGGGGGTTTCCTGCATGTGTTGCCCAATGTGGCGGCCCTCTCCTCCTCTGTGCAGGCTATCCACCAGTCGTTCTCCTTGCCGTCTTCCAGCCCAGATGCCACCAGGGCCCCCTGTGGACCTGCCCCGACCAATGCAGCCAGCTCGGTGGGGATCCCATCCCTGCCACAGTCGGGAGTCAGTGATCCAGCAGGGGTGGACACCAGAGCAACTGGACCCCAGCAGATGGAGGATGTGACGGCATCATCGGGCAGGGCACGTGCACGACGGCGTCGGTGGTTTCCATCAGCCTGGATGCCGTCGTGCT